>NC_064444.1:14135718-14478218 GCF_023343835.1 Lagopus muta
AGTCAAATTCAGTAATATATTCATTGATTTTTATTGTGAAATTCTACAGGATACTGTTGTACATGAATGGGAAGTGGGTTATCTTATTAGACATAAACTTCCTTTTGTGCTGTTAATAATGCTAAATTATACCTGTTTTATTCATCCGGCAAGTATCTTCTTTAAGAGCATGACTAGATGTTCAAGATAACCCCAAGCCCCTCAAAACCCTTATAAAACAGATCACATACAATCAAATTTTAGTATACTCTGCCACAACTAACAGTCCATTGGGTTTTCTTAATTAAATCTTAAAAACAACAACAACAACAACAACAACCTGATTCCAGAAGTTTCTAAGACCTCCATACAAGACTTCTTGTTACTGTATGATAAACTGAAAAGGGAGATTTATTTGTTGAATGAGGTACGGAAAGCTCTCCCTATAAATGCTTATTGCTTTTCACTCGGCACAGGTAAAACGTAACATTTTTGCAGGTATCTTCATAGCTCAACGCACTGATAAAATAACTTCTGTTCATTTCTTATCACTTATGTCACACTCCTTTCTCAACATCGTGTCAGCCTAACTGATGACAGTCTTTGAAATCAATCCATAATGGTAGAATAGCTTCTGTTGAGCAGAGGAACTCACTGCTGGCTGCCTTCCCAAAAGCAAGCAGTTTTCTAACATTTGTATTCACAAAGAAGAAAGGTGAAGGTAGAAGTCCCTCCCATTTCATCAGTCATTTCTCTCAATTACAATGGAATAACTTGAACAGTAACTTGACTCAGTCTTGTATGCCTAAAATCAGCATATTTTACTGCAGATCATGAAGTGTGTTTAATGCTACAACATAACCCAAGTACCAAAACCACAAATAGTAAATGGTAATTTGCACTTCTGAATATTTTACTCAGACTGTTTACAACTCCACTAAATTGACATTCATTGACATTTTTCACCTTTGATAAGAGCGAGACCTTATGTAGAATATTCATTCTGAAAGAAATTAATCTTCATTAATTACAACATCTGTATCGCTGATGCAGTCCCTAAATAAACTCAATTAGATGATGTTCCTTACCAGTCATTTACTAGTTTCAAATTGAAAAATTGTTTTTGCTAGTTAAAATCATGGGTCAAGACTACTGTTTGACTACAACATGGGAAATTATTAGGAGAATGAGATCTTCATCAGGAGAAGAAAAAAAAAAAAGACGAAAGGATGCATTTACAAATAACATTACACTTACCAGAATTGTTGAGGGATTGCTTTTGAAATTCACCCTATCTAACTTCATGTCTCAAAACCTGACAACACACTACTTTCAGCTTCATTCAAGAGCTAGGTTCCATGCTATTAAAACTGAAGAAAAACAGTTTCACACACTAAGTAGTAATCTTCATCTGGGGCTATTTTTCATTTGCAATCACACTGCCACACATTCCCCTCACTCCCCAGCAAGGAAACAATTAAGGTATTTTGTAAACAGCTGTGTACCTCTATAAACTACTTACAGTTGTATACTCTAGCACTATCTAAGCTTTAAAGTAAATCACAGAACAGTTAAGATTGGACCTTTGGAGGTTATTTGGTCCAACCCTCTCTCATTTATTTTTTAATATCTCCAGGGTGGGGAAACTCCAGAATTGCCATTTTTCTTTCTGGGAAAGCTGTAGAAGCACCACGTTAATATTACCACTTTGACTAAAAAATCCCCACTCAACAAGCCAAAGCCAACCAACAACCAATATGTAAGTAGAATTCATCATATTAGGTAAGGTAACATAAGGCACTAAGGTAACATAAGCAACTTAAATAGCATCTTACATTCAGGATCTAGAAAGAACATGGTCTTCAGTTCATAAATTCAAGACTTTTTTTTCTTAGTTTTGCATTAGAACTAACCTAGCAATTGGAAATAACAACAAATGTTATGTTGCTTGTTTCACTTAGGAATTTTAGCATGTATTAATCTGAAAGAAATAAAGAAAACTCAAAAACTTTACTAAACCCCACAAAATTTAAACTGTGCTCCATCTCATTTGGTGTTGTCCGCTCTTATTCTTAAAAAGAAGCAACTTTAGCAGGTGCAGTTTGAAAGATATGTTATATCACTTGAAAGGGAAACCACATGCCCATTTTCAGCTCTTCATTAAATGCACACTTCAGCTTAGAGATTAGGTGGATGTTTATAGTAAAAGTTTGTCTTTAACAATTTACTTACAAGGAATGGAAAAAGAGCACATTTTAAAGTATTTAAATATCAATGCTTCCAGCAATTGTCTCACAATCTTTAAAAAAGGAAGGATAATTTAATTTCTGATCGTTTCTCCATACAGACCAATGTCTTAAAAATCAGAGTTCTAGCAAAATCAATGCCTTTTAATATCACTGCATTTCTCTGATACAGGATGTAGAAAGCAAGGAACACTCACTACCTAAATGAAGCACAATTACCTATTTGCAATCAGATGCAGAACTTTGGCTTTTAGCATATCTCAAAAATGAAAGTGACTAATTTTTCAGCTAGAGGGGCAGAAGCAGAAAAGAAAAGAAAAAAAAAAAAGAAAAAAAAAGAAAACACAAAGAAACATTGCAATCTCATTGTTAACTCTCCTTCTTACACAATCAATGCAACAAGAATTCTCCAGAGGCTTTACAGCACAGCTGAAAATCCGTCCTGTAATACATGCAAGAACACAGCTCAGATCGTCAGAACTGCACTGGCAATGATCTGGGCTTGATCTTTTTGACTTATACCACAGTAAACCAAATTAAATTTCATAGAATGAAACAAAATTTGTTGAATTCTAAACAGTACCCTTTTAGAACAAACATTGATGAACTGATCCCACTGGTTGGACAGAAGGATTCAAAACTTTCAGTGATCATTTCTTCGAAATTGTTTTTGGATATAGGGATATTGGATATTGGATATTTGCTTTAAATTGCTATATTTAGACTGTCATTCTGGAGAAGCTGGATGTGCTGAAAGGAAAATAAGATAATTAAACAATGGTGATAATACATATAAAGGGAGACACTAAATTCATATTTCAGAGACCAGAGAATATAGTGCTTATTTTTTATACCCTTGGCACTGTAAATGCCCAAGAAATCCCTGGAGGTCTCACAAGAAGCAGAAGGTGAAAAGAAGAGATGGGCTTTCAAATGATCACTGCTGAACTACTGTATGTAAGAGGGAAAAAAAAATTTAATCTGCTCAGGACACTTACTACTTATCATAGTGTCTTCAAAAAGAGATTTAATTACTTAAGCTTGGATATATTTGTCAGTACATAGCGTGTTACTATATTGGGATTAATGCTCTGAAGCATCTTTCCCTGTCACCTGAGATTTTCCCAGAACATGAGACATCGTGTATAACTAAATACCACATTTAGCATTTTGAGTCTTACATAAGAGCCCTTCTGTTTCCACAGAGCTTATGCTAAAAACAAGTGACTGATTTAAGAAATGCTAGAAGGCCCTTAGAGTGTAATTCTCCTTATTGTCTTATCAGGCACACATGGACGTGTGAATCTTATCTAAGGATTACGTCTGAACAGGATCATGATTAAAAAGACACTATCATAATCTATCTCCAACTGTTTATTTTATTTATGCTATTTATTACCTAGCATATGTGTGAAAGATACACCCTGCTACACAGCTATGCAGTTTTGACTTCACACTTATGTAAACTGTACTTAAATTTCAAACTGATGTTCCCCTCGAGAGCAGAACCAAAAGTAAGCCAGTGATTCCAAATGACAGAAATATATTAAAAAAATACTTCACTGAACAGAAAAAAAAAACACACACAAAATCATAATAATCCAGAATGGAATGAAGCACCACTACCTGTACAGAAGAACAGAGAGAAGCAGGAATACGTTCTCCCTGATATCAAAGAACTGCATTAAAGAATTAAAGGGCTGGCCATGCACAGACTTTTTGCACTCTGAAAATTCTCAGCTCAGAACGATACTGAAGAATTGTCTCAAGAACGCAAACATAAATGTCCGTAGGTCTGTAATACTTGAACTTCTTTATTACGTATGAACTATTTCAAGGCTATCAAGCACCTGTTTTCTTCAGTCTGTTTGGCATCTACTTTTCAGTCTAGATCTCTACAAATAGAACACCATGTCCCTGCAGAGTCTAGCAGTTTCATTAGATGTTGTGCCCAGGTCCAGGGGACCAACAAAGCAAATTGAGTGCACGGATATTATCTGAAGAATTAATATATAAATTGGATTCCTAGTTTATGGGATAATCTGAAATCTGAAATCAATGCAAATTACCTTCAAATGAAACCAATGTAAATTCCACTTCTTCAACACTTATGAAATTAAATCACCTATATCGCTTATGTTACAATTCCTGGGCACTGTGGACAGGTTTAGTGGCAAATACACTTAGGAATTTTCTGTCATTTCCACAGCAGACATTGGTCATGAAGAGAAAAGGCATCCAGTTACAAACTGACTAAGAGCCGAAGTCTTGTGAAACATTCTTCACCTTTGATGAGCTTAACGTATGATACTCCTGGTACTAACTGGAACCTTGGTTAAAATTATGTGCTAATGTTCCCTGTCTGGATGAAACAGACCATTCTGAAACCAAAATATACCTCCCTTTTCACCTAGAGTTACTTTCCCCTTCATTTCAGTGGCAGGGGTCCTGTGAGAAGTCAACAGTTCACTTATGTGGACTAGATAGGGACCCTAGCATACACACTCCACACACTTCTAAAAACCATTTGGTTGATATTCAGTTTGAACTCAGACATGTGAAAGAAAGGCATGACTGTGCACAGGCTAAGGGAGCATATTTGTGACAGAATTGCTTCATAGACATTTTCTTATTCTGTGCGGAACTCCAATGTAGCGAGCAGATTTTCTTAGGTTTGCCAGGACAAGAAGATTTGGGTTTTGTTTACAGCAAAAGCAAATGGTACACTAATTCTGAAGTGGCCTTTGGCCATCTAGCTACCACTTCATCTAGTTATGCGGTACTAAAACACTTCCTGGTATGCAAATCTCATTTATCCTTCCTTTAACAAAGAAATAAAGTATTCATAAATTAAAAAAAAAAAAAAGAAGAAAAAAACAAAAGCCTTCCAACACCAACCAGCTTGTAAAATTACTTCCTATAAAGAACAATTTAACACTACAAACTGTCCAGTGGTTTTCCAACATTAAATGGCTAATAGCCAACCAGCTGTTTGCCATGCCATTAAAGGACTTTGATAAACTTCTTATGGCAGATGGGAATTAGAAGGTGATTTAATAACTGCCAAATGAATCATTTATGAGAAAAATCTTACTTTAACTGGAATGCTTTACTTTATAATGCAAAACTACCAACTGCAATATAGACTAGGACTACAAATTATAAATAAACATTTTAGGATAAATTATTAAAAAAAACATTGTGCTCTTCAAACAAGAATGGCTATGTGCTATTACTTCAATGAAAACAATTTTCTATATAATACAACTCATAGCAAATTTCAAGATGAAATAGAACAACCACAATACATAGAAAGTAATCTAGAAAGTAATCTTCCAATACAGAACAACTCAATCTGTACTAGGTGGGCTGGAAATAGCATTTAAAAACAAACAAAACTGAAAAATCACCACCCAACTAAAAAACAACCCACACAGAAGAGTTCTCTCTCCAGAGAGTTTTAATACAATACAACTTTTCACATTCAGAGAATACCTAAAGTCTAGTCTCCTGAAGGACTGTTAATTCACAAGCCATAGAACTGTTTTGCTATTAAAATATCTCACCAGTAAGCACCCATCATCTTCTCATTATTAGTTTGCTTTAATCTAGGAGGCAAAATGTCATTTTATAATATTATCTCAGGCTCCAGGAATCAGTTGAATTCAGTGTTTACTAATGATAGTTTACAGTGGGAAAAAGGAGTTTACTATGGGGGGAAAAAAGGGCAAAGCACAATTAGTGAACATCATCCATCTATGTTAAAGTCTTAGAGGCAGGAGTGCACAGAATAATTATGATACTATTTGAGTAAATGATCATACTTTTAAGCTTCATCCTGATTCACATATACCACCCACTTAATTGCTTCTTTCATAAAGTCTGCACAATCCATACATCATAAGAAAACATCAAAAAGGAATTTGCATAGCCACATTAGAATGGAATGTTATGTTGTAATGACTCACCTGCTAAAGGTAAAGCCTCCCACTTCTTGTAACTAGAGCCAGACTCATCAACTATTTTGCAGGCAGATTAAACTTGAGATCACAAATGAAACATGATTGCGTGTGAAGTCATGTAATTCCTGTCTTCTGTTCCTGCTGTTAGATAAAAATCTTCTTGGTGAATGTTAAGAATGGGGCACATAGTTTCTCAAGATCTGAATCTAAAGACTTTTTTCCCTTCATCTAATTTCTGTAGCAAATCACAAGCCACAGATTATAATTAATGTATGAAGAAGATATCTTTCTTGCCCCATCAGCATGATAATAAAGTGCAAACTCCCAACCGCAAAATGAAGTAAAGATCACCAAACTTTTCAAGAAACAGAAGTATCTTAGAACTAAAATTAGTTATTAAACCACAGTTTTGAGGTCAGATTTCAGAGCTGATGAATATTTCCCCTTATTAATCCATGTATGTATCCATACATAAAACTTCTCTAGTTTTATGTATCTTTTTGTTAAACTGAAAGACAAACAGAAAACCTAAAACCCTGATCCTATAAAAGCTGAGGTCACAACTTTCTGCTGTTGTTTTTCTGCAACAAATCAGCTATTACATACAAGCAGCCACCCACAAAATGAAGCTTTCTCCAACAGCTCTGAGCAGAAAATGTGCAATGAAGACTCTCTCTTGGAAAGCAAACAGTCATATATTTTCCTAAACTCTGTTCAAAAGCAATTTCATTTCACAGCACTACTTGATGACGGAGAACTACTGATTCTGTGAGTTTACATACTGGCTTTTTAATTTTTGTCAAGTTTTTATCTTTCATGGGCATTCTAGTCCATGTTTAAGCATTGCAGTATTCAAAGGTTTGAGACACTCACTTTTAATCATGCAGAGAATTAACATAAAACATCAAGTAGTTGATTACTTTAAGATTTGGAACATTTCTCCCCTATGCCCTTCTGATCACTTCACTTGGAGAAATAAGATCCAGCTTACTGACAGACAAGTAAATTTACCATAGACCTACAACTCTTATAGCTATAATGAATCCCATTTTAAAGGAATATTAATAAAGCACAACAAAAATGAGCACACAGTACATAGGTTAGAGCGTTAACAAAAAGGTACCATTGCCTGACAATTCTAGCAGCTACCCTAATTCCTGCTTTTGGTGAGAGTATGGACCATGACAACATCATATATAGTGACATGAAGAAATGGGCAGGAATGAAGAAGGGAGGCACAAACAAACCCACAGATAGTGGGACTTTATGGGGCAGACCTTATTACAAGTTTTGGAGCATGGCATTTAGAGTTACCTACTTCTTTTCAGGACTAAACAAGAAGGTTTCCCCCAGCCAGCTCAAGACAACCTTGTACAGTATTTAGAAATTTAGTATTCAGTATTTTAGCATTTAGGTAAATTCTTAATTTTCCACTGTCATGATTTCTAAGCAACTGGAATCAAGAACTCAACTTAATTACATTGCACAGACGTTTGGAAAATATTTTCAGATATTCAGAAGGACAATCCCTGTCGTTATCATCACATCATCTCATGTTACTCCTCTCTGTTGCCTTAAAGAGTTGCAGAATCCAGTATCTTGCCAATAAATAGAGCCATGCTTAGTGTTTACATCTGGAACTCCCTCCGCAGGCAAGTGACAAAAGGAGCTTTAATAATGGACAGGTTTTATTTATTTATTTATTAATACAAACTACTGTGCTAGATGGGACCAATCTGATTAGCTTTTATTATGACATTTTCTGACATTTTTCCATCTATTATATCTGTAATCTTCATTTAGATTCTTACCACATTGACAATGCTGTAATTTGTTTCACATGAGCACAAGAATCCTCACAACATATTAAAAAAAAATAATAATAATCTATATACATCTAAGGTAACATTCAGTATTTTTAAAGCTTTCTAAACTATAAGATGTGAAAATTTAAATAGCAAAAAATCCTAAGCACACTCTATAGGAACAAATTCGGGACGAGGTGTGAGGGGCTTAATGCTCAAATGCTGTAGTGCACTCCACATACAAACAGTAATAAAAATCTATCACTTAATCATTTACATGTTGTGTAAAACAGCAGTCTCCTTTTAGTTAAGAGCCGCTTTATGTTGTTTTCATCGATACAAATGCTGCCCAAGTGATTGTGTGGGAGAATACAAGAACAGACTGTAATAAAATTAAAAATAACTTTCCAAGGAAATAGTATTTGGAAGGATTAATTACAGAAGTTCAAACAGGAGGCCATATGCTTTCCCTTGTCTTTACTGTTGAGCATACAGTATGCCTGTAGTAAAACAGGGACGCCAAAGCAAACTGATTCATTTACCAGGTAACTGTTCAAGTTATCTTTGTGAGCCTGCATATAGCTTATCTAGTCATTTCACCTCCATGCCAATATTTCTATCAGCCATTAAATAGAATTGTGAAATAAACATGAATATTCTGAATATACTTCCAAGACAACAGGCTGTCAAATATCACAGCTGCAGTGTATGCATGAGAACTTTTAAAAAGTTTTAAAAAGTGTTTTTTGTTTTTATGCTTTTCACTTACACAATATAGAGTAAAAAACTCATTGTGACATGACAAAACTTCACTAAAATTCATATATTTGTGCTGAAAAAAGAAGTACACGTTCAGCTGCTTTTCTGATTTCACGTCCAATGGCTTAATCTTGGAAACTTGAGGTTAGATCTCCATTCACATTGAAAATCTTGGCATCTTTCCTCAATTCAACCATAAAAGAAAGATCCACAAAATATTAAACTGGCCTTGTAAGCAAGAGGGGACTCTGCTGAAACTTTTTTGTTAGTAGAAAAACTAACAATATGAATCAAGATTTTAAAACCCAAATAAGTCAAGTGTGCTGTGACCAAGTAGTCAAAATTCTTCAAACATTTTATTATGGGCATTACTATCTTTTTAGTCAATTAAAATCTATATGACTTTGAGTGATAAGATCCTTATCAGTACTTTAAAGAATAGATCAACACACAAAAAATTACTGTGAAAAGATAATGATATTATTAGACATGTATGTCCTGAGAACATGCCTTAAAAAGACCAAAGAAGTGTTGGTTCTCACCACATACTTTGCATGAAAACAATAATAATAGTAATAATAAATAATAATAGTGTTCATAGAATCATAAAATCACAAGGTTGGAAACAACCCCCAAGATCATCCAGTCCAACCGTCCTCTCATTACCACCGCTACCACAAGCACTAAACCACATCTCGCAGCTCCTCATCCAGACGCCTCTTGAACGCTGCCAGGGATGGCGACTCCAGCACCTCCCTGGGCAGCCATTCCAGTGCCTGACCACTCTCTGAGAGAAAAAGTTTTTCCTCATGTCCAACCTAAACCTCCTCTGGTACAACTTGCAGCCATAATCATCTTTGATCTGACTTCAAATAAAGAAAAGTTGCATTAAAGCACAAGAGCCAATTTGGGAAATGTGATCGAAGTCTCTATGCCCTGCAAGAAAGTAGCTTTATAGGAAAATAATTTCATAAAAAGTGTCAAAGCATTCTAGATAAAAATAACTTTTAAAAAAGAAACAGTTGGTCAATAGTATGCTTTTCAAGGGTATTTAAGTAAAATCATAGCAGAGGAAAAAAAACCTATAGAACTCGTAGTACTTATTAAATGGCAGGAAGAAATAATTTCAAATAATTTTCTTCTCAGTGTTTGAAATTCTATTTTATGAAATAACATGCTAATGCACAGAAAGTTTTCTACAAATATAAATCCATCAGGTCTAAAGTGAAAAATCCACTCACAGTAAAGCTGGTTTCTATACTGTTTAAACATAATGCACTACTCTGTCTAAATCATAAGGGAATAAAGCACTTAAAATAGGGTGTCACATTTCAAGGTAATAAATAGCAGATTGATTCAACCTCCCAGTTGATCCTGCAGTTTACTTACATACAAGATGGAAAATAAAGTACCGAAGCCACTGTGATTTACTTCTCAGAAATGAGATACTCTGTATTAGTGTAAATGAATGCAAAAGTCCAGCATTGACAATTTATTACATTCTTAGTACAAGTCCTGATTAGATCAAATTGCAGGCTTTCTTGGCATGCTGCATATACATTGCTTCAGTTTCCAGTAAACATTATCAGCTACACACACATTATACAGAAGGGCTGCTCAGAAAGTAATGTATCCTATTTTATTATAATGGCAGAAGTGGACATTGGTGGTATGGCAGCAGAGGTTGAACCTTCCAACCAACGTTCTATTACATTTTCTTGCTGTGCAACAGACAGCAACAGAATGGTGTCTGACATGCAAGTGTCAGGAAGCAAAGGTTTGTCACTGAATTCCTCCATTATTACAGGAAATATAGCACTCAATGACATCGTTCATTGACACTTGGCGAATGTTGATGGAGACCAATGAGTGGATGTGAGCAGTGTGACAGTGGGTGGTGCATTTCAGCACTGGTGAGAGTGGGTCACTTCCACTGGTGCAGATTTTTACCAGTGTGGCATGCAGGCTCTTGTTCATTGCTGGCCAAAATGCACAACTAACAGTGCAGACTGTGATGACTGAGCACCCCTCAAATGCTTCAGCCAAAGCACTCATTACTGTTGTAGCTGAGAATTTGGTCTATGAAGTAATATCACTGTGCTCTTTGTATCTGTTGTCGTCTCCATGGAAATAAACAAGAAGCTCTACTTTCAGAGTGATTATGTGTGTATAAAAATGAAACCCCCAGGAAAATTTCTCAATTACAAAAATTATTTTCATGATATGTTTCCCTCCTCTTTTTCCAATACTAAGGGCAAGCTGTTCTACTTCAAAAGCAAATGTGTAACCAAAGACTTACATGTAAGATTTTTTCCTAGAAAATACTACCTAACATAGGAGGATTTGGAGGAATTCTGGACTCTGATCAAACTTTGAAGTGGAAAACACACTCTACTAATGACAGGATAAATGGAATTGAGATATAAAAGGACAATTAACACTATTCCTGACCTTGATTTTGGGTTATTTCATTGAACTGGCTCTGCTTCCTCAATTCATCCCAGAGATTTTGGATCATTTCACACTGGAATTGTAATTGCTTAGTCAGGAAAATATTGTTTAACAGGTCTTAAAATAGAAATTCAATTTAGATTTTAATTTGCTTACTAAATATTTTCATTGACATGCATTGATTTAAAAATTAGAGAACCTCTGCAGCAAAATTTCTAACTTGCATCCTAATTTAACCCATTCTTCTAATATAAAGTTCATATAACCATTTTCATCTAACTTTCCTGTGCTTATATGATTTGCATTCAAAGCGACTGCACATTTCAGTTAATGTCAGCTATGCTTTTCCAGATATAGATCACCTTTAAAAAAAAAACTACATAAAAACCTAAATGTGTTCTTTTAAAAAAAAAAACCTGCATGATTTTGCGCGTCGAAATACTTCTACATGCAAATTTGTGCAAACAAATTACTTTTTTGGACACCACAGATGTGATGTCTGGCACCCCCGTACTTCAATTCAGCAATATACATGGAGGTTTTCCATTTTGAACATATGAACTCTTCAATTAACATCAATATTAAGTTTCTATCATTGTTAGGCCATCAGAAATAAACTAATATAAATACTTGCTCATGATGCACATGTAAGGGTCAAAGCTGCTCAAGATAGCTTTCAAAACACTGTTCAATTGAACTTAATTATGTGAAGCACTTTCAACACGTGATAGAAAATACAATGCCACTCTCAGAACTATCATAGCAACACAGCAGAGATGACAATCAAGACCAGGAAAGCCGTCATAAACAAGTTACTCTGTGTAGCTGACAACTGTCATAGCCTTCTGTGTCAAGGACAACCAGTAATAGATTTCAAATTGAAAAGAATAGGTTTAGATTAGATATGAGGATGAAGTTCTTTACTATGAAAATAAAAAAGTGAGTATTATATGCTGCCCAAAGAAGCTGTAGCTGCCCCATCCCTGGAAAAGCTCAAGTCCAGGTTGGATTCTTTGGGCAACATGGTCTAGTAGAAGATACTCTTGCCCATGGATTAGAAATGGATCATCTTTAGTCTCTTCCAGTTCCAACAGTTCTGTGATTTTAATCCTAAACATTCTCTATTTACATCCATATAAACAATCCATTGAAATACAAGGAAAAGTGGTGTCATTCTGTCAAGCTGCTGCCCCTACTATACAGAATGTAAACGTGAGCATCATTAGAAACAGTAAGCCAACAATAGATTATTTTCTATTTAAATGAATTACTAAGAGTATCCTTCAAAGGAAAACATACTGATGCACTATTATTCTTTTTAAATGTTACATACAACAGTATTTTTTCAGATTTTTTTTTAATCTCAAAATATACTCTTCTGTGATCTTCCCAAAAAATATTCATAGCAATACTATCAGTAATGTTCTCAGCAAACAAATTCACTTAACTCTGTAAATTCTAGGACTTACAGGAAACAGGAAGCAATTCTACATCAGTTTATAGTCCATTAATTATTGAGATTAATGTTATCCAACTGTTTCCAAAGAGCCCTGCTTTACTTATTCGGAGGATATTCTTTAGTGGAAACACTGAGTTGGGTGTTCAATTTTTAAAGCAAAGCACAGGAGACTTGGAAGCAGCAAGAATTCTTATCAAACTGTTTAAGAAATGAAGAAAACTAAGTACATGGGATACCAACCCAAATCCCACAGGTGACTAATGTATCTGCACACTACAACTCCAAGCTCAGCATGCTGGCTTATAAGACTCCACAGAAATTCAAGGCTTTCAGTCCAGCTAGAGAAGCGCAAGGTTCCCTTTTGATTTAAAAAGCATCTTTACTTGTAAACTTGTAATATTCTACACAAATATTTCGGAAGTCACATACTCACATCACGTCACTTATTTAAGTGCCCCCACAGAGTTTCTTTTTTCACACAACAGATAACTCATCTTCCCAGTTCCTTTCCCTTTACTATTGCCTGGAGAACAATCTGGATGTTTCACTTTTTCCCATGTATTGGCTTAGCAACATGCAGATTTTCACTTGCTTCATATTTTCTCAACCTTATACTATCTGGCATTCCCAGAACAAGATCTTAGTTTTCACTTTACTTGCGTTACTTTCCTCGGCTTGTTTAATTCTTAGCTTTTTAAACCAAGATTCTCACTGGGTCAATTGAACTGTGAGCCACCCAGCCTCCTTTTCCACTAAAAATATCTTAATGAGAGTCCCAAGCTGATGAAATCTCCCTAGACTATTCCTTTCTCATCCATCTTGGCCAATCAAATGCCTTAGTGCTAAAATCTCATCTTGTGGATATCCTGAATTTACTTTCATTTATTTTGATATGTAGTTAATACAAATACTCTGTCAATGAATAGATTTTATTGTTCTACTTTTCCATTTGTTGATTTTTCCCCCCAAAACCTTCACAGATTGCCAGGTTCTTTGATTTTATTATTTCCCTCAGATTTTAATCAGTATCAAGATCTACACGATTCACAGAAAACTAAGCCAAATACCTGTACAATCACTGCATGCTGCTGATAGTTCTAAGGCACGGCAAGGTACATTCAAATCCAAGATTAAAGAAGAAAAGCACTGAATGATTTGGTCTGAACAAGACATTTCAAACAGTGTAGCAAAACAGAAAAAAATGCTTGTGCAAGAAAAAATATATAAGTCAATTCATTTTTAGCTATAGAACAAAGCACATATTTACACATAAGATATGCATTTTAAATGGTATGTTTAGAATTGTTACGCAGAATAATAAGGAGGTTCTCCTCATTTCCAGACACTTCTACAATACTACACAATGCTCAGTTTTCAAGTCAACTCTTTTTAATTCAGAAGATGCCTAAGAAAGTTTATAATGATCTCTCTAGCAGAAAAGAAAAAGAAACATAATGAGGAAAGTGTGATTTAGAAAGGAACCTCAGGTGGTGTCCAGATTGCTTCCACCAAAAGCACTAACCACAGTGTTCTTTGGAGCATCTTTGGTGAAATTGCCCCTATCTCCAAAGTAAACATAACTCCTGAGAACAAATGGAAGTGGCAGTGTTACTGAATATAAAGTAAAGTATCATGGTGGCAGTAGTGGCATTGTCTTAGATTGTATAAGTGACAGAGTACAAATTATACAAGTATTTGAAGTAAAAAAATGCTACCAGTTTTCAGCCATACGTCATAAAGCTTCTGTACTTATTGCAACACCTGAAAACAAATGACTGTTTTTCTCCTTACCATGGTTAGAATCCTTATAAGCTCATTTTACACAAGAGTCAGTAAGATCAGGATGCAGAAACTTGTCTATTTGTGCATCAGCAGATTTAGTGAGCTAGAAGCCAGAAAACTTAAGTATTAACTGTCAGGAAAAAAGTAGACATATTAAAGTTAACTTTCTTTAATATTCCTTTTTTCCATTTTTATGCATATTCATTTATTTTTCACATTTCATACATTGATTATCCCTAGAAGTACTTCTTTGTCCTCAGATTTCAGAGGCTTTATAATAAACATCAAACTTTTGTGCGCTAGGAAGTTGCACATTTTCACGTGTACATAAATATATATATAAATATTAAGAAAAAACATTTGCTTTCAGATAGATTACACTATTTCTAGGTCTGCAAATAGCTGCTTAAGACTGCATCTTCCATACCACTGACTTTTTAGTATTGCAGACTACACTAGATCTACCTGGAGATGTTTGTGGAACACAATGCTTTCTACCAACCATAGCAACAAAAAGAATATCTGAGAATATTGTTAAAAATGCCAGATAGTACTATGGCAGGGGACTAGAACAGGTGACATTTTATGTAGTTCTAATTAAAGAGCACATTATTAACCATCTGCTAATTTTCTGTAAAAGCTCTGAGGTCTGACAGTATGTTATTACAAATGCAAAGTCCTTCCCTTCAGAAACCAAACTAGCAGAATTTTTTATACTATTGAGGACCTTGAAGGAGGAGTGGGGAGTAATTCAGTACTTTAATCTACAAAATATTTTAAAGGTTTGTCATCTATGCTTTAATGTCTATGTTTCCACCAGGTGCATAATAGCTTTAGCACTGCAAAGAAGGATCTATACATATCTCTTATGTCATAAAACACTAATCAGTGTAAACTTCAAAGCTTTTACTTGAGAGTGTAAACTTCTAAGAAAGATTAGATAACTACTGAGCAGATGCAATCCAGGAATAAAAATAGATAGAAGCATAATAAGGGAAGCCAAAGCTGTTGCTAAAAAAATTCCATCCGTATTAAAGAAGCAAGACAACGCGCAAAAAAGAAATTAAGATGCAATTAACACACTTGTAAGCATAGCCAAGGACCTTTCAAATAATTCTTCAAAATTTGAGTTCATCATTCGAAAGCGAATGGATTTCACCTTTGTGCAAGGAGATTTAGATATTCTTCACTTGCAGTCCTGTTCAACATATTCCACAAAATTTAAAAACTTAACCATATCCACATTAAAGAGTATCATACATTTTATAGAAAATTTGACCATTTTCTTTGAAGTATTACACTTTTACAAAAAAGCATTCAACATTTGAGTTACAAAGCTATCATGTTCACTAAAGCCAAAAATCCCATAATTTCTTAAAACATAATCAAGTAATCATCACATATTGAAGCACTTATAGAATCCCTGGAGAAATAAGAAAATTACTTAATGGGATTGCATTCACACTTTAGAAATTCAAGTACTATATACATCTTACATCTCATTGTAAACTGGCTCTAAATAGAGAGGTAAGTGTAAGCTATATATATATATATGTGAATATATATATATATGTGAATATATATATATATATGTGAAAACTTCAATATTTTTTCTCACATGAAAACATATTTCAAACACTCTAAACTGAAGAACAGAAAAACTGTCTTTCATTCTACAGTTTGCACACAAAATGTCTCATTTTTGTCATATGTGATGAAAGTGGCCAGGTGTCATTACAATGGTTACTTACTATGCCAAAACAAAAGCATGAGCCCACTGCCAGTAATCTCACCAACGTCCTCACTATAACCTGCACTAGAAAAGGGCTGTTTGCAAACAACTGATGACACACCTTTCTCAAGTGTTCAACTTAATATTTCTCTTTTCCTGAAATCCACAACTCCTCTTATTGTATGTAGTATATACTTTTCTCCTTTCCATTTTTTTTCCTCTATTCCAGAGGCTCAGATAGTGTGGCTCAGTCAGGCCAATTATACTGCTTGCTTTGTCAGCTACGAAATTCTGACACACAAAAACTTTAGGTCTTTAGAACACAGTGTCCCTCTTTCTTTCTGTTTTCCTGAGCAACAGACTTCTGTCCTCATTACTCCTATTCACCTGTGAATTTAGATCAGCTATCAAT
Organism: Lagopus muta; assembly: GCF_023343835.1. Classification (NCBI taxonomy): domain Eukaryota; kingdom Metazoa; phylum Chordata; class Aves; order Galliformes; family Phasianidae; genus Lagopus; species Lagopus muta. Next base: position 14,152,306 of record NC_064444.1, read on the forward strand.
AAAATAAAAAGTGCAGGAAGCAGCTATGGTCACAAAAAAAGCTTTCATCAGCTTCCCCACAGTTATTAAACTGGACATTAAGCAAGAATATGTTAAATTGCAGAGAGCACAGCACAAGCATATTTCTACACTGATATTCCATTCAAACCTCTAGAACAACGTCCTGCCTCTCAGAAAGGAGTATCAGGTACCTGTTTACAATGTAGGAGACAGATTTTGGAAAATTTTGGTCTGTAAAACAAACAACCCACTTCAATTTGTAAAACAACCATCACATTCAGGTAGATATTTCTGTTTGCAGTACCCCATACATTAATAAAATGCCTAGTGCAGCATTCTCTAACTGCTTTTAAAGCAATGGGCTCTTGAGTTAGACAGCAATGAGGATCCTATAACTAAAAAAAAAGAACCTTGTGTAAAATCCTGGACATGCTCCCCCAACAGGGTAATTTATAGTGGTTAGTAGACAGCAATACCTTGCTTAAGTTGCTCTTCTCCTGGTGCACATAAACTAAATTAATACATTCACATCAACAACTTACATAGAAGATCTTTATCACACGACTGCCGCTCCATCTTTTCTATTGGAATATTGACAGATTTTCACTCCTGGAGAGTTCTTGGCATTAAACTGGAGAGAACCCAAAGTATTAGAAAATGTAAGAACCTGATCTTGAAGTTAAAGAAAAACAAACAAACATTATTACACAACAATCCTAAAGTACACGTGTAGCAATTTAGCAGGAATTATAGATACATTCTGAATTTTGCTCCTGTGATATTATCCCCAGCTGTGCTTATTCAATTCATTTACAACAGGACATTTATAGACAGTAGAATTTCCAGAGTCATCTACTCATAGCCTACCTTTCTACTATTTAAATAAAATAGATACATGAAGATGGAAAAACATTCAGTCATGTGAACATTTTTCAAAAGATGTCTTCATAGTTTGGCACAGAATCCTATAATTTTTCCTGAGTACGTTTTATTTTTATTCTTAGGAGTGTGTAAATTACATCATATGAAACAAGATTACATCTCCATGTATTCAACACCTGCTATGCAACAACCATCTATTTTACATCTGACTTTCAGTATAAACTGAGATTCAAGGAAACATTTATTTATTATTCCCATAAGACACCACATCTAAAAGTAGTTTTTCATTTTGCTCATTTTAGAATTGCATGTAGACATTAAAATATTTTTTATTTTCATGTTTAACATCCACAATAATTTTTACACATGCACTTTGTTCACTTGGAAGTGAACTCTCAGCACCAATCATACAAATATTGCAAGGTATGCAGGAGTGCTGGTCCACAGACTTAACAGATGTCCATTCCTTTCTTATACCATATGTATATTTAACATTCCATGATTTACTTTTAGTTTATCACCCATTTAGCACAGTTAAAAAAGCTAAAGTTTAAAGTCTTTGTTGATACACTTTGGACAAAACACATGGATATTGCTCACTTTATGAAATGACTATATAAAAGGGTACCAAACAGAATTTATCAAGAAAATGTGGTGCATGAGACAACTCCATAAAAACAGTGAAGACTGTAGTCCTGTCATATTGAACTACTGCTTAAATGAGGTAAGATGTAGTGCTTAATCGCTAGATGCTTGCTACAATGAGAACAGTAAGTGCACTGACTAGATAGTTTTATTACAGCAGCATATGTTTACATATAGAAATCTGAAAATAACAGAAAATAAAAAATATAAGTTGAAAACTTTTTTTGTATATGAAAGCTTCTAGTTTCAAGGAATGATGTACCTACAAATAACTCAAATGTTAGTTTGTTGGATTTTTTTAAACAACAAAGGAAACTTTGTTCTTACAAAGGAGAGCTGGACACTCTTGAATCATAAGCCCAAATTACAAACTGGCTCTGACTATTCTGGCATACTGACCTATTTTTGTTCAATAGACAATCAGAATAAGTTTTATCCAGAATATTCTACCAGAAAGTTATCAAGCATCAGTATGAACTTTAGGGTAATTCCGAGCTTATCAGGAACAAAAAGCTTATGATTATCAAAGCAGCTGCCTGCAAATAAGCAGCATATTTACCACAATTTTTTGTTACTTAGGTTTTGTTTGATTAATGTAAGAATAAAAGTGTGCTAACGGTTCCAGCAGAGAACAGGAAGGGAAGAAGCTAGGAGAAGAGAAGGCTAAGAAAAGAGAAGATACCGTGCTTTTCACAAAATCTGATATGGGTAAAAGGAGAAACTTTTAATGTAGGAAAACCAGTGCGTGGTGATTTCAGACTGAGATCCACACCTATCTGCTCCTTCTCCCAAAATCTTCAGAGAGGGCCCAATCCACACAACAGGAAAAATGGACAGTGGCTTCATTCAGTAATTCATAAACCTAAGTTAAACATTTCCTGTGCTAACAGACTACCAAGAAGAACATAATACCAAGCTTATGAATATCCTTATCTCCAGTTATTTTGGCTGAGAAGATTTCAGTCTGTTATATCACTTAAGCCTAAATTCAGTTCAGTTATAAAAAATCTTTAAAAAATCTTAACTCCTTCCATAACTGAACCTAAGAAAAAACACATCTAAATGATATATCTGATTTTTCTATGTGGTTTCCTTTCTGAATCAACACAGCTATCCAACTAAACACAGACTTTCTCAAAGGACAATCAGTAGAAAACACTAAAAGATGTTTTAAACCCAATGCTCTCCCCAAATTCCATCAAACTGAGATTTATAGTTCTGAACAGTTTCTGATCAAGAACTTTCTTCCAGAAACATGTCTCCAGAAAAAAAAGTGAGACTGTGGTAGGAATTGTGGAACAAAACTTGAAACAATAGTATGTTCTTCTGGAATTTATACCTCTACTTGCTTCACTTCTGACTTCCTTTTCCTGAGGATAAGACACATATTTTTAGTATGCGTGTCTGCAGTTAGAAATTTGTTCAGCTTTCCCTAAATCTCCAAATATCTGTGTGTGGGTTTTTTTTCTGATCCAATTTTAGTCCCGCTTCCCCTCTTTTTTTTTTCTTTCTTTTTTTTAAATCATTTGCATTAGTGGTTTTTTTTTTGTTGTTTGTTCTGTTGGGTCTTTTTTGTATGATGAGAAAAATATTTTAAACGGAAAACATAGCCAGTAAGTTCCAATTTACCTTTTGTCCTTTAACTCCAAGATAGAACAACAGAGCCAACATGTAAAGATGGAGTAATGCTTTTAAGTATCTTTTCTACAGGTATAGAAGAGCATCGTGCGCTGTTTTACCAGAACTGTAAGTAAAACACAGCAGTTTGCACCATGAAGATCCACACGTCATCACTGTGGTTTGTATCTGTTGATAGCACAGCTAACTCTTTCCTAAGTCTGCAAGTATTCAGTAGGTTGTCATTCGTATTTCACATTGCTACTTTTCACATAGTAGGAACTGAAATTCTCCTTAACAACAGTTATTCCAATATTTGCCAGCAAATGAGCTTCCCCTTCCTGTGTGCTGACCAAGTCACACAAAGAAGGGAAAGGTGAGTAGCTGTGTTAAAATGCTTTCTCTCCTCTAAATCCCTCAGGGAAAGGCCCTTACCACTGTGCCAATGAATTTCTTATGGCTGCCTCCATCATAAATACTCTGATTAAAATGTAAATTCAACCAGCCTATCAGCTTCCCATTAAGAGGACTCTTTAAAAACACCATTAATCAGCTGAGAGATATGTAGTGAAATACCACTTATCAATTCTAACTGCTTATGACAGTTAACAAAGCTTTATATTTGCCCCAAACATGTGCTGATCTATCAATTATGCCGGGGTTCACTCTCACGCTAATTGTACATTTTCTTCTCTAATGCATTTTTGCTGTTATCTCATAGGCTAATGAAAGCCAGGAAATCAATACATATAAATTATACATGCAAAGAAGGACTGCTGTGAACATAAAGTTTCTAATTAATTGCACTTGATTAATTTATATCCTTTAATTATCTTGCTAAGCCACAAACAACATAAATATCCTTGCAATCTGGTTATTGCTATGTCAGTCATAAAAAAAGCAGACACAGTAAATCTATGAAATCTAGCAAATTCCATTGCCAAAAAACATGGTATGGCACAGCACATAAATATAGCAGGGCTTACTCAAGACACCTATGAATAATTTTAGTGTGACAAATTACCACAAAATATGTTGTATAGTTATTTGACCAGGGTTATAATGACGTTATAACTTTACACATAGCATACAGGGTAAGCAAAATGTAGGTTTAACACGCAGGATTATGGATGCTGTATTTATAAAACAACTTTGCAATACAAATGTAAGTGATATTGATATCTGATTGGGTAGATCAGTGAGCAAATTATCAATATTCTAAATCACAGCATTATTGTTTTTCTGTACTTATGATCTCATGACAATTTGTTAGAAGAGTTAGCTGAAAGCCAGAAATGCATGTAATCAGGGCATAATAATGATACACCCAGTTCTAAGCAGACTTAAATAAGAACTATCATACTGTCTTTTGTAAGAGGCAATTGGCCAAATATAAAATTCTTCCATTATGTGAATAGCTGTAACTTGGTACATGCTATTTTTTTCTTTCATATTGTGCCCACTTTGATAAACCAACCATATGTCACTGCTCTGAAATCTAATCCTATCAATCCACCAGGCTTGCTCTTTGTCCTACACAACAGCATTATTACTGAATATCTGTATCTACAACTTTCATAAATGTGTAAAAAGAAACTGTATCTGTCTACAGAGAGTCTCAGACAGAGACCATCTGTCAGTGACTAAAGCTATTCTTTAAAAAAGAAAACATTCATCTGGGATTTGCCCTTTACGGAGTAAACCCACTTAACCTCCCAATAAGATTAACTGTTATTTGTTTCCATTAAACAAAAATGACCATGCTAATATGCATTTAATAGTACTAACAATGAGAGAAACATGCACTTAGACAATTCATAATTCTTAAAAATTCTAGATCTTTATCTAATAAGACCTATTTTGTTATACATAAGTAGCCATTGTCTTTCACTTGCTTTCTTCCTTGAAATTGACAGAAAAATAATAATAAAAAAGTCAGGGTAAATATGGAAGCTATGACAGCATACTCAAGTCTGCCACATACTACTGAGAACAATGGGTGCATATAAATTAAGTCTGAATAATGCATATAAATTCTGTATCTATGGAGCACTGATGATTTTCACCTGTGCCCGGAACATCTATGCATTTATGAAGAAGAGTATTTAACTAGATTGATTACGTGAGGCTGCCTGAGTAGTCAGTGCACTGCAACAGAGACTATGCTGCTCTCTATAGCTGCACCAGCCATCGTGCAGTCATAGCCTAAAGCTATACCGAAAAATACCTTAATGCCTCTTTCTCAGCTACAAAACATGACATTACTGTCATGTAACACTACCTCTCCAGAGGTGGGTGAACATAGTAGGAGAAGCCTTTACATGTAGTCAACACCTTCTATTCCTACCTCATATTTACGCTCTTTTTGCCAGCCCAAGTTACCAAGATGTGCAGTGGTGTAGTAGTACAGATCATCCTAATATAAGACTGATAAAGCACAAAATTCATCATAAAATTAATTCCCAGGTCTTGCCCTTTTTTTTTCTTTTTCTTTTCTTTTCTTTTTTTTTTTTTCTCCACTCCTCGCTTTAAAATCTGCCTCAAAAGTAAGTGCTTAGAGAAACTTGCTGAAGTTGTACTCATCCCCTCAAGAGGAGCCTGAGGAGAGCTCCATGAAGCGCAAACCTGACTGAAGCCAGTGGAATATCCTTGGTTGGGTACAGAGAGCTTTGCATCCAGCTTTCCTCATTAATGAGAGCAACACTATTCCGCCAATAAACGTTAACTAAAATAATCATAAAATCATTTCCCCACAGTGACAAATTGATGCATATTATAAATAAGAATAATTACATTGCTATGAGAGGAATTATCCCAAATCAGTACTGGCAAGATAGTTGTTTCTAAAACAAATATCAGCTTCTTTGCTCCCACGCACAAACTATAATAAGAACAAGAGGTGGAGGAAAGTATTTCAGACGTACAAATATTGTCCTCTCTAAGGGTGAACAGTTGATGCATTAGCTGTACATGCTATATGTAAGATTCAACAGTTGATGGAGGGGAAATTCACCTCACGATATATGCAAAATGTTATGTAGAAGTAGATATTTTAACCCCTGTTATAGTAGAATTCTTAAATCTGGATGAAGATGAATCATCAGTCATCTGAAGACTGCTAAAATGCTTTCTGTTGGACAAGAGATAAAGACTACAGTATTTAAAATAGTCAAAATCAGTCCTTTGACAACGTTTACATTGGCTTCTCACTGTTTCTTCCCTGTTAAGGACTCAGATTCAGACTGGTGTTGCTCAGCACTATCTCTAAAGCTACAGATGGACTTTGTGTTTCCATTATCTTACCAAAAGAAAAATAGTGATGTGTGAAATTGAGAGGTGTGAATTAACAAGACCCATGTTCAGTTGCCGATTAAGATCTGATGTGAGAATTATTGCATGCCAGAAAATTACTGCACAAAATACTCAGTGGTCCCTAAGAACTAACTGAAGACATCCAGAAAAGCTTACTCCATCTAAAACATGTATCATTTCATCAAAGGTAAAAGAATAAGGAAGAATATAACTTCCACTAGAGTTCACCAGATTTGTCACTTCAGATACAGAGCACCTATACTGAAGCCAAGTACTGAGGTTTGACTACAATTACTTTATCTTTCCTATTTTTAGTGACAGGACCAGATTATTTTAAGTGCATTTTACAGAAAACCTTTCTTTTCTGAAATATAAAGACTGTAATAAAGACAATACAATGTTTTGAAACTGTTTTAAATCCTTCACTCAGCTTTGCTTCTACAGATTTAACATGTAGGGGTTCTAATCTTACTGCTACTAATTAGAGCTTTAGTGTAATTGTGCCAACAGGGTGCTTGGCATAATAATTACTATCGAGAGATTCTGGTGGAGCTGTAACATGCCCACATAATACAGATATGTCTAATATTATACAGCCTTTGTATGTTGACTCTTAAGTTGGATTTTAACCAAGTAAGAGGGTATTTTGCCTTTATTTTAAAGCTCTAAAGGCATATACATATGTATGATTTCAGCATTCATTTTTTCCATCTTTGATTCTTTTGAATGTTAATTAGGAAGAAGAAAATTAGAAGGAACATTTTATTCTACATCCTTCATAATTTACTCTAGTTTGGCATGAAGAAATGCACAAAAATGCTTATGTTGGCAGGTCATGCTCATAACGTACTAGTAGAAATTCTTAGGATAATGGCTTCAGCAGCAATGTTGATCACAACATGTAATAAACTGAACTGAAAACTGAGGATGAGCACGACAGAAATCTGCTTTTAGAAAGTGCCTGTGCTGCTTTCCATTACAGCTTACTAATTTTGAAAGAAATCAGTATGTAGCTGTTTGAACAAGTCTGTCCAGTGAAATGCAAAAAACTTAAATCTGAGGGACATTACAGAGAAGAAAAAAAAAGCCAAAAAAGAATTAAAAACCCAACAAAACAAAACAGAAAAACCCCAAACCTTAAAGAAAGATTGTTTTTAATCACTTCATAATTCATGCTGTCTAAAAAGTTTCAGACATTTAAACTTTCTTGATGCTTTAAAGCTATCATGAAAGAACACTTAGTAGCATTTAGTTGCTTGTTTTTGTGTTTTTACCTCTACAAATACCAGCTTTAGCCATGCAATCATTAACAGCAAAATTCTTAATTACAAATATTTGTTAAGAAGTGTTTCAAAAGTAATTTAAACACACAAAACTTGTACAATACTGTAAAGGAAAATTCGAAACGGTTTCATTCTAACAGTAGAATCTTTTTTTAAAAAAGTGAACTTTCTCAATCAAAAAGTATTGCACTGAGCCTGAATCAGAGCTCCATTTAGAACAGACAGGCTTGTTTTTACTGCCCCTTAGTGCTTCCCTTTTAAAGTGACAGGAAACCCATTTCTGACTACAAATCAATAGGTTAGCATGTTGCCATCAGACACTAAATTTAGTTGCTGATATTAAAGCACAGAAGAGGATATCAGAAAAGTGCAGGAGTTTCCATTTTGATGCCTTAACCTTGCAAGAAAGCCCTCCAAATACAGTATTACTTTTTTTTTTCAGCTTCATATTTGCGGGTAATCATTCTTACAGTATTAGTTAACACATGGCCTATTTATCATTTTTGGGTGACCATCAGCATGAAAAACACAACAAACATCAGATATAAAGTGCTCAAGTTTAAGTTTCACAAATTAGGAACCACTGAAATGTGCTGTATTAGTTAATATAATGGAAATAAGAAGTATGTATGCTCCTGTCACATGAAATACCTTTTGATGAAGCCTTTTTTCTTTAAGCTTTTAAGATAATCTTAGAGAAATCATCAAACTATAAAAAGAAATCAATAAAACAGAAAAGGTTCCCATCACCCCTAAAAAAATCCATAACTTTTGCATTTTAATAGAGACACTACAAGACTATACCAGTCATTTTCTTTCTGATGTGTTCCTTTGATTTCACTCTTATCTCACAGGACTCTTGACTTTCCTGAGAAAGGGATTATTGAATTGTATGTCTCCCTCAGATGCTCTTGATCATTCAAGTAGTCTGTACTTAAGAACGTTGCAGAGTCTGTTCAGCTGCTGGCTCCTCGGGAAACTCATCAGGGACTGTCATCTTAATATTAATTGGGTTTTGTGCAGGAATCTGAGTCCCACAATGAAAGGGTTTCAAGAGGGAAGATTATGCCCAAAGCCAGATATAAAGGCAAACATATTTAGCACAACAATTATGATAATTGCAGAAACACTCTGAGAAATAAGTAAATCTGATTAAGGGCACTTCTACATGATCAAATATTAATCTGATGTCTTCACTCTAACCTGGTTTGAACATAAGAGGCTTCTTATGGTTTTATGTATTAACAGATTTGTAGAAGCTGAACTCATAGTACCTAATAATATGGTACAGCCAAGTCAATACAGTAAAAGGATCTTTACGGAATGTAATCCACTTAAATTAAAAATAGACACAGATTGAATCATAAAGCCTAAATTAAAATTGACATACAGTCAATCAATAAAACATTTCGTATAAAGTCTTATGTAAAGCACCATAATGTTTTTCAATTTCATAGCATAAAAAGTTATGTGTATTTCTTTTTATTTAATAAAGACTTCATCACTTCAGAACGAGTCGTCATAAATACCACCCGGACAATGACTTAAAACTTTCCAGGCACATATAATATCCTGTAAATTAAACACACCTATATTTGCAGATGTCAGATTTATTTCTCTTTTAAAACGTGCATTATTCATCAAGACTTGAATTATCTGATTAAACCATTTCATCTTTAAAATCACTATGATTTGTAAGAAACCTGGGCCAACACCATGTATGAGTGATAAGTCAGTGGAAGCAAAATAAAAAATATTACACTTAATATAAAGTAGTTTTAGATTCTTATATACAGAAAAATTTTGAATAAACCTTAAGCTTACATGTACACACTGTGTACAATTTTTAATCTAAATTTGCAGAGGTAGAAGCTACTTCTGAGAGCATTTGCACCACATTTACATAATAATTTAACTCGGATTAAATCTTCCTTGTTTAGCTAAGTTTTATTTGTAAGTATTAACCACATGTAAACCTTATGTGAAAGGTAAACCTTGCCAGCATGGCTTACCTCCCATAGTAATTAGGCTTGTGTTTCTGCTTTATTAACTCTGATACAACAGTGTCCTGCCCTCTGTCACCAAGGGTACTAATAGATGATAATCACCACGATTTGGAAACCATACAAATTAAATGACAAAGTGAGATGAAGTGTAGTAATGCAGTGAGTTCAAGGATAAGGGATTTAGTCATTTCAGTTTCAGGATATTAGATAGGTAATAAATGAAGAAATTAGATCGTAGTTTAATCACAGAAAATAATCATTTACATTTACACATTAAAAACACATATTTCTGAAATATTCCTGTTTTAAAGGTTATACTAAAAAATTGCCTTGTTTCTCTGAAAAGAAATACTAAAACATATTTCTTGCATATAAATACAGTGAAATCTCCACAAGAATTCATACTCACTGTGAACAATTTTAATGTCATGTGGACAGTAAGCCCTATAAATCGGCCTGAATTAGGACATCAGAAATAGATTTTTATCTGCAGTACTATAATCTTGAAGATGTGATACTGATTCTTAGCTCCTAACTACAATTTTTAATCCACTAATCTCACAGCACAAACATGGCATACCCATCATTACCTTTTTAATCCAGTGCTTAATTATTCAGAAACATAACTCAGTTGACAGAAGTAACTTAAACACAGTTGTTAGTATTTTTAGCAGTTTTTAACTGCTAAATCCTGTGATGAATAACGTAAGTTCACATTAAGTTCAAGAAGCTTCAAATCCTAATGTCTGTCTAAATGGCAGACTTCCTTAAAGATGTATTAAAACTGTAACACTACCAGCTGACACGAAGATGCTAAATCTAATCATTGACAGCATCTGTCTTATTCAAATCCATACTTGTATTCTGTAATTTATCAATAGTACATTCTTGTTATCCTTTTGAATATACAACACAGTCAGTTTCAAAGTATTACATGTTTTGAGTTATATTTAAGGGAGACACATGTTTAGAAGGAAGAGCAATATCTTAGCATATTTATTGAAAGCCATATATTTCAAGACAAGTTAACTTTAAAAAATTCATAATTAGTGAAAGACTACCCATCATTTGGGGTTTTTTTGTTTGTTTCTTACATAAGTAAACAGGTGAATGAAGCTATACAAGCATATTATCCAGATATCTAAAAAAATAAAAATAAAAATAAAAATAAAAACCTTTTTGGGAAAGCAATCTGTGTTATTCAAATCAAAGTCACATTTCCTACTAGTTTTCTAAAGCAATATGTTCAGCTACAAACAATTTATCCTATACTGATAGATTTAAATTCTGTTAGATACAAGTATCAGTAATCGCAGTGCTCTGCAGAAACATTATTCTGCCTGGGCCTGTACCACATGCTTTGAAAGCAAATGCCCAGACTCCGCATTCTTTTTCTAACTACTGAGATAGATACCTAGATAACTATACTTATAAACGTTACTTAAAAATTATACCTTGTTCATGCACACTGATATTAAATAGATTATTTCCCACTTTAAAATGTTAAGAAAAAATCGCTATCATTTCTCAAATAAACCGGAACTCTCATATTAAAGATATTTCAAATTGTATCAAAACGTTTAGCTGTATAGGTCTGCTCTCCACTGATCTCAGATTCTACAAAGGATCTACTTTTGTACAGCACAACAAATTTCGTGCAGCTCACATAATACAATCCCATCTCATATTTAAAAGGCTCAAACTGTCCAATTTCAAAAGAAGCATATTAAGTGTCATAGATTGCATCTTTGAAGGCTTAATAGACAAAAAGAAGTACATATACTTTCCTAATAATCATCCAACTAGCTACTTCTTGTTCTAAAGAATTGTTTTCCACAGTTAGCATGTTTATGGCCATTCAATTCCCATTGCAGATTATGGCAATTAGATATTTATCCTCCTTAATGTACACTGTTTTTATTTATGTTGAACTTGAATCCATTATCAGAAACAAAGCTGCATACATATAACCCTAACCAATTGCAGGAGATGCACACAGACTGTTGCTTGTTTTCTTTGGGTAGACTAATCTTATGGCATGCATTAAAAATGTTGTACTTGTCACTGACTAATACAGCAAATTGAAACCTTGGAACAATCTTATTTACAATTCAAGTGCTCAATATTTGATTCTTGCATCAGAATTTTCACTTAACCCTTTTGCTAAATAACTGAATGTCACAGCTGAATGTGCAGCTACATTGCAACTTCTTCTGGTACGGAATCACTAAAACGTATGTCCGGAGTGTATTACCTTGCTGAACAATTTTTTTGAACCTCAGTTTTTATGCAGTACGTAACTGAACATTTCAGCTGTTTTATACTATTCATACAGTGAGGGTCACTGTTGAAAGAAAATCAAAAAATAAAAACCTCCCTTCATCTGTAATCCATAAATAACAGGCTTAGCTGTTGGTTTTACTTACAGTTCCCAGAATTTCTCTCTCTTCTAAACCATTTTAGCTCTTATATGAAAGTTTTATTGCTACTCTCTAAGAAAATTCAAACCTTTACTAAGTCATATGAACAGTTACAGTTGCTGTCTGTGTAGTTGGGTACCCCTGATTCTATCAGGAAAAAAGAAAAACAATGTACGGCCTGTGCTAACATCTAAAGACTGAAAACATAGCCAGTAAAATAGTCCCCCAGACTAAAGGAAATCACTGCTTAATTTCACAAACATTTGTTTCAACTCAGGAGTTGCACTAGAAACTTTAAGTAGTTTTCTGGTTCAAAAAATACTCCAATTGATTATGTGGACTCATAAGATGCTGCATAGCACCATCTGCTGGTTTGAACAATGGCCTTTGGAAAACAGTCCAATTATTAGTGCTATCTGAAGTCTAAAAAGATGACATTCCACTCACCTTAGTTTCACACGATTTGTAGGATTCTGCATAGATTCACAGTACAAACTGAAAGAGAATGACAGAGAAAAAGAGTGTCAGACCATGAGCGTGTGAAGACATCTGAAAATCATACAGAGATGAAATTTGAGCAGGAGGGATTCATTCAAAGAAGGGAGAAAGCTTTATTTCCTTTCTCCAAGCCCTGGGAACAGCTCCTTTTAAACTGTCTAATAAACATAATTTTGCCTTAATCTAAATTTCTCTTGGAAGGAAATTTAGAAGGCATTTAGGAATCTTCTGAATACTGATTATTTTTTTTTCTCTTAAGCAAGAATGTCATAATGGCTTCTATCCTAGATTAATTACTACTTAATAAATGCTACATTCAGAAACAGTTATTTTATTTTTACTTTAGAATAAAGAAGTAAAAAATGCACAAACAGAACAAGTGAAGAATTTATTTCATTTTGTCCAGGCTTCATTTGTGCAAACAGATTAAAAAGGACTACAAAAATGCTATTGTTACATGACTGTGAAAGCTAAAACAGCTTCAGGAATATTTTATGAGAAATGACTGGTGAACAAGTTGGGAAATTGTTTCAGTTTTCATTTTTATTCTTTCATTGTTCTTTAAAAGGAAAATACAACCAACCTTGCTTTAATAGGAATTCTTTTCCATACCAACACACACACACACCAAAAAAAAAAAAAAAAAAAAAAAAAAAAAAAAACACCAAAAATGAGACTATCCAGACCTCTGAATTGCTAACCTTTTTTTCTATGCAGTCTACATATCAGCAGTAGCTGTAGATGTGACACAAAAATGAAAGCCAAAAATCCTGCAGCATTAGTGGAGCAGTTAGTGTAAGCACCACCCTCACACTGTAAGAGTACAAATGATAGGACTGGGTCTGAAACTCCTTCCTCAGTGACACCTCCCAAACCGTGGCAGCGGAATTCTACAGATGGGAAACCCAAGTTCTGCTCACACCTCTGACTGCTCCCCATAAATTAATTTGTTTACTTGATGCCTGTTTCATGAGGTGCGTAGAGGCCTAAGCTGGTACATACCAAAAATATCACACGTTTAGTACCCACTGTGGGGTCCTGGCCATAGCGCTCTCTGTGACAGCTTGATGATAAACAGCTGGCCTGCTTGTGGGATTTATAGAGCACACTGGGCAACATGAGCAAGAAACAGGTAACTGGCATTAACTGAACTCCCTTTGCAGAATAACAGCACAACCTCTTGGAAAATCCTATTGCTGGATAACCAAGCGTGGTTAAAACTCAGTTCAGTGCCTGGTAAAGCAAACCTACTCTTACCAGTTTCAATAAGAGGTTCACATCCTTAAGGCAAAAATAAAGAATCTGAAGAACCCTTCTTCTTCCTCTACCCTCTCTTCCTCCCCATAAATCAGTCAAATGATGTTTTGCTTTGACAAAACTGAAACAGTTCCAACGCCTTTTAGCACATTTAGCATTTCACATTTAAGCCAGTGCAACATTTGAGAAACAAAAATTAATAAAAAGAAAATAAATATCCCAAATCCTCTGTTTTCCATTTAGTAAACTAAGAATCGAATCTGTCTGCCCATCACCTCCTACAGCTAGCATGAGTTTCTACAAAGCTACACATATCTAAAGGACAGTGCATCATTGTCTGTCTATCCATACCACAAAACTGAAAATACAAGAATTTTGGCTAGCACTGGCTTCAGTAGGAAAAGAGTAAAGTAGTTGGGTAGCAGATCAGAAGAAAAAGCCTTGAGAAGGGTCTATGAGGCATTATCACACTCTGCTCTGTCAGCAGTGCCATGTATCGTAACAGCCAAATTTCAAAGACACAAATGGTTGTTAGTTTAGAAAGCTTTCTGCCCCATGTGCATCATTCTAAAATGTTTGATGTGGTAATGCTCATGTCACGATACAGTTCCACTTCACATTCTAATGGAATTGTTGCTGAACTTCAGTGACTCAGCAACTAGTATTTAGTAAGTATCATTTTATTAGTCCCTGTAGTACCACGTGCATTTCTCAGTGTGATATCACGTCAAAGTTTGGTGCACCAGTTTTAAGAAAACAGCAGTTGGTAAAACAACCATCACCACCAAAGAAAGACAACATGACAAAGTGATCCATAGTAGTATCTCCAGCTGAACTATATTTCCTATTTGGCACTGCTTACAACAGAATTCTTGTAGTGGTATCTTTACCACATTAACATATAGCACTTTTTATTTCAATTCCTTCTTATCGCTGGAATTTTAGTATACAATTTTAGTATAAAAGAAACTACAAATGTAGCAAGTCACCAATACCAAGAGGTGCCCAATGAGCTATTTCAAACATCATTTATAAACATTTGACTTGTGTTGTAAAAACTATCTACATTCTTGTTAATGTCTAATATTCTTACAGATGTTTTAAATGACACAAAGCAAACTGGCTTAGAATTTGTAAGTCGACCCTTCTACATGTGTACCATCATGTCAATTTGTGCCCAGAATCCAATAGCTCAGATGAAATCTCTAGGCTCATAAGTAACCAGTAGAGTTCACATAACGCATAGTTGTAGAAATAAGTTGACTTCACTTCCAATAATGTTTAAATAAAAGTTCATTTTTCCTTTCTTTTAAACTTTTAGAACAGCATTTGAAAATACATGAAACCTCTCATGTAAGTAACTAACCACAAAAGAGATTCTTTTTCACTAATTCCAAGAGATTTAATGCATTTGTATTACAGACTATCTGGGAAAGGAAGTGTTTGGGTTTTTTTCCTACACAATTTTGCCAAGTACCCCAATAAACCAAGCTCTTAAAATCAAAACAACGAGAAAACAACAAAAAAACAAAAAACAACAAACCAAAACAACCCACCTCAGTGTTAGCCAAGATAAGACTTGTCACAAACTGCATTTCAATTAAACGCTGTTCAGACCAAGTCAGTGAGAAATCCCAGTTAGTTAAAAGCTTCACTGGAAACTGATATGTGAATTATAAAAGATAAAAAAATTCAGGTAGATATGGCTAATTAGGAGGTAAATGCCATTTAATGGCATAGAAATTAGGCACATATGCTTTGAACTAATGTAGAAGCATTTATCCATGATTGTTATCTAAGACAAACATTCTCCAATAGCCACTGCCCACAGTCCCAAGAAACTAAAATTAAAACTAAAGCTGGCAAACAAAATAAATACATAAATAAAATGAAAATTGTGGTTTGTGGATATTACTTGCTGAATATAGAGCCCACGGACTCCTGAATACTAGAGACCACTACATCCTGACACTGAACAAGCCTGAATGGTTGCTTATTTATGGACAGCTAGAGCTGTAAATGCCTAGCATTAACAAACACATCACTGTTGTTCCAGAATACTGACGTGCAATTTTTTCCACTAACACAGTATCATAAATACTAACTTCAGCAACCAATTAAAGAATTAGCAAGAATGATCTCAAGTAATACATGCGTATTGTGCCTTCAGCTTGAAAAGTTTTGAGGATGTCTTAATTTTTGTATACTACATCTGCATTATCATTATGAACAGAAGCTTTGAGATGACATACAGTGCTGTTATTGGATAAAAGGGTGAAAGAAAAAGATCTTGTGAAGACCCCAGACAGTTGTACCATGTTATGCCTTACAACAGTGACCAGTTTTCAAATAAGCATGAGTAACAAAAGATAGGGACTAGGGTAGATTTCACGAGATATTTCATATCTTACTCCTACAGCCTATCTCCATTCAAAGCCCAGAGTTTAACTGGGGTTGAAACCAGTGAGCAAAATGAACTTGTTTAAAAACTAACAGTGTCATCCATGAGCAGCGTGGTGACATGTAAATTACCCGCATTTTTTGTATATGATGCCAAATTGATTGTGGATGGAAACATTTTATGTATATCCAAAGAGATCTCATAAGACAGAAAAACTGGAGAAATCTGAGAATTCAAATGCAGGTGGAAAGGTTACAGCAGCTCCACAGAGGAGTACAGGCTAAGGACTGAATGAGTAGGTAGCAGTTCTGCAAAAAAAAGTCTGCAGAAAAATGCCCTGGAGAAGAAATAAGTGTTTAATCATTACAGTAGATACTTAAAGAGACTTACCTCCAACTTCTGAGATCTTCTGAATTAAATTGGATAAGCCATGAGCAACCTCACCTAACTAGGAAGTCAATCCTGCTCTGAGAAGGTTGGACTATACAACATTTCTTTTCCAGCTGACCTCTAGATCTTCTTCAACACATTTTTTCCCTAAGATTTTATTAAAATTTTTGTTAACATCTTTAACATCAGCACAGGATTTGTGGCAGTGAATGCCTTTTACTACCATTGACCAGGAATTTATTCACTGTAAATTACTTACTCTCAAATCTGTGGCTTGTTTGTGAATAACCAGTTGTGAACATACACAGCAGGAAGAGAGAAAATATTTTCCTTCTTTCCTTCCATATTAGCATGCACATTTGACAGCATTATTTATAGCGAGGTTTTCTAAATTAGCTGGTCAGTTTTTGTGCCACTTGTGTGGGCTTTTTCCACAGTAATAACAAGTTTTGTTTTAGGTAAACGTGACTCCAGACCAAGACAATCAGTTTCTGGGGGAGCAAAACTAATGAAGCCTCCTATCCTGCAGGGCTGCGTCCTAAGTTTGATGGCTCACATGGCTTCCTTGATTTCCCACGAAGGCTGAGGTTACATTATACTCTTCCCTTCAGTGGAATAAAGAATTTTTATTCTAAACACCACATTTTCCTGGGATTTACAGAACTGAAATATCTTTAAGATTTCTAGCTCTCCATGGACGCACAGACATTCTCACCCCTAGTCAACATAACCGCTCAAAGCAGTCATCTCTATGTCAACAAAGTAGAGCATGTGAGGCTGTCATTTAAGTCAGAATTTCTCTGACTTTTTAATCATTTCCATTTCAGAGTAATAGCTGCTATTAGTTGATATCAGTTAATCAAGATACCTATAAAATTGTAATGACCTCAAAGGACTGCTTGCCAGAATCTCCCAGAACCACTTGCTGTTATCATAGGAACAAGCACACTGGACTGTTTAAATCACTCTTAACTAAATGTTTTGATGATCTCCAGGAAAATAATCTCTTAATTTCTTAATCTACTTGAGAAACTGAAAAATGGAATGATGCAATACAGTTTATTTCATAGAAACAGAGGATCATAGAATGGCTTGGTTAAGAAGGGACTGTCATCTAGTTTCTGTGGCACAACTACAAAACATATGAATTTGAAAAGCAAATAAAAAGGTATATAAGAAGAAAATAGCATCTCAAATCTCAGTTCTCATTCTTATCACAACTGTTTGCACTTTTTTATCCAATCAAGCAAAATCACTGCGCAACATACCAGGCTAATCTCATCTTAAGGAAACTGTTATGTGTTAATCAAATCATGCAGATGGGAAAAAACTAAGTAACTCAAGCACTACCACTTGCTAAGGATTTGCTGAATTTGACCAGGCCCCATTGAAAGGTGAAAAACTTAACTGTTTGTACTTGCTGAGGTAAATCCTCTCTCCTTCTGTCTGTAGCAAGACATAAACAGGTTAGCTTCAAAATTTTTAAGAATGCACTTTTCAAGGTGAAAAGTGAACCATTTAAAAGCTTACTTCTGCATGAAAAAAGTACCTTAGCAGAATGAGGACTTCAACAATGGACCAGGGCCAGTCCGCAGCAGAAAAAAAGGGGAGAAAGGAAAAGTGAATCAAATTCTGTCTAGACCATGTTTTCTCCCTCTTAAACCTAGTGTAAGGAGGACTGCATTTTCATACCTCTTGTTTATTATGGTTGTCTCACATGTATGCATATTTACACAGTGAAACAAAAATGCACCATCACTTTTATAGGTTGTTCAGACCAGCTGCTGAGAACAAGAACTACAGTTGAGAAGGACATCTCCTGAACACAGAAATTCTACAAGCAATTCATACAGCATTAGATCTTGCGGATTTATGCTATTTTTGTGCTTTTACTTCATTTTAATACCCCTGCTATTACCTAGACTAAATAGATTAAATATACACTGAAATGCACCAAGAAGAGATAAAACGTGAAAGAAAGATGGAAAACTGCCTGTCAGAATGCTCAGCTTCTTTCATCAGTGTTGAAACAGTGAGTCAACGAAGCAGAATTGAATTCCTACATCTTCAATATTCTTTCCATTCAGATAACACTCAATATTTTGGGTACTGATGATAGTCTGTAGATAGCATAGATAGATAGCATGCTCAATAGAACATGCCAGCAGTGGAAAATCCATGAATTCCAAGAGCCTTGCTCACTGCTTTCTAGCTGTAGCGAAGTTTGCTGCAGCTAGAAATCTGATGAGCTATTCAAAGGCAGTCACAAAATGAGTATCAAAGCACATAAGTAATCCACATTGGGAAATCTGTCAGAAAATAGTTGGGAAAATAAAGTGAATCAATAGCATGTCAAGAGACTCAAATGGAAAAAATATTGAATATTCATTTTCTTGGTTTCACAGGGCTAGGGATTTAGTAGAACTAAAGTAGCTTGTAGGATTTTCATTCTTGAAAACATTCAAGAAATATATATATATATATATGTGCTTTGGATTCAAAATTTAATTAGTTCTCCTTAAAATTAGGTTTTTAAGTCCATGTTGTCTACTGATGCATATACAGCGTAGTCGGGAGAACTGGTCTGAATTGCACAATAACTTTTAACTATGTTGTTGCAAGAAATAAAAAGTACAATAACAAGTAGTCACGTTTGCTCACTGCCATACAGAAACACACGGATATCAAATATGTATTTGGAAGTGCTAGAAGTGTTGCTACGTAGAAGTTGATATAAGAAAAACCCTGAGTTAATTTCAGTGGTTTCATGAGATTTACAGGAAATAAAATACACACACACACACACACACATATATATATATATGTTAATGTGGTTCACATTCCAGAAAATCTGATATGCTGACACAAGCAACTATTAACGTAGGGCTACATCTCTGCAGGCTGCAGACTTGCTACATCTGTTTGCCAAAGAGCTGTAAATATAGCCCTACAAAGGTCAGATCATTCAATTTAAATATTTGGATAAACAGAAGCACCCATATATTATATATTATATTATTATTATATTATATGTATTATATTATATATATAATATATATTATATATTATATATAATATTTTATTATATATTATATATAATATAATATATATATAATATAATATATAATAATATAATATAATATATAATTATAATAAAATATAAAAAATAATAAAAAATAATATAAAAAATAAAAATATAATATAATATAATATATAATATATATTATATATTATATATTATATATAATATATAATATAATATAATATATAATATATATTATATATTATATATTATATTATATTATTATTATATATTATATATTATATTATACCTCCTGTTCCTCCCCTTCATCTCACCATCGCAACAAAAAAAAGAAGGAATTTTGAAATAGATGCCACAAGCTATTGATCATTAAGGAGGCAATGGGTATCAACTACCCGATTTCTTATGTATTGCTGAATATACTCATATGAATATTTGTAATCAACTCATTAATCCATTCATGAAAATCAGGAAACTTTCTCATTAAAGTCAAAGCTTTTCCAACAGCAAACCCTTGAGCCCCATATATTATACTAAATGAACCTGCCCCCTCTCCCTTGTGAAAAGTCAACCTTTTCATAAATTGTTTTAAAATAACCATTGATTTACACCAGAATTTTAAAATTCTATCCTAACTTATCCTGATTTATACCACTGTATAAATCTGTAATAGTTCTCTAATTAGAAACACTCTTCCACGTGTATACATAAATCGAGGAAACACTCATGAAAATTAAACTCTTTTTGATAAGACAAGGAAATTCTAAATTTACTTCTCAGAAGTCAGAAAACCACTGTCATCATTCTTAAGGAACAGCAGAACTAACAGAAACTTATAGAAAGCACTTTTAACAATATTTTTTAATTTTATTTAAGAGCTGTTCCATTCCTTGTCTTAAAGGACTGACTTTCAAAGAAACCATGAAATCACCAATGTACTTCTTTTCAAGTAAAAGAGAAAAGAAATCTGTAAATACCAAACATTTGCTGCCTGCTATACAAGGACAAATGAAAATAATTCATCTCCTTACCAGGTTAGGAAAGTACTTTAGGAAAGTAGTAGATCCATAACACTAGATTATTAATTATTTAATTCAATCATCCACTTAGAAAGAAACAATAAACGACCTCAGCCACTCCACCAACCATTACTCCAATGTCCTTTCACTATCAAAATAACCCCTAGTTAGCATGTTTAACAAACAGTTCACACATTCAGGTTATTCAGTGGCTGTCCAGTCAGAGAGCCTTGAATGCTGTGATGGTACTCCCTGTTTCAATACAGAAAACAAAACCTTAAATACTTCTCAATGCATTACAATAATGAGGCATCTGTTTAACACCTTCATTTTAAAGCTCTTCTGTACTTACTCCAAAATGAAGAAATGTTCTTATTTTTAGTAAACTTCTTGCACTTTCTAATGTTGAACCTGTGATGAAAACACTACTGAAGACATGAGGCACTCACATTTTAAGAAGCATCTCTCAAATTCTTTTAACACCCAAGGAAGTTAAGCAAAATTTTAATGCTCCATTCTAGCTCTTTGAATTCACACAATGAAAAGAACACACCTGAAACTAAAAACACACTCAAGAATCTTGCAGGTGGGGACTTAAGTGAAAAGTTGTAAGTTCAGGGCCTAAGGAAGATATCTACAATGAAGATACAACTATTAGAAGAATGTAAGTTTTCTCTCACTCGAGAAGATTCACAGCAATAACTACACTCCAAATTGCCAGTAGTAGAGATTTTCTTACTAAGAAGTATGATCGTTTTGTCAAAAAAAAAAAAGAAAAAAAAAAAAAGAAAAGAAAAAGAAGAAACATGTAAGAGAAAACAATCATGCTGGCAGAAATAAAGAAAAATTTTAAACTGATTATGTCAAGTTGAGATCAATTTTGAGTGACATTTTAACAAGAATCAAGGTCTCCTATGCTTTATTAAGGCAGCTCATGAAACAGGAATAAGTTCCACCAGGATCTTCATCCAAATGTATTATATCTCATTTCTTTGCAATTACGTTAACCAGCGTAAGCTGCCACTGAATTTCTGAGTTGATTAGAAGGCTGTTTAGCATAGGTAAATAAGATAAAATCCATCTTCAGATATAAAAATCATATTTCTCATAATGAAGCTTTTAGTCTTCAGAGAAACTAGATATAAGAATCAGTTATCCATGATGAGAATTCAACATAGCTGTATGGGTGGAACAGTTAGATACAAGAAAACAGTGTTGATTTCTCTTGCATAATCATCTGAGCAATTCATCTCTGAAGGAGGAAAGCTTCTCTCCTGAAGAGCTTAGCAATGTTTTGTACTAGTGCACCTCCATCCTCCATGCAGTGTGCAATCCACATATGTATTTCAACTCTGCATGCTTCTTAAGTCTATGAACTGTTCCACTACTGATCGAATTGCTAATGATTGCATACTTTCCAGGATCGTGCAACTTAGAAAATCGGAAGTCTGAGATATCCAGGAAAACGTTAAACAGTTTTATCTCACATGGGAAAGCTTTGCAACCTTAGTAAGACATACTCATTTGCTAAGTCAATTTGCGCTCTTATTGTGAAAAGCTCAATATTTGTAACAGTCAGTTTCCTGCAGTTGGTACAAAGAGGAAAAAAAAAAACAGCACCAAAAAAAGCCAAAACCAACCAAACAAAAAACAAAAACAAACAAAACCAGCAAGTGTTGCACCGCTAGTGAAGAAACCAGTAGAACTGGCAAAATGACATTGCTCAAACTACCTGAACATGGAGAACAGCACGAACCTGTCTGAAAAATTGGGATGCGCTGAAGCAAATGAAGTTCTAAAGCAAAATAATTACTTAGTTACAGCCTTGTTTGTTACAGACAAGTGAATACTCCAGTTAAAACGTCAAATTAACATCTATGGAAACTGCAGTCTAATATTTCACAATTCTTCCAACACTCACATACCTCATTAAACAGAAACAGTCTTTGTGACCAGCTTATAAGCAATCCTAACTCTGCTTTAGCAGCAGAAAGCTCCTAATAAAAAGTGCAAAGCAGTGTATTTATTTTATATAGGTTCTTCTTAGAACCGTATGATTAGTGCAAAAGTTATAACTTCCAGACCTACATATCCTTACACAATTTAATAAGCAAGACAATCTACTAATTTGATCTTGCTTCCCATTTCACTACACCTACTACCAAAACACATAACATATGTAAATTGATTTCTTTTCTTTATCAAAAACAGCAATTCCAGGAGACCCATATCACTAACATCAAAGTGACTTTGAAAAACTTACCAAATGTAACACTTACAGTGATTTCATGGACACAATCATGAAGTAAGAGTTAATCAATTCTTAATAATGTCTTGCTACACTATCAGGTTATACCCACTGTCCATTCAAAACCCACAAAGGAGTTTTAAGGAAGGCAACTGGTTGCATTAAATGTCTTATGCATTAAATGGATCTCCATGAACAAAGCCCTTTATTTGCTATCATTCAAATTGGTATCATTACACATTCAAACTGGACCACATAAGGTATTATAGATGTTTCAAAATTTGACCTAAAACGAGGATGCTGTAACAGCTGTAAAATTGTTTTATCCATCCCATTTGAAATACCATACAAATATATTTGATTAGTATTTGGCAATAACTTTATTTAAAGAACTATAAATGCAATGCTGATGGGACCAGAAAATAACACATTTGTTAATGCAACAGAGGGTTACTGATCTACCTCATGCAAATTTCCCACCCAAGAAAGCAGAAGAGATTCTTCTTTAAAAAACAAAACTAACACCACAATACATGCACTTAAGGTACAGCTCATCCCAATTCTGCCTCATTCTAAAAATCCAGCTCCAGATCTTCGGTCTTCTTAAATCTATGTTCAGACCTTTCTTCCTCCCAGAAATTTTGGCTACTGCTTTCTCCACAAGCCCAATGTGACCAACAGTAGCTTCCATTGCCTTGCATGAAGTGAGGCACTTCATGACAGTCCAGCTAGACAACAATCCAGAGGTAATACACAACAGCTCTACCAAATGTACTTCATATGGCCTACATGAATTCTGGCAGACCTCCCATGCAGCATCTCACTGCATAACTGATGGAAATGTTTAAAAAAAAAAAAAAGCTTACAAACAAAATCATCATGTTTCACACAGATCTATCTCAGTTTCAAACCCAGAAAGTAAACTGGCATGTACATACAATTAATTCCAGTGCAGACTGGTGAATCTGAAGTACTTACCTGCAATCATAAATACAGTTCTAATGAGTCCAAGTGACTACTTGGATCACAAAGTTAAAATTGGTATTACCTTAAACATGGAACCTGTTTCCACCCAGAGCATGAAGTTAAGGCAATTCCACGTGAAATCTCAATCCTACACATCATCCCCATTTATAACAACCCCATTTTTAAGAGAAAGAAATTAAGAAACCCAGAATGAAATCTATTGATACCTTAGTGGCTTTTACTCCAAGTTCAGCAGAAGCTGTGCTTGTGAGTGCATGAAAGCACTAAAAATCATATTACAGAAGCAGAGTGAATCTTTTATTTTGGGGAAGGATTGCTCTTGCTTCCCTACTCTGATTCTTCCTTACCCTCTAGAAGGCTTGTTCCTACTAAGACTTTCCATAGCGATAGCGCAGTCTTCATCAAGACTCATTCAGTGGATAAAAATCTGTAAACAGCTAATAGATTGTATGTAAAGTTTTTTATATAGTTTATACTAAAATCCTCCTAAAGACAGACATAGGGAAGCATATAAGATTCTACAAACAGATCAAGTTTTGATACAGGATTATCTCTAATATGTGTTTGTCCCGAGAGAGGACTGAGGGCAAGCTCTCAATTTTTGTGGTATCTAAAATCATCATCATTTTCAAATGCATCTTAAGTAGAAGCTACTTCATGCTACTGCCACTTCATTAGGAACACTTAGAAAAGTATTTAAAAATTCATATTCACATCCAATGTAATTGCCATTTAAGTTAGGAATTTACTTTTTAATAAACACATTCTTGAGCTGGTAACAGCAAAAGCATCATTCAAACATCATTTCCTGTGCTAAATTTTACCCATATTAACAGACTTAGCAAAGCATCAACCACAAACATGTTGGTGATAGAAATTTCCTAATGCAAGCAGTCTTTATAGATTTCTGCTATTTCAGCTCAGGTCTCCAAGGACCATTTGAATCCATATTAATTTCCTTTCTGGCAGTTATGCGGCCATGTATGAACTGCACTATTTCACTTTTAATCTGTCAGTAATTTAGTAATGTGTAAACTAATTATGCACAGATATTAATGTAATCAGTTTGGGGAGCTATAAAATCAATGTATTTATACAGACTGTGTTAAAGAGAATTGCATTACTATAATCATATGTCTGTTGCTGATAATGTTAAGGAATTAAAATAATTAAGATCCATGCATTAATACACAGTCCCACGATCCATCCGATGATACAATATTATAATTTTCTACAGTGCATAGGTCAAAATTTTCAGTAACATTAAAATTAAATCTGACCAGTCTGTGGCTTCCCAATAAGAAATATAATTTTGATGGCATCTCAGGTTTCCTACAGTGAACTAGGAATGAACTGGCTGAGAACGTTTCATTTATGATTCAACCCAACTACTCAGCCTCGCTCCAATGGAAAACTGAAGACTGCAGTTAGTACTCTGCATTGGGCCACATAAATTAACTGTGAATCACATTTGAAGCATCATGTAGCAAGTCATTAAAATTATTAAGCACGCGTTTCCAGACGTACAGAGACCATGGCTGCCCCTGGGAGCACAGCAGCAGGGCGTGCTAACCCAGGGCCTCAGCTCCACCTCTTCCATGCTCAAAGGCCAGCTGAATGCCTCCTGTGCTTACTTGACATGCTAATTCCTCTATTTTCCACAATAAAGGTGCAAGACGAAGATTTCATGTGTAGAATTCAGTAATTAATGCCTTCCACCAACTGAACTTATCACACACATGCAATCAGGCCATCAGGCAGAACAGACACAAGGTGAAAACAGACCTCAGCAATCCTGATCTCATCTCTCCTTTCTACACTAATGGCTTCGAAGCCGTACTAACCTCGTGAAGAGAGCAATGCTCCTCACAGGTTTGCGTGAAAACATCTCTGAATTCAAGGTTCTGCCACGCTGAGAGAACTACTTGCAACATAACCACACCGGTTCTCCTGCTCCCTTAGAAAGGGGCAATTAAATAACGTGTTAAAGTTTCACGATACAATTAATCCAGTCAGACTTGAGCTGCTGCCAGACACAGCCGCTCCTGGCGGGGCCTCCCGAGCAGCGGCGCGCACCACACTGACCTACCACATAAAAAGCAAAACGGTGCATTGCAAACAGCAACAAGACAGCTCTTCTCACTACACACTTGCCAAAACCTACTGTTCACTGCTTCCCCTGTTGAATCCTTACCCTGAAGGCCCACAGGAATCCCCACATGTGGCAGCTGGAGCAGCGCAGGACCGGCGGTTCCTCACAGTGCCGGGTCCTGACAGGGAGCTGCAGCACAGCCCTCACCTCCCCTCAGGCACCACCAGAGAGACCTTCAGGTCACGTCCATGCACCTCACCAACAACAGGTTCAACAGGGACAAAATACAGCAGGATGGCAGTATAATCACAGCAGGTAGCTGTGGCTGCTCTCTCTTGCCACAGTGTGAAGGAATAACTGCAGACGGGTGCAGCTTTGCTTGAGGAACCTTCCAGTTCCAGAAGGTTCTCCCACGTTTCCTCAGGCTGCCCCCGTGGGAGGCGCCAAGCTGGCTCCTGGCAGCAGCTGGGAACAAGGGGACCAGCTGTCCTCCAAAAGCTGCAAGCCTCAGCACAGCATTTCCTTCAGTTTTTCCATGAGGATGAGCCCTTCCCCACATCATCCCCACACTAGCAGCCTCGGAGCCCCTTAAAGCAGAAATTTCTCAGGTGAGAAACCCTTGCACCTGCCAGAGCAAAGAGGGCTCTGCTCCCAAGCCTTCCTGAGCTGAGGGGAGAACCATTTTCAACCTTTTCGTATCCCTGAAACAAAACTTTTTCTGGTATTTGAATACAAACCAGCTTTGTAGCTCGGCACTGGTCCTGTATGCTTATCTTTAGGGAAACTGGAGAGCATTTCAGCCTGCAGCCATTTGTTGCACATACGGCAACAGTTTCAACTCGGACAACGCAATCAGCCCGGAAGTAGTAAATACTCTTTCAAGATCAGTCTAGGTAAGATTACGTGCCATTTATTAATGATAACTACTGTGTATTGATCCACTTAATTTCAAATGAAATTATAATGTCAAAATTGTGAATGATACTTTTCCTCGCTAGTGTAATTGTTCCAGCTGTTCACTAAGTTTCAGTACCACTCAGATCTGTAGTAGACAGAAAGCGGCGCCAGAAGATAGAATGGCTCAGAGGTGCTCCTCACAGCCACGACAACATCCATTTTACACCTTGCAGAATAGGCTTATCTAAAGATACCACTGGCAACGGAAGCCAAAAACCTGATGGCAGCAGGGAGATTTGGCAAATTCTCGTTTTAGCAAAGATTATTTGCCAAAGGTTTAGTGGAGAGGAACGTAACAGGGAGAGAAAGTTAAGGAGCATGCACAAACATGTTAACTGAGAAGAAAGAGATTTCTAATTCAGCTCTAGGTGTGCACCTGCCCTCATGCCAGGCTAGGCTGTCTCCCACTTACAAGCCAAATAAACGGATGAAATCAAGTATTTTAAGTGAGTATGAAAAGGACCAGCTTACTTCACTGCCTATCTTCCCTCTGAATTTAGACTTGTGTCAGACTTTCTTGCTGTCAAAGATCTCTACCTGCCATCTTTTATAGAGATGGGAATATCTGTAACAAACTAGCACAAACACATTAACAAATTACTTCACTTTATTCTAAAAATTAAATTCTCCCTCCTGCATCAGATACTAGCTGTTAAACTATGCAGAAATATAGAAACTCCTGAAGCTAAAATTTACCTTTGTTTATAGTTCTTGCATAGCATGTACAGACAAGCTAATTAGGAAGGGATCGTGTCCCTTTATTTTTATAATTCCAGTTTTAGGAGCAGAGCATTTGATTTATTACATGAAGGTATTTTTATAGCCACAAGTACTACTGCTCTTTAGGACACAGGGAACATCACAGCCCGTTTAATTTACACAGGAGATGTTAGTACTATTTAATGGCATGTAAACATTTTATAAGGTAAGCTCAAATAACCAGAGATTTTTTTTAATATACTTCAGCAAAAAGGTTCACAAATGGATTTTCATTCTACTTTATTGGACCAATCTCTGTTATTGCATCAGAAGCGAATAGAGTTTTAAAAGGTGTTAAGAGTTTTCAATATATTTTGTGACACTGAACAGAATCAGAAAGTATACATAAAACAACCAATGCGTGAATTAATTCCAGAACTAGTATAAATGCACACCCTCAAATAATATGCAATTGTCTGTTTTTGAGCAGTAATTGCAATGGATTATGGGTGCTATTTTCATTCTATTTCTTTCCTGCTGTCATAATTTTACTCAATGCTAGATAGAAGTATATCAAATAAACTTTGTCATCATCATTATTATTATTCGTTTCTCATAACAGGATTTTTAATGAGTAGCAATAGCTTTGCTTAAGCCAACAACTGAAAACAACAGAGTAATTTTTAAAAACGTAGGCATTTTATAAAAGTAAAGAATCCTCTTTAGTACAAACTTTGCTACATATATATATATATATATATTTACTGCCTCCATGTTTACCACAATACAAACACTGTATAGTATTACTACTGTTGTATCCTAACTAAACTTTTGTGCTCTTTAAATATAACACAAGATACATTTTTTTCTCTTACATTTATGTTATGAAGATATCGAGAGCAAAACTATTGCTTGTTTTTACAAGGTTTACGTACTTATCAATTTTAGAGGGTAAATGATGAAATGAAATTCACTAGGAAATGGATCAAAGCAACTCAAATACCATTTCATCATCAAAATATTTCCAATTTGATAGACAAAAAAAGAAAGGAACACGATGCTAAAGAATTTGTGCATGCAATGATATGACTACAATTTCTTTTCAAGAATGGAAGAGGAAAGATAAGGAAAACTGCAATCTATTTTCTGGTATTTACTATGAAAAGCATGGAAAATTCCATAGATCCCTTGTTCATCAAAAGAGAAGTTAGAATTTGTATAGATTTTGCTAAAGGAATTCTGACCAGTTCTACTTTTTTTTTTTTTTTTTTAATAAAATGAAAGGGAAGCATTTCTTGGAAAACTAAGAAAGTACTGAAAGTTCTGGTCATTTCACTTATGCCTTTTCTTCCCACTGGGAATGGTGTGTTTCAGTTCTTGTTCTATTTTGCTATAACAAAAGTAATTGCATTGACTTTGGGAAAGCATTCAATAAATAAAAATATGATTATCTGATACTGACACAAGGCAAAATGAAATAATTGTGTCAACACTAGTTTGGTTTAAACAACATGCCTAAAAACCTACTTAAGCGAAAGTGCTGTAAATACAAGTGTTGAATATTAACTTTATGAGGTGCTTAACTGCACCGGATTGTAATGAATTATCTAGTTGTAGTGATGCTTTGACACATTTCAAATGAGAACCATAAGGAGTTAACTTAATGTCTTTAGTCCCTTTTGATACGTTCAATGACAATACAGGATCCCATTCATTTCTCCAGACGTAGCCATTTTCAATAACGTTCAATTGTAAAATATATCAGGATTCCTTCACCTAAAAACATTTGTGTTAACATAAATATTGGCACAACGGAACCATATGCAAAAGTAATTTCATTTGCCCTGTGATTCATGAAAAATCATTGAAATGAATCTCTTTTGCCTTTGGATTCTATTTTTCTGAAGAATTAATGTATAAGGCTGTTCTTTTCATGTTTCTCCCACCTTGAAGTTTTGCAGGGATAAAAGGATTGATGGAGTTTTTCTAGCTGTTCTGCTTTTACTGAGTAATCAATGCATTTATATGACAGTTAAAAAAAAAAATACTGCACAGTTCCACATTCCGCTATCTCTATACACAATGCATACATCAGCTGATAACTTAGGAATAGGCTTGCACTGCTATACATTTTGAAAAGTGGAGGATTTTATATTTAAAGCAATAACCTAATGTTGGCTTTTTTTTTTTTTTTTTTACAGTATGAATTATTTTCTTGTTCTCCTTTACTAATACAGATCTGCATAACTGCCTTCCCACTGTTGTCATGTGTAATTAAGCTGAAATACAACTTATTCTACCACACAAAACTTCCATATCATATTCTTAGATAAGAAATAAAGCACAAAGCTTGTCAAAAACTTTACTCATGGGAAAAGCTCCTTCTTCAAATTTCTTTGTTGCCCTTTTTTATGAAACAAATATAATGCCATCTGTCCAAGTGATCCAGCAAATTCAGCAGCAAAAGCTAACATCCCAGTGAAAGGCTTGGAACAGCTATGCCTCGTGCATGATGAAGCATAATGATCAGGCTCCTTCTGTGACAGCAGAGATGCTGTGCTATGAGACTTACCCCATTTTTCAGATTGGCAGTGTTTCATCAGCTGCATTTCAGTTAGGCTAAAGTAGCCTCTATGACTATTTAAAGATGTGGATACAGACTCTGCATTCCTTGACGCAAAGATCTGCTCTAGGTATATCACTCTAGAGGCTATAAGCTGTTAGCCCTCCTTGTACTGAGTCATTTCTCACCCTGCAAATAATCCAGCTGAAATCAAAACTAAGATGTTTTCAATGAGATTTAAGTGAGCCTACTCTCATGTTTAAGTGCTTCACTGGATGAATGCCTTAATTTTCCCATTAACAATCCTATCCAATGACCGTTATAATCAGTAGAATTCTATTGTCTTCAGTGAGCTCTGGATCAACTTTTATTATTTCACGTTCTTTACCTTCACCCTTTTCTCATTGTACATAACTAGATGCTTTTTATTTGTTATGTTCTATTGGAAGACTTTTACAGTTGAACATAAAGGTGAATGTCTGTTCTGCCAAAAATTTATTGCAAACCTGGAATTTTATCCTACTTATTCCAAAAATGCTGAAACTATATAAAGCTGGATGATGACCAATAAATCCACAAAGGCCATTCATGTGTTATAAAGATAATTTTGGATCTTAGCCACAATTATAAATAATGGTATATTCTAGAAAAAAGATTAGCAGTTAAGAAATTTAATGATTTACAGTTTTCTGCTGTGACATTTTTGTTCAGATTTGTTTCACGTGTCTTAAAATTGTTAGATACCCCAAACAGGAGCTGAGGAAGTTAAGTAATTTCACATCAGTACCTGTGATATTCTGTGTGCCCCAAAGAAACTGACCTTGGTTATTCTACAATGAAGTAACTCTGTATATTGTCTACTCTGAACTTGTTATTTCAGAGTCTAGATACATACAAATAATAAATACATTATTTGTATACCACTTATTTCATACGTGTCATTTTTCATTCATTCATTTCAAAGTACTCAAAGTGATGAAGTATCAGTATTCCTTTTTAGAGGCAGCAACTTGTATCACAAAAAGATAAAGTAAGTTCCAAAAAATTTGCCAGTAAATCAGTGCAAAAAACTACGAATCATACCTAGCCTCCTGAATCCCAAGTCTCTGCCCTACCT
The DNA here is from genome assembly GCF_023343835.1 of Lagopus muta. Lineage (NCBI taxonomy): Eukaryota > Metazoa > Chordata > Aves > Galliformes > Phasianidae > Lagopus > Lagopus muta. The sequence continues at coordinate 14,183,742 of NC_064444.1, forward strand.
TCTAGGCAACACTGCTTCCTGTAGGTCTGTATACATACACATGTGCGTGTGAGATGTCTGTCTGTCCGGGAAAGAAAACACCTTAAAATAGCCAATGGCTGTGCCACAGTACTAAGCTTGCTGGTGCTCTTGTTTTGATAATGTCTGCACTGTATGGACACATTGCCAAGGACTTGTAGCGTAAAACACATTTCTTTGCCAGTAGTTATGAGAGCATATCAGTTTATGGGGAAGATTGTGCAGGTGGCAGTGAGCGTTATAAATATTTATGCTACTGCAAAGGAAAACTCCCGCTTGAAGGTGTAGGAAAGAGGGTCTCTGTTTTTAAAAAATGCTGAAATCCTTCCTCACCTTTTCTACCTGACTTTAAATCATCGAACAGACTTTCAGTGTCTATGCATCTTGTGGGATTTTTACCAGCAGCAAAAATTGAGCTTTCGGTGTTCCCAAAACATTCATTAAAAACATGTCTATGTTAACCCAATGGAAATGACTGATCACCTTATTTCTGTAATCCTGTGACAAATCATCACTGGCATGTGGTTTGAAAAATACAAGTAATAGTTGGAAAAATAATTGTAAAGAAAACAACTTCCGTGATATACTGTACACTGTGGAAAATGTGACTCAGCGGTCATGTAATTTAAAGGCAAGAGCTAGCGAAAAGACCTGCAATATAAAGATGTTTTCAATACATTTCCTTTTGTACTATTTCTGTACGTGAAATTTATGTCGTTAACCTAAAAGGGCTGTAACTTTCTTATGATACTTTCAGAACCTCTTTGATTTCTTAATTTTGAGCTGTCGATGCATTTCTTGTGCACCTTATATATGATTGTGACAAAGAGCAGACTAAAAAGAGGCTGGTAAAAAGAGAACTTGTCTTGTTTGCATGAATCTCAGAATATAAATCTTGTATGTAATGATTTCTTACATCTATTTAAGCAGCATAGTAGGATAATCTGTGTTACACTTAAAAACAACAGAAAAATACTCCTGAACGAGTTCATGGTACCTTCTTGACTTTGATCAGAACACTTTCCACCAGCTCACACCCATAACACTTATTCGCATCACTAAGAAAATTTAATTTTCATCATAAATACACTTCTTGAATTAAGCCTAGTTGTTTTTGATGGAACTTGTTCCTCTAAGACATGTAAGCTTGTTTTAGAGTTGCATAGGCAGCCTCTGAATCCAGAGTTTTAAGAGCACGGTGTCACACATAAAATATCATATAGACCCAGGCATCATTTTGGCTGTAGTTACAAATCATAATTGTTTTAACCAATTTTCATACTGAGGCTGTGACTTAGTGTTGAGAAAATGAAACTTACAGCGTTTTTAATGGACTTTAGCTTGCAGCATGAGGCTCACTTGGACATTTTTTTGTTTTGTTTTCTAATTTATTCTCAAACTTTGCAACAGTAATGTGAAGAAATCTTGCAACTGAAACCAACCTCGGGGAAAAAAAAAAAAAAAAGTAGGGTAATGTTTGCAAATTTTGTTCACTATAACTCATTTTCAGAACACAAATTTCCTTTCTTTGTGCATGAATGTCATGTGAAGGACATATAAAAGTTTAGTGAGAGGAGCCCTATTATAAGCAACAATGACATTAAGCATGAGCAATGAATAAAATGCATACTTTCAGAATCCTAAAAACACTCGGTTTCATTAGATTGGCATGTGGTAGTTCTCTCCTGTATCTCAGAATGGTTGGTATTGATCTGACTATGAAGCTGTGACAATAAAACTGTACTCTATTGACTGCAGCTGCAGGGTCTCCAAATATTATTTATTGAGGCAAGCAGAACAGCAAAGCAAAAGCACTGCCCCAGTAATAAGTGGTAATTGCTGGGAAGTGAGGCATTGCACTCCCTATTGACCCTTGGATCCTGAAATTTCAATGGATTATATTTAACTCCATCAGAATTGGCATTATCAAATTACATAAACCACATTATAGAACAACCAGCCTCCGTTTAGATCATTGATTTTCGATTATACTGATCTTCCATACGCTTCAGAAGTAGCTTCTATTACCAGTGATATGATATCAATGTTGATCAGTAGGGGAGGAAGTACTATTTTACTACAATGAGATAAATGGCACTAAGGAAAACAAGTACCCATTACTCTAAGAAAGCTCATAATAGAAGGACCCAAGTATTCCTGTTGGCTGATATATTTGGAAAGGTTAAAAACTGAATACTTTATAATGTGAATGACTAGCATAAAATTTACATACATTTCTAGAAACTCTGATACTTTCTAATTTTTGTTAAATTTTTGTGTTAAAGGTGTTAAATCTTTCATGTTAAATTCTCACTGTGTAGATCAACATGATAACAGTCAGGCTGTCAAGTCTGTGGCATAATGTGTTACCTTTTAAAGATAAATTATAATTTAATGGAATATCTGAATAATACCAACTTGCATAGCTACCTCTATGGTGCAGTAGTATGAACCTTAAGTCATACAAACTTGTTTGGTATTTCTTCAAAGATCTTAGATTTAATCTCTATCCGGTGTTATGATTAGAAGAACCAGTGAGACAGGTTGAAGAAAAGTCTGGGAAAAAAAAAAGAATTTAAGAGGCAGTAATAAGAAGCTTCCTGTTTCTAAAAGTGGCAATTAAAAGTTTTTCTTGAACATTCACCCATTCACTTCTACTAGAGTTCAATGTAAAGATTAAATTCCAGTACTTATTATTCCAACTTGCAATCGTTCTTCTTTTTTCTTGATGTCAAATGGATTACTGATATTTTGCAGCACTCAAAAGACACACACAAGTGGGAATTTCATCCTCGATTTCCAGTACTAGCTCGAAATGTAGTGTAAACTTTTCTGATAAATTCAAATTTGAAAAGAACTGTCAGAATAGAATAAATTAAATCAGAAAAATTGTTTTTCTGAAAATTGATTCATGCAATAATGTTTTGAAGAACTTTAAAACTCTTAGATTTCTGTAGAGAAATCCTAGGAGACATAAAAATGCAAGGATTGAATAGCATGGTAAGGCAACAAGAAAATATTTTTAAATGTCAAATGAACTGGCCCCAAAAAACAGAGGAAGATGAAATTTGAATGAAATCTCCTTCATTAGTACACCTTCATTACAAAGAAGACGCAATTTCATCTGCCTGTACTTCTCATTTTATATGTAACGTTAACTTCATAACTAGTTCTAGTCAGGCCAAGAAACAGTGAATTTTGTCTTGTTTTAAGCCATTCCATTTCTGAGTAGGAAGCCATTCACTAATAAATTCTCTTTTCTTTTGAGCATAAACATTAGTGATAGGACATAAGCTCATCAGTATAAAATACAGTTCTTGGTAAAGCACATTTTTCTCATTCATTCAACATTATGTTGAATTTAACAAACACTCTAGTAATCACAATTTCCAAAAGTATAGTGAGCAGCTGAGCAAAATGTCAGGAAAACCACAGTGTTTAGAATTTCAGTTTGGTGATAAATGTCTCTCCCTGAGCAGAAAACGTAGCTAGCTGACTCTTTAATGCTATGCTGTAGTTAAATAATAGGTTATAAACAGTCAGGCTAATGACTTCAGTATTATAACAGCTATAGACCTCTTAGATGTAGCCAATAATTAGTGCTGAATGTCATACAGAAATATGTCGTGTTCTGGCCTCTTGATTTTTGTTTCAGTCTTGGCATTTCAGAACCGTGATGTACTAAAATAAGATTGTTAAATTAAGACTCTGAAGAACACGCTATATTAGGAAGTGCGTACATTTGTAATTTATAACAGGGAAGATATCTGTTACTGAATCTGTTCTTAAAAGCCCTGGGTACTTTTTAATCGCTATAATCCTATCAATCAAAAATAGAAATTAATAATGTGATGAATGCTAATACATAATGTTATGCAAGATATGTGCAAATTATTGAGTGCCATAAAACAAGAAGGTTCATTTTGTCGCTAAGTCTAAGTCGAACCTGAAGTCTATTTTAAATAAGGTATCTTCCTTTTATAGAAAATGGCTTTAAAATGAAGTCTGAAGAGATGGGGGGGAGGACAAGTCTAATGTAATATAACACATATCTACAAAACACCGTAAATTATGTAAATATGTAAAAGTAATACGTGAGATGACTATGATTTACACTGATTTCTTCGGATTACTATAGTTCAAGTAGAACAAAGAAAATTTATTAGAAAATTACATATTTCTCTTATTTGAAAGAATATAAGTTTTAAAATTAACATGTAAACATTAGCTGAGGGGCAAAAACACTGGAAAAATACTTTATTCCTTTCTTATTGATTTCAACAACCATTCAGTAGCTTCAGTAGCATTTATTGCTTTTATAAAAGAACGCTGACACACTGGTTAAGCTACATGGCTGGTATTAAATTCTTTTCTCCCCCATAGGCCTCTTCTTTGATTCTGCCAATTCACACAGCCACTCTGTACTTTAATTTGCTCTCACTAAAGCAGAGACACTGTCTTCTTATACATCACATTTACGGATTAGGAAAACTTAGAACTGTGAGATAAGAAAACACAGAGCATATAAAATGTTTCATGTGATGCAACCGATGCTTTTTTTTTTTTTTTTTTTAAAAAAAAAAAAAAGGAATGTGCCAAAGACAATTTTTTGGAGTATGCAGGGAGAAACCGTATCCTTCCAATGTGTTTTATGATGAACTATTCCCCAAAATCAGAACTATAATAGCAGGAAAAATAAGATGAGATAAATGAACTCACCATTTTTGCATTCAGTCCAAGTGTTGGTGTCATCAGTACATTTGCTACAGGCACATCTCTTCTTCATTATCATTTGACTACTTGATTTTTATTATTATTATTTTATAAAACCCCAGGATTTATATTTCCTAAACTACAAAGATTACAAGTAGAATCATAGCTAGTGCAAAAGTCTGCTAAAAAAATCAAATGTAGTTCATATTTAGAAGGCGATTTGATAAGTGAAGACTGCAAAGCTATGTTTAGGTGACAGGATCAGCTCTAAGGTGAAATTCACACTTTTATGTAGCAAAATATTACTCAAATATCCCTTTGTCTCTGCTTGTTCTCTTTCCAGTTTGCAAAGTGAACTGGTGATCATGGGAGGAAAAATTATCCATACTTTAAGCATATTGATCCAAATCAGTCTTGTATGATTAGTAGCTCAGTCAAGAGCAGTGTGACTTCAAATGATGGCTATATCTTCTTCTAGAATGCAGATGTAAAACTGCAACATGCACACACACACACACACTGGCTTTCACAACAGCCTTGTCTTTGATGTCACCAACAGCAATCATTTTTTATTGTTCAGTTAATCATAGAATTCATAGAATGGCTTACATTAGAAAGGACCCTAAAGATCCACAACTTTCCAAATATGAAAAGAGTGGATTGGAAACCACATCAGACAGTTCCTTCAGGACCCTGGGATGCATGTCATTGGCCCCATAGGCTTGTACATACTGATTCTCATGAGGCACTTTTGGACTTGCTCTGCTCTTACTCTGGTAGGGATTTTGCTCCCTGGACACCCACTTAGAGGTTGAGGGATGTGAGAGGCATGGGAAGCCTGGCTGCAGTGCAGACCAAGGCAAGAAACTCCTGAGTACCTCACCTTTCTCCATGTCTGTTGAAGCCAGTTCTCTCGTCTTATTTATCAGAGGGGTGCACTCTCCTTTGCCTGTCTCTTCTGACAAATGTAACTATAGAATCTCCTCTTGTTTTGAACATCCCTTCCCAAGTTCAGTTCTACCTATGCTTTAGCTTTCCTGATCCCAGCACTGTATGCCCAGATGGCATTCCTGTATTCTTCCCAGGCCACCCATCCCTGCTTCCACTGCCTGTACTTTTTTTTTTTTTCTTCTTTTCCCTCAGTTTGATCAGCAGATCCTTGAACATCCATACTGGTTTTCTGCCTCTACTGCTTGATCTCTTATGCTGGGTGCTCTCTGGTGTCCTTAGAGCAGTTTTTCACAATCAAGTTATGTCTCAAATCACGTTTAGTGAAAATATATTTCTCTTAATGATTTCATGCACTAAATAAACATGCAATTTCAATTACTTTCATGAACTTATTTGGTTCTGATAAAAACTTGGCATATCGGGTTTATTTTTTGTAGCATGGCTAGTCAAATTCAGGAGCTAAGTTACATATCTGTAATGAGAACTGAAAAAAATGCAGAGGAATCCTAAAGCATTTTAGAAAACACTACTGCCTTGTTCCTGCGTCACTTGAATAGCTGCCTATTAAGAGCGAGAAATCTGATTTTGAAAGAAATTACTACAGTTTGGTACTGGACTGCAAAATGGTAAACTGCTTTTGTTCCACGACTAGATTGAAATGTGACAAAACTTAAATGTCTCACAATCAGCTGTTCATTGTTTTGTAAAAGAAAATATTTATTCAGTGGTATCACATTTATTCACTTCCTGTATACTTCTCTAGTATTTTATTATTTAGTATTTCTCTCAGATTTTTCTTTAAAAGCTTTCTATAAGACAGCTGATATTTGAAGTTATTTTCAGCTATTACTTAGTGCCACTGAGATAAACATTCATGCTATGATCATATTTGAGAAAATAACGTTTGTTTACCCAAGTAAAAATCATTTGAAATAAGTTTTCCACACCAATGCACAGTGTGTCAGTAAAGACTGAAGGAAACACCAGATATTTTGGGCAAAAAGTAGGAAATATAGTAGGATGATACTTGGGTAAGAAAATACCTTAAAGATGATATTCCCAAGTATGATAGCTTACAGATAGTGTGAGCAGCGTCCAATGTTTGAGAGCTTAGAGGATTATTATCTGGGAAGCCAGGAGACGTGGAGACGGGGCTCCACATGACTGAAGTATGAGTTGGGACTCCATCAAGATTCACAAAAAACTACCAGCTCTAGATGCCATATTTTTTCACTGCAGGAACGGCACAGCCATCCAAGTACTGTTACACTAATCCGAGGGTATAGACACTTGAAAAAGGAATATACTAAGCACTGAAAATAGGATTTATTGGGTTTTCTAATGCTGCTTGCTAATAGCTGGCATTTATCAATCTAGTGTGCATCAGACTACTTTTAAAGTACATGGCTGAGAGGTACAAAGCTCGTCTCCTAAATAAGCAGTATTCTTAGAGCCGTTTCTTTTCACTGGAGCATAAATCAGCTGTATACAGCTGATTATCATTATAATTTTTTAAGTGCTCTTTCCCAAAGCTGCTCCCAGATGACATGACAAAGCATTTCTAATGTGGGCTTCTGTATTCTCAGAGGTTTTCTAGAGAGACGGCATGCAATGACCCACTTTACAAGGATGAAGTTTGTTCTAATCTTCTGTCTAGGGAACAAAGGTTGTTGATATAGCAGCTGTGAGTAAGGCAGGAGTTGCTTGGTTTCTGATATCTTTTCTATGCGATGCTCTTAAGAGTCATCTAATGTCATCTAAATGATTGACAGGAATTACGTGCAAGTATAATGGCATTATTTGTGCTGTGGTAGAAATGGAGAGTGCAGTTTACAGGGCTTGTACGTACTAGCAAGGGACAAGCATCTTTTGCAAACATTACCAATTCAGCAGGCGCTGCGCGAAGTGACTGTTTAACACAGAATGCATCTCAAGGGAGTAGCAAGGGAAGCAGGCAAGGGGAAGCTTTCTCTTTAGAGATGTGAGACATGAACTGGAAAAACGTACTACTCTGCTGTCATCCTACACTGCTCCTTGAATATGTGATCCTGCTGTTCTCTGTGTTGATACTCTACTGAGCACAAATGAAATGCTTTTCAGTCCATTCTTCATTAGGTAACGTAGGCATCTACACTATCATACCATGTCACGAAATTGTTGGACTCGATGTGGGTATGTAAGAAGTTGCTGGAGCTACAGATAACATCAGCTGGCTCTAGATAAATCACCCTGCTCCAAGGGAAGGGGGGTGGCTGGAAGGGAAGTGGAATAAGTGCTTTAAGTATCTTTGCTTTAGTGACCACCTAGCCTAATCACATTCTTTTTATGTCAGAATAAAGATTTCTGAGATAAAATTACTCCTGCAATTGCACAGTAGCTATTCATTATTAATAATTTTTAATAATAATAAAAACGCCATGCATTGTATTGTAGGTGAGATGAAACTCTGTTATGACAAATTCAGATCCCAAATTCCCAAGCACTTTGCAAAAGCCATGCAACATGTTGTACATGTCCAGAGCTGCAGTGCGAACCTCTTCATTTAAACTTGTTTATCCTATTCAAGTGATTCAGCATGTAATTAAAGTCTATCACATTATAAAAATTAGCCACAGATCACCATTTGTTACAAGAGTGACTCACAGGGGCTAAGCCTGTTTAATATTCTGTCTGGCAGCAAAATGTTCAAGGGCAGAATCCAGATCAATACACACAACTTTTTTTTCAATCTTCCCTGTGGTAGCAGTGTTATACATTTTGGCATCTATGTCTTGCCAACTGCAATGAAAGAAATTGTCATTCAAAATAAGACCAATTAAAAACTGATGTCCTTAAAAAAAAATAGCACTACAGACTTTTTTTTCCCACTTTTGGATCCACCATGTTCAGCAGACCACCATGCCATGAATTGCCATTAATATGTCATTTCCCTTTCCTGTTATCACAATATAAAAGACCTTAGCTCTGACCTTTCTATCAAAACATCCTTTGTTTAGAATGAAAGCTATTCACTGTTAGACCCTTATCTATAGAGCTTAGCCAGCGGATCAAATCCAAAGAGCAGAATTCGTTTACTTTGTATTAAATGAGCTCAGTTAAGAAGTTTCAATTTTGGCAGAAAGGTGCATTAATCACAAGGAAAAGAACAGATCTCACTTTTCACAGCTTCTGGTTTACTTTCAATACAGTTACACAGTAAGGCTTTTGTTCCTTAAAAGTAGCACTGTATTTAAATACAGTAAATATAACAAAATTACCTTCTTAAAATTACACTAGAGTTCCTACAGTACAGGATGTCCATAATGACCTCAGTGTTGCATGACTAACTTTACGGCTTCAAAAAGCTTCTAAATTAGTTTGGACAGATGGGTTTTATCCAGAGGAAATCAATGAGTTTTTGTGAGTCTGACTTAATTTTTATGCAGCCAGTACTTTGAGATGAAATTAAAATATGTATGAAAAACATATTAAAGTTTCCCTTGGGTTCATAGTTGTTTGTACATTTACAAGGTGTTAAAGAGATGATTTAAAAACTAACTATATAAGGGATCAATGCAAGTATACTATGATTTATGGCCTTTCATGACATTTTTGACACTTCTGGCCTAATGTCTTATGTGTTTTGAACCACTAATTATCTTTTAATTCATAAGGGTTTGGTGGGATTTTATAAGTGTAATATAATATATAGAGCTGTATCACATGGAAAGTTTTAGAAAAAACACACTTTACAAGTTGTGCTGAGTAGGTAACAGTTGTAAATAAAGATGTGCTGCACCAGTTAAAAGCCACAGTACCCCCAAATGGGGAGGGGTTCCCTATCTGCCAGAAAAACTGGCAGAGATTTATCTCACCATTCAGCACTGAGGGTTTCAATCTGTGCAAGTTTTAACCACACACCAAATTTCTACTTGAGTTTCACCATGCAAATCAGAAAGCAAAGTTTGGTTTTCCTGGATTAGCACCATCACTGTAATATGCTCAACCCAAAGGTTTAGCTGCCTGGTTAGCTACAATCCAATCGTCTCTCAGATTGTACCACAGCAGCAACAAGTGCAGCACTGCTTGCAGTTCAATGGTGAATTATGTGGGAAAGTTTTCGGTAGCCCTGAAAGCCAATGATTTCAAACCCACAGTTGTACTCCTCAAAGAAAAATGGAAGGAAAAGTAACGACAAACTTCTGATACATACACCATCGCATATGCTGCAGAAATATTTACCAAAAATAATCATATGAACAACAAAGTCCATGCAACAAACAGAAGCTGGAACGTTCTGCAAACTCTTCAGAAATGAGTATTAAATACTGTTCTGTTGAACAGTGACGACTTAAACCAAATTAGATTTTCAGGTAGCTACTAAGTTACCCAGAATTGGACATGAGATGTTTAGCTCTATTTTCTTTCTAATATCATCAGGGGGTACAAAGTAGATTAGAGATTCATGCTACTGAATCATCTTCTACAATGCTTCTCTTTTTATTACTTTCTTCAACATAGCTAAGAAACAGTCATTTTCAACACTGCATAAACTGAAAAAGTACAGTTTGTTTCTCACTTCACTGCAGTCTTTAGCAGAGGACTCTATCAACAAAACCCAAAATGGTCCTGTAGTCTTTTCTATAGAGAGTTCAGTATATTTCTTCACTCTCCTAGTGGGAGGAGTGTAAAATAATATGAAATATGTTGTCCAATTATAATTTCAGATATATTAATGAAACGTTTTGTGTATCAAATATAGCCTTTAATATACAGATTAGAACTAGATGGAACCTGGGGTTTTCCTTCTCAGCATCTCCAAATACCTATAAAATGTTTTGCTAGTAATAAATGCCTGCTGTGGATAGATAAGATTCATGGTTCTTATAAACGCATGGATTTCAATCTCTAATGACTGGGGAAAAAGGAAAAAAAAAAAAAAAAAAGAAAGAAAAAAAAAACAAAAACCAAGATAAAGGAAGGGAAGGAGTAGAAAACTTTCAGGTAATTGCAGCTCGCGAGGGAGAGTAACTTTTAACAGGCTCAGAAAGGAAACTTCAGTCATCAAGAATCTAAGCAGAAGTGCTCACTCTACCACACTGTCTTTGTGATAATTCTTGATTGTGACGATTAGTTGCGATGAGTGTGCTGTATCTTACTGAGGCATCCTCTTTTCCATAGAGGATATTGCAAAACACCAACAGTGGTTTGCATTCAGTGCAGTATGATCTCTCACACCCTCACAACTGTTTTAGATGATCTGCCACACCTGTTCTTTCAGCAGAGAGCAAAACTAGAGAGAAAAGCAATCCACTGACAACAATTTCGAAAGGGAAAGAAGTTCCAGCTTTAAATAGATTATCAATGAGGGAGATCATTTTGATACTGCTGTCATGCTGCACATTCTCTTTAGAATTTCGTTCTTTGCATTTCCTCTCAAGCCTCTCAAAGCTAGCATGTACATGATAATTAGCACAAAATAAACAAATAAACAACATTGGATATTATTGCACACTAAAATGTTCAGAAAACTGAAGGTCAGATGGAATTTCTGAAAACTGACATGAAATTAACAGCAGGCCAAAGCATCCCCTGCCTGCCCCAGGTAGGAAGTGATATGAAGAAGAACTCGCAACATTGACAGAAGTCACTGTCAACCTTAACTTGGCCTAATTCAAGTTTAAATAACTACAGCAGTATCTAATCTTTGCTCCATAAATACTTGAAAGAGAATCTCATTTGTTTAGCATCTAGAGAAGTCAGTTTTCTCTATAGGAAGCGGATTTTACTCTAATAATCTGGGTCTCAGTTCAGTGTCATTGACAGCAGACTTCTAAATGTACCTGTTTTCAAAAAAAAAAAGTCTTGAAATTTTTAATATATTTTCCTCCTATTAAAGGTCAATATTTCAAGGCAGATTGAAAACAAAAGATATGGGAAATATATTGCAACAGGTAAGAGGAAATTAATATTGAGTACCAGCCAGATATAAATACCCAGAAAACGAGACAAAGCAACACGCTGGAAGGTGAGAGCTCATTACCTATTCTCTTATTCTGACCGACTACATCTTAAGACCTAAGCTCATGGCTTCGGTCTTTCCTGTATCTGTTATTGGCTGTGTGATCTCAGTACATTTATTTAACTCCTGGTCAGGGAAACAGGCAAATAATTCTTCTCCTACAAAATGGAAAGACAGCACTGCTGCTAGTCCAGTTTGCTGACAAAGAACTTACTATTAGAGCAGTTGAATCACGCAACAAGGCTCTTTTGGGTGATTTGGCATTCATTTGTTTTTTCTTTCTCCTTCTTTGCATTGTGGAAAAGCCTACCTATGGGATCAGGGATACTATCGAGCCCTGAACTCTGTGCACATGATATTCAACTCAACAGTGCAGCTTTCATTCATTTTGATCTATGTCCTTACATAGCTTCTGTCTATTTCAGCACTAGTGTTCCTTTGTTTGGCTGTTGATAAACACTTCCCTTCATTCTCTTTTTCCCCTACAAGCTGTGTATAGCAATGCCTTTACCGTTCTCATTCTCAAACGTGGAAACATTTGATCCACAATCAACTTCTGTCTGAGTTGAGCTGAGGAATTCTAAATGAAAAATTACAATTATTTCTATATGAAAAGTCTAATCTTAAATATTTTAAATGCAAGTACAGTGCTCCTTTGTGCTGTAGAACTGTACAGCAGCCCTTGAGAAATTTGTATATCAACATATTTCTATTGGATATTTTTAACGTACAGATGTTTAATACCTTTAAATGAACAACACACTTGTATATATAATTTGATTACCTTCTAGTAAAATGAATCATGCTACTGTGTATGAGAATGCTATGCAGAGGGTGGGTTTGAGTTCTGTATTCCATAAGCATAACGTCAGCAATGTAACCTTCTGGAAAACATTGCAATTAGATACTAAATTACTTTACACTGCTTAAGCACATGAATCAAGCTGAGAAATAATCTTCCAATACTCATTAATCAAAGTGGGCACGTAACATTCCTTAACTAATGCTGTCATTCCATGAAATGCATATACAGAAGTCTTTTTTTCTTCTTTCATAACTGTTAACATGCATATCAAAGAAATGTATCCAACATTGCCAGCAGTGATTCCAGTAAAAAAGTACCATGAAAACAAACTTGTAGTACAAAGATTGATTATTATTAAGGATGCACAAAGTAGCTCATAGCAACAGAGATGTACTGATGCTTGTGGAGAAGTTGAAACTCTAAATGTGATCCACGGTGCATTACACACAACCTGAGATCCTCTGTGCTTCAGATTTTTAAAGAAAATAAAAACTGAAAGTGAAACTCAGCTTGAGAGTGCTAGATTTTATCTTATTTTACATCAGAACCTAACAAAACCATGAACTTCCCTTGCTTTCAGCATGAAACTATAAATCACCTCTGTTTTGCTCAAACATTTAATTAACCTCAAGGTTAGTTCCTCAGGGTTAAATGCTGCTATCACTGGAAAAAATGGGAATTATTTAAGTGATACCAGTTATCTTACCAACTGTAAGATAAAAGTGAATAATTACTTAGTGGGATTAAAACAACAAATCAGGAAATATTATTTAGAATTACTTATTCATCGTTCTCTATTGATCAGATTTTGTAATTAGTGAGATATTTTGAGATCAGTGTTTTTTTGCCCAGATTTCTCAACATCTTAAAAATATTCCACTAGAAATTGTCAGAAAGAAGGCCAATTTCCCAAAGTCCTCTGATTGGTAGCAGTCACAGTCGTAGGGAAAAAAGCCCACAATAATTCTTCAAATTTTTTATTGCATGTAACATAGAAAATCTAAGATAGTGATTTTGAAGTAAAAAGATGACTTTGCACAGGTGAATAGAGCTAGTTTTTGGTGTAGACATGTACCTGGAAATGCAGGCAATCATCAGAAGAGTTTTAGAAAAGTATTTTAGATTCTACTCAAAGTTCTAGTATGTGTATAATTGTATCCTAAATGATTTGAAAGTATCAGTTTTAGCCCTTAACAAAACCTACAAAGAGTTGTAAATGGGCCAGGTAGGTACCAACAGATAGATATGGAAGTGATTAACACAATCCAGAGCTTTAATGGAAGTCTTTCCAGTGATCACTATGGGAATCTCAATTGAGCCCCGAGGCCCTGATTCAACATAGCATTTAGGAGCCTAACTTCCCATCGATTTCCCATTTAAATTAATGGGAAGTTTGGGCCTAAATACTTCATTAAACTTAGGACTAAACAATTAAGCTTTGGTAGTATTTTCAATTCACTGCACTCTTGATCACTTACAGAAGTATTTGAAAGGTCTTTCTTGCATTGGGGACCTCAACTTACCTATTGGTGTGGCAAAAACACCTGCCCCATTTGTTAAATTTCTATTGTGTGGATATGCCCTAGGAGAAGCATCACCCCTATACACACCTTCCTACATGTACATACATGCTTTGCTCTGTCTGTATTTCCCAGATCTGCCTACAGGACACTCTAGTGTGAATCAACTCATTGTCACAAAGATAGTAACATAAAGATTTATACTTACAACACAAAAGTGCTAATTAAAGAAATGCAAATCTAGTCTCACTCTATTGAACTTGAATCCTGAACATACACTACCATAGCTGTGCAGGCAGAAGACACTGAAGTGGACACTGAAGACTGCCACAGCACTCTGCAGGCATTTCTGGGACTGGCAGAACTGTGCTGCTGCATACAGAGGAGGAGCAGCTTGCTCTGTGGATATGTCCACATGGAGAAGATAAGCTTGCTTACAAGATTCATACAACCTGTTGCAAACAGAGATTGCTTAGAAAAGGTAAGCCTACACTGAAATACCTATTTCACTTGGGAGAGTCTGGTTATTAATTACTACTTTAATTCACTGCAAGACCGTCTCTTCTTTTCATATTCATCTATACTGCTTTTCTCCATTCACGTGCATATATTTGTCCCCTCCATTCTGTTTTTCTCTATTTGCATTGGCCTCCAAAAAAAGCGTGTAAATGAAACAAGAATGAAATTTCCTCCAAAAAGAAAAAAAAAAAAGCAGCTTCAACTTATAGGCTATTTCACATATTCATATGAGAATGAAGTGGATTTGGTAAAGCCCCCTTATTTTTAAAGACACTGCAAATTTTGTAGCAGTTTAAATTCACTGTTATTTTAAAATTCATAGATTTTAAACAGCTGAGAGAATGTATCATACATTGAAGTTCACATGGGAATGAATAAAATGTTGCACTCTTCCTCTGGATAGGAACCTGCACCAGGAGTTGCAGAGTTGACTGTAAAGAAAAAAGCCATTACTTGTTGTGATATTATATTCCTATTCTATGTAAGCGTTAGAAGCCATTGGAAAAAAGGAGCCCACTCCTAAAAGTTCCAGGGAAAACAGAAGGTAGTAAAACTGTTCAGAGCTGAAATTTACCTGGATGTCTTTAGGTGTTGGAGCTGCAGCTCATCTGAAGGGATCATACCATTGATTACAACACCTAAATACGTTCTACCTATATATATATAGGTATATATAGGTATATCAGTTTATATCTCCAAAAATCTGAGTTCAGAGATATTAATATAAGCATGAAATATTACTGTAAAAATGTCATACATGATTATAAGATCTTTAAGAAATGCTTCTCTAAATTAAAACTGTGATTAACATCTATAAATCTGTCAGCTTGCACTGTACTTTGAACTGAAGAGCCATTTATTTTTTCTCATAAATAAAACAATCAAGTACAAAGGTGTATTTCTTTTTTTTTCCTACCACATTTTTACATAGGAGCACTGTTTTTTTTTCTTCTAGCACAGATAAGTACAGTTGTGGGATTTAGAAGTATGATACAGTTTTGAATTATCTGCTTATTTAGATTTTGAGGGCAAGCAAAAGTGCACAGAGCAATCGAAATATCTACTGATTTTTGGCTCTTAAAAATAAAATATAAATCCTGATCATGTGATTAATATTTTTATGTAGACTGCAGAGAAAATATAAGGAAAATTAATTTAAACAGATTATCCCACGCCGTACTGCATCTTAAAAGCACTTGAGAGTGGATTGGGGATTTTTTTTAAAAGCAAAAAGCAGTATATGCTTTGCTATATAGCAAACTGTTAGCACAGGTCACTCCTGAGACAAACATATCTGATCTTGACAACCCCGCATTTTGAATGGGTTATAATTCAAGTGACAGCTATGATTTTTGACATTATGGGATCTAGCTCAGATCATAAGGGGTATACAAATCAAATAATATAGATTAGATGCTACCATGGTCCATAACTGTTAAATGGGGTCATGGTTTCTAACTAGCTAATAGACTCTTCTGTACTAAATTATTTCATGGAATTCAGTACCAACTATTTGTCATAAGAATGAAGTATGCAATCTTAAGTAATTCATTTTTAAATTTTTCCTTCTTCTTGCTTCTGTTTTGGCTGAATTGCCACAAAGATAAATTACTTAGCCAGTCTTCAGTGCTAACACTGGTTATATTTTTAATTACCAGGGTGCTCTGTGTGGCAACTAGGATTCTACTCTCCTCAACTGGTTGGAAATGATGTGTATTGACTATTACCAGACAGTCAGAGCAGTTACGTAGTACTGTAGAGCTGTTTTTAAAGGATTTGTTTTCCAAACCGATCAACAATACATAGGTAGACAAATAACCAAAGAGACTTGAAAAGTCTAAATATTTATACGAATGGAAACCCAAGTAATTTTGACAGCTCTGTTATGAACTCAAATAATGTTCTATTTCACATCAATAGCCTGATTTCTCATATTAAGTTTGAGTTTTGGTATGCAAACGTTGGAGCCTATAACACTATCAGTGCAAGAATGAAACATTACATATTTAATTAACAGCTTATGATAAGAATAAATGGTTCTAAGGAGAACTGCATACAGGCAATAACCCAAATTTTCCAGCCTAAATATTGGTGACAGTTGGCAAGGAAACCACAGAATGTTGTTATTTAATGAAACTGAACACTCATATTTTTGAATGGAGGCAGAGTTGAAAAGATGCTCCTCCTCCCTCAGTTGAGAATTTCAGAGTTGTTCTTTAGAATGCATATCAGTCTAGGTCTCTTAATCAAAGCAGCAGAACATTTATATTTTCATTTCACTAGCAATTCCTTACTTCTTAAGAAAATGGAATAAAAGATGCTTTTTTAATTTCTTAGAATCTAAATAATGACAATAGCATGTAGAGCAACAAATAATTAGAATGGATGACATTCTGCTAAATATCATGTAAGGACTATAGGAGATGTTTATTAAAAATGTTTTGGGAGAAGGTTTATAAATGCTTTATTTTGCTGGGTATTTGACTTTTATAAACTACAAATGACACTTCAGAATAACTATTGTTACCAGCAAAAAGGTCTTACAGTAAACTAATGTCATAATGAAAGGAAAAAATAATAATTACCGGAAGAGAGAAAGAACTAGCCATTCTTCACACCATGATAAACTAACTCACCGCTGAACGTTACTCTGTGAATCCATCTCTGGGTTTGGAACGTATTAATAAAGCACTTAATTTTTAGTTCTTATTTATTTTGAAAATTTATGACCATCAACAGAATCTCTTAATCAACTCACAGATTTTTGTATATTGTTACATGCTCAGATAATAAAATACGAAAGCATTAACTTACAATAGAATGCATAGAGGTGTGTAGCATCTCTGATAAGAATACATAACACCCATTAACAGGGATGGAAACTAGGAATGGGCCTCGACAAGAAAAAAACAGACCCCCTATTCTTATAGGTTTAAAAACTATGGAAATGCCAGAAATTTATGTTTGACAGCTAAAAGCTCAGCGTTATCACATTTGATCTCTTCCCAGTGACCTCAGAACCAGATTAAATATTGCTTGCTATTACTACTGAGAAAAATATTTACAAAGTTTTCTTGGAGAAATGTTTTCCTGTTTAGAAAAAAACACTTTAAAAATGAGTGTTGCAATGACCTGGTCAGAAGAGCGGGGGGTGGAAAGCAGAGTCTGCTGGTTATAATTAGCTGTTGCCAATGGTTGTTGCACTGAAGCAATAACTGAGACCACAGCCAAGTGGCAGATACAGACAGGGACTTGAAAGAAACAGCAGGAAAAGTCTATTTTCTTTTCATCTATCATTTTTATAAAGTGAGTCAAAATAAATGATCAAACTAGATCCTTGGTGGGTTTTTTTGTTTGTTTGTTTTTTAATCGTGGCTAAATTGCCATGGCTTTTGTTATAGGCAAATTTTCTTCTTGCTAGGAGCCACTGTTTAGATTTAGAGTGGGCTCAGATGGAAAACATGCTCTTCAGAGAGCTGCATTTCTATCACCCAAACATAATACAGAATACAGTGGGGGCAAATTTAGTGCAACAAAGCCTGGGGTAGGCTAGCAAAACCATTACTGAAGACATATCACTTCAAAACATACACTGTTAATACACTTTATAATAAAAGTACGTCAAGCTTGTTGTTTGTTTTTTGTTTGTTTTGTTTTTGTCTTGACATGAAAAAATAAGGCTTACTCACTGGATAGGCTTTTCCACTCCCACACATCTCTTGTCAGAAAACTGATATAGATTTGGTGCTGTTCCTCCTTTCTCCTCATTGACAGAGGTCAATATACCAAAGACACGCAGAGTTATTTCAGCTGCTCTGCAGTACCTTACACGCTCTGCTAAGCATATCAACAATTTTGCCAGTGCAGTAGAATATGCAAGAATGGGGAGGACCTCCATACCTTGCCCTAGAGAATTCTATAGTTATTCTCTCTTAAGCAGCAAGACTCAAATGCCCAAGATAAATAAACTTATTTTCAGTTCATCATTCCAACACTTAGAGACATTCAAAACTGCTCCAAGATGCAGAAGCATTTTGTCCTTGGTTCCAGCACTCACTTTACTAATACATACATTAGAAAGAATTAAGACTTTAATTTAAAAACAAAGCAGTGTCCTGCATACCTGTGTTTGCTTCTGTGGGTGAGGGGAAATCACTGATGGCAAATGTCATTAGCAGGCTTTGAAACCTTTTTGTGGGCTTAGCTGGATGGATCCACGGGAAGGTAAAGAGGTTTGCCAAGGAGACCTTTAGCTGTCCTGCATCTGATTCCCTGCTATTTTTAATATAAATGTAGTATTTTAATTCCATCTCTTGCGTCCTAAACCAGATTTTGTCTTAAGCAGCTGTGCTTAAATTGTAAAATCTCACCCTTGTGTCTGGTTTCACATCTGGCAACACCCAGCTAACAGCTACAATTCACTTAGAGTAATTAAATGAAGTTTTGAAAAAGCCCCAGTAACACATAAAGAATAAGTTATCAAAACATTGGGTTTTTTTCAATGAAATTTTGCAAAATCTGTATAAGTAGCTGGGCTGTCCAGTTATTCCTAGAGGTGTTGACCAAAAAAAGTACATGCTGAAGAAAGTAAAGGCAGGCTTGTAAATGGGTGGGTACTGGGCAACATTAAGCTGCTGTAATTACTAGTCAGCGGTATGTCTCCACTTTGATGTCAACTTTCTTTTCTGTCTAAGGAAGGAAGAAACATCAAAAGGCTTAATTTCATGACAATAAAGGACCTTGCTAATATATATACAGACTTAAACAGCAAATGGAAAATTTTAGTGTTGAAGTTATAAATGTAGGTGGGTTAGGAGTAAATATTCATCTGGTGTGTTACATACCACAGGTGCAAAAGAGACAAGAAAACATTACTTACATGAGTATTGTATAAGGCATAGTTTATGAAAAGAATAATGATGGTGTTTTTTTTTTACTGACAATTTACTTATGTTTCTTCACATTTTTGTATGGTTTCTGTCTACCATTAATAATTTTAAGCATGACAATCTTGAAGTTGTATGTATGAGCAACCCAGCTGACTTATAAAATATGTAAATCTACACACACAAAGAAGCTGACCAAGCTGCACAGTCATCCCTTGCCAAAAACAATATTAACTTGAAAGAGTTTTGAACAAGCAGAGAGATCAGAGGAGGTTGGCAAATTCTATTTCGTATTAATGAACAAAAGTTTGACAATGAAAACCTATGGTTATAGGGTTGCTATCAATGAAAGTCCTTCTAATAATCACATTAGTCTTTGGACATATCCTCAAATGCATGTCTCTTCCTAATACTTTCTTTTTAAACCTTGATTATGTATAGGGGGGGAGCATTAGAAGCAGAAGAGAAACTGGTCAGGCAGCTGCACAGGAGTCTGTTTTAGTTCCCACGAAAACTTGCTACACAAACTGAGATCACAGCATTTACTCTGAAAACTGTCACAAAGCCTAGCACAACACGCAGGGTAACATCTAACAGAAGGCAATACAGCAGAGCATAGCACTATTAGGAAACAGGAAAGCCAAACTTGCATTCCACCCTCTGCCTGACAGGATTCAAACACACATTTTCTTCTATCCAGAACAGAAGCCTGAAAAACAGATTACACGTCATTCCAAAGCGGGACTGTTTGAATACAATAACTAAATAGACATTGAAAATCAAGTGGTTGATATAGCCAATTTCCCCTTTTAATTTTTCAGTCTGACCAAAATAGATTATGCTTATGTATAAAGCTCTATGTATAAATGATCCGGATTCCAATCCCTTTTCCAATTAGCATTCAGTTTACTTTACCTACTGTTCATACTGTCAAGGGTTTGTGGGTTTTTTTTTTCTTTCTTTTTGGTCTACATTCATTCATGCAGCAAAGAGCAATGTTATGTGAAATACACCAGCTGACATCAGAGTGCCCTTGTCTCCCATCTGCACATAGTTAACAAAGCAGTGAAGTGGGTCCTATCCAGGCATCCCATTAGTAAGGTAACTATTCTTCCTTAAAGCCTGGTACACAAAGCATTGCTAAATAATAATCCTGGGCATTCCATAAAAGGCGTGCTGATAGGAACTGGCACATCAGATAATCTGAAACATACTTTTCAGAACAACTCCTGCTTATACATCACATTTCCTCAGGTGGTGTGGTCAGTTTTCCAGTCCTGCAAATATGGCTGACTTAAGTTTTTGCTGAGGAAACTCTCTGAAGAAACATTTTCTGAGAAGTTATATCTATTCTGTCTTGTGAAGGAGACTCACTTTTACTTTCAGAGGTCCTTTCTTCCTGTAACTATTCATATCACTCCAAGACAAATAGTAGAAACAACATCATGGTTTCTGGGTGAAAAGATATCCTATGACAGTACCTAAATTTCTAACCCGTTGTACCTGAGGGCTCTTGCATTCCCAGGTTTGAGTTGGACTCTATAATCATACTGTACACCAAAGGAATTGAAGCTTTGTTTATGCAATGCTAGAAGCTAGCAAGCATTATAAAGGAACAGAATTTTAATTCACTGCCATTTGACAGCAGTTATGACTGGCCTAGATACTGCCCAGGTCTGTGTGGGCAGCCACATGCAAAGATGCTCAGTTCTTGTCAAAATGGAAATGAATTAAAGTGAAAACTTCAGGCTCACTAGTTTTGCATTATATGCTGTTATAGGAGCACTGAACTGCCTAATGAGAGCTTCTAAGAGCCTTGGCGAAGCTTTCTTAAATCTGTTATAGTGCTTCAAGTCCAAGTGTATGCAAAACATTCACTGATCCTAACCACACAACTGCGGAACAAGAAGAGGTTTTGCCAGAAGGACTGAGCAAGGATTGCCAGGCTGGAACCAAAGTATTAGAAGTCTAATACAGAGATTTAAGTTACAAATATTTACCAGGATTTCTACTTTCAAATTTAATGACACTTTTTTAATAGATGCCACAGGAAAGCTCTCCTATTGCAGGAACTAAACAGATCGCAACTTTTCAGAAGGTCTTTAATTGTGGTTTGCTTTTGTGCCAGCTGTTGTTTTCATACTATAAATGGAAGAAAACAACTCGGGTGGACATTTAATTCTGTCTCTCTCAATAGCAAACATTAACTACCAGCCTGCTATCAGACCACCTGCAATGTGTTAGTCATTACAGAGGTCACTGTTACCGAACATTTTAAACTGTGAATAGCTTCAGATTAAATTAGGTGTAAAAAAAGTCATTTCCTTTCAGTGATAAACTAAAACACCTGCAGCACAGCTCAAGTTTACCATGAGAGATATAAACCCTCACTCTGAAGTTGTGCTGTTCAAGGACATGCAAAACTACAATTTTTTTTAAAGATAAGATCTTTCTAATCTAAATTATTGCTGTATTACCAGATTAGGTGATGATATGCACAGCTATTTTCCTAGATTGGAGGTTACCGTATGTTTTACAAGGAACAAATCACATCTTCAGTTATGGATACATTACACAACTTTTCTCAAGTCACTTGCAGCCTACTTTTACCAAAAGAGAGATACACAGAGTGGGAGTTTGCTGTCTGTTAGGTACTATAAAAGAAGAAGCAAAGAACTTTAGCTCCAAAGGTGACCATATTTCAGATCACACTACTAGAGACACTTGTTATTTACTTCAATTTCTTTAAATTGCATTTATAAAGAACATATGTATATATAAAATGTAAAATAAAACAGTTATATTCTTTCCAGAAAAGAAACAAAAGCAGAGATCTGGAATATTTAGAGAAAAAACAAACCACATAAAAATAAAAATACCTCATAGTTTTAGTTGGATTTTTAAGGATTTTTATTTGTATAAATTCAGTGGAGGTACCTAAAACTAGCATGGCTGCTGGGGCCCGGCAATCAGGTGTGTATGCGTGTATCCAGCCATTCCCCAGGCAGAACAGGTGCTCAAAGGTGGCTATCTTCTGAAGAGTTTAGGAATTCCTTCCAGCTCTGAACAAACTCATCTCTGTATGGGATCTCGCCTTTGCACTTTTACCCACACAAGTTCTAGTAGGCATGCAAAAGAGTTGGAAAACAGTTTGTCTCTGAACATGTGTACATAATTTCATATTAAGGAAAGAGGTTTAATCTTCTGATTTTTCTACAGTTATTCTCACTTTTACTAAGTCTAATACAATCTATTTCTGTGTAACTTATAGCAGTTACACAGAAGCAAAGAGATCATTCATATTCTAGTACTGACCTACTTTCTTCTATCTTTCTAGCTTTCCCAGCCATCTGAGCAGAAGCTAAAAGAGGCTATTTGCAGTAGGTACTAAACCATGTTCAGAAATTAGGTATGATGGGGGCAATAACAGAAACCATTTGGAGACAAAGTATTAAATTGATACAGCAACATACAAACTGACAGGCAACAGTCTCTTCTCTATCTACACTCTTAGAGATTAGAAATTATAAATTTCACCAAACAACAGTTTTAAAAAGACGTAAAATCAAAACTTTCTAAGAAAATTTGCCAAAAATCCTATGTGAAAAATCTCTCTTCAGATTGCATTCCACACCTAACCCACAATCTTTATTTGTGCCTCAATTTTACATTTCAAAACAGATTCCATGGTCCACAAAAACAAGAAAGAAAAAAGCCATTCTGGTACTCATTTACCATACCTTATGGCTGTCAAACATTCAAACACCGGGTTGAATCCTTAGGCTGACAAACTCATTTTCTACTTCAGCATATTCATCTATGGGTCTGTCCTCTCACAGTTTGCTGAGATGCGATTTAGAGTACTTGTTTGC
Organism: Lagopus muta; assembly: GCF_023343835.1. NCBI lineage: Eukaryota > Metazoa > Chordata > Aves > Galliformes > Phasianidae > Lagopus > Lagopus muta. The sequence goes on from NC_064444.1 coordinate 14,207,027, forward strand.
CAGATCTGCAAAAACTGCAGTTTATTTTTGTTAAGCTCTCAGCATGCTATACATACTATAAAACTGACTGTATTTCCTTTCTCCCCAAATTCTTGCAAAAGATCTTGAAAAAGTTGAGGATATTGTTTGTGTAATTCTCAGGAAACAATATTCTGGTCTTAGTATTGACCCACTGCTGCTCTGATAAATGTCACTTACAAAGAAATGAGGCACAATGAACACTGAAGAGGTTATTTTTAAATATTAGAGATAAGCTACCAAGGAAGCGATTTTAATCCATTTTCCTTAATATTTCAGTATCTATGACCTCCTCAGTAGTTAACTTACTTTGGCAAAGTTTGGCAGCTGAGTGTTAGACTTAAATTTCATGCACGTTTCTACTTTTAAATAATATAACAAAACTTTTTGCTTTCCATGTTCCAACCTGTTAGTATCAGTCATTTCTCTAAAGACAAAGTCTGCCTCCCAAGTGGCTTCTTTCAATACACCATAAAATTGAGTACTGGTGCGCTAACAGAAATGACTGCTCTAATGTGGGAACCACCTAACCTTTTCCACTGTTACATCAAACAGCATGTTATGCGGTCACTGACAGCTTTCCTGCACTGAAATAAGCCCACCACGTAGACAATAAAATGCCGAAGGCCGTTAATAACATTCCCACTATTTTCTCCAAGCAATGACTGACAAATGAGTGACCACACATTTTGTAGGTAACCCAGAATACTGCATAACGTAGCTGCTTTAGAGAAGTCGCGTTTGTATACCACAACTTGATCGCATATTTGACCATCTCCAGCATAACGCTGTAACAGCGGTGATAGTGGAGTAGCAAAACCCTGAGCTTCAGCAAGTGAGGATATGCAACAGCCTTAAACACAAAAACTAAGGAAAACAAATCCACTTACCCTTAGAAGGCTTCAGCTACACAGAGATCTCCAATAAGATGCCCTCAACTTCACTGCCAACCCTTACATGAGATCTGGGAAGGGATGGATCCTGGCTCCACCCCTTCCAGTCTCTCAGGTACACTGCATGCAGCTGAGCTCCCCTGGGTTGGCCCTGCCTTTCTATCAGGTGCTCCGTCCCTGCTTCAGGCCATCATGTAGCATTACAGTACATTCAGGCAACTTCTAATTCTCCGAACAGGTACTTATAATTCCATGATACATTTATTTCTAAGTAACAAAATACCTTTTTTTTTTTTTTTTTTTTAAACCGTACATAGTTTTACAAGAAGAGCAATAGTGTCCCTAGATTCATCTGAGTAGTCAAAGCCATTATGAGACATTTCTATAGAAAATAATAAACAATAGCAAAGAAAGCATACAAAAAAAGTCTATATCTGAGATCATCCATACAAATTTACTAAGTGAATTATTAGCATTTGATATATGCTCAGACCAAAGTCATCGTATGCAAAATTCAAATATATTGGTTAAAAAATAAAAGATGTACAAATAGGTTATCTTCCAAATGGGGACAGGTAGGCATATTTTGAAAATACATTATGAATGGATTCGAAAACGTATCACCATAATTTATGTGACAAGTACAGCAAAACATGTCTGGCATTTAGACTAAGAAAAATAATTTTAACAGAAAAGAAATAATTAAGGGGGAGTGTTTACTGCATTCTTTGTTCAGTATGCGTATAAGTAATTAGTGCTCCACATTTCTTGTTATGACTATCTTGGTTAGTACAATTCACAGTTCCATGGCTGAAATTCATTTCTCCTAATATGTTGTTCCTTCCTTTTTAAATGACAAAATAAGGATCAAACTGTAAAACTAAAGAATAACTGAAGGTGATACCTGCAGTGTAACAGCACAAAACAGAATCCAAATTATGAAAGGTCTTGGAAACAAAAAGGACTAAGAAGGAGAGGTCACTAAGAAAATGTTAACTATAGAAAATCAAGTGCTGCATCAGTCAAAGTGAGACAAAAACTGCTAGAAAGATGTACATAACTTTCATGAAACACTAGAAAAGAGGACCTGATCATTACAGACCATTACTTGGGATCTGATAGTATCTGCTCATGTCTTATGAAAATAAGTTTACTGACAGCCTTAACACTCAGAAAGCACTGCAGTGAGGATAGCACATATAGACTAAGAGAGCTACTGTACACTTCAACACTCTCAATTTCTTGAACCAAATGGACACAAAATTGCTATATTGCGTGGAAGCTCACAAATAAATCTACCACCACAACCTTCCTGAAGGGTCTTGAATTTTAGTGGAAATGTACTGTTCACTTTATTTCTTAGTATTCTCTCCCCTCTCTCTCTTTTCTGCCATATTAGGCCTTAAGGAGCTGTGGAATGAAAAAATCGCTAGGCTGCTTTCTATCCATAAAAGAACCTCATCCAGGGCAGGTTTTTACTCTAGAGGCTGTGAAACTGGGCCAGTCTCTGTTTGTCACAGTGGTCTATACACTCGCATTACGTGCTAGACATAGTCTCATCCACTTAACTCAGTAAGGCTATTGGAATAAAGCAGTACTCACTGGGTAAGTCTGGCCAACAACAGACTGTTAGTTGGCAGTAATTGATAGCTTATATTCTTTCCTGTTATGGACTGAAGTCTGTAAACACCAATACCAAGAATTGTTCATCAAGACTAAGTACTCTTCAAATTGTGGCCTTGTGACACCAGCAGAAATAAATAAATACATTTTAAAACTTGACCTTATAAACATGTGCAAGAGCTACGCATTTATCTCAATATATCATGAACATTGTAAAAATATTACCCAGATTAATCTGTAGCTAATTCCAGACGAAATCAAGATCAACAAGATGAAGCCAGTGAAGATGTGACTCCTAAGTAGATTTTCTGAATTGCTGTTGAGATTCATTTGTTTGCAACTTCATTGTGTGGTCTTTGCAAGACTTGTGACACTGCAGTGGAGATTTCTGAAATACAGAAATAGAGAAATGAAGGATAACAGCTACAATGTGAGACTCCACATTCCATAAAAAAATGCCTGTGCATTATCTGAGACATAAGAACAAACTGCCTCCTTTTACAATAAAATAAACACATATCATGTGAACATTTTAATAAAGAAAATATAGTAATTGAAGACTGTTAACCAACATCTACACTGAATCTGTAAATACTGAAAACTGCTATTATGGAAAAAATAACTGTTTTCAAGTATACAAAAAAAAAAATCTTAAAAAGAAAAAAAAATACAGTGTGCTGGATGCTCTATTCAGAACAGGCTGTTTCCCTTGCCATGGAAAGAGTTACTGTAATTGTACTCTTGAGTAAGAATGAGCCTGTGCAGGAGCTGACCCATGAAGGTCTGCAGAATACTTGAGGCCAGCTACAGTGTAAACTTATGTTGTTGTAAACATGGCCCTTAATCCATCAAAAGAAAAACATATGGATTCCATCTTTATTTCTTTCTGCAACAACTCAGAGTCATCATGACATCTTTAAATACTTTGAATATTACTGTGCTAACTTATGAGCTAAAAAAGGCAAAACTTGAATCCATTAGAAGAAAATGCTAAGCTCTTTCACTGGCTTATTGTTCAACTGAATAGCAGAGTTTTCTAAGGAAAACATTAAAATTAATATAGGTGATTTCAAAAGTTCTTTATTTCAATATTATTACAGCTGCAATAATTAAGAATTTGGACACTACTTTAAATCACGATAATCCATCAATTCACATAGCTTTAAATTACCAAAGCTATGAAATATATGCAAATTGTTTTTAAAAAGCTCTAAAGAAAAACAAACCCACAACTTTTCATGAAAGCCATGAAATATATATGCATGAAGTAGTAATGTACATATATAACAGAGAACAGAAACATATCTCAGTGTATGGTACTGGAGGGATTTTATCCAATAAATATACAATATGATTATCGAAGGTGAGGATAAAACTAGATTTTAATGCAGATACTTGAATATAAAACAATATTTGACTAAATTGGCCATTTATCAAGAGTGCTGGAATGTGATATTGCATATCCACTGTTACTAGTTAGCGTTAATGCTAACAGCTTCCCTGCTATTTTAAAGGAACCTAAGCCAAAGCTGCTAGGGCTCTAGCTCACCCCTGTCCTTGCCAAGCCTCTCCTCCCTCTCCCTTACATCAGCACTTGTATTTCTGAGCTGCACAGAGAGACAATTCTTGGATCCAACTGGAACAAAATCGAAGAATATCAGATAAATATTACTTTTTGACTATCTTAGTTTCCCAGGCCATGTTACTGCCCTTAAATGTAGGAGGGCAGGGCTGTGATAATCTGAAGTATATTGTCTTAAATGCCTGTCGAGTTACCTCAATATCAATATCAATATCTTCCTGATGGCCTCATAAATCAGGTCTGTACTTGTTAGCAAATGCGAGAGAAGACAGAACTTTAACTCAGCTCTGTGTGTTAGGCAATGGAAATGGAACAGTATTTAGGGGAGGCTCATTTGCTCATACATCCAAAGGAAATAAACATGTATAATCCAATTTAAAGAGAGAAACCTGAGAAACAATAACACAGATTCTTAATGCTGTTGGCTAATAATACTTAGGACACGAATTTGCAATGAGATGTACACACACACAAAGCCAAAACAATTTTACATGGTCTCTGCAGAAGCATTGCAGCATGAGGTAGTGAGGTAATGGCCATGGCCACTGCTGACATGGCTTGAAACAATCACATCTGGAGCACTCTGTCCAGCACTGGCCACCTCTCTGCCAGAGTCCCAGGAAAAATGAAGGGAATTCAGAAAAGAGTAACAAAAGTGGTTAGGGAAGGGAGTGAGATTTATGAGGAAAGATTTAAAAGAGGTAACATAGACCGGCCAAATGATGACTGGGTAGAGAATGTGAGGCATGGTAGCAGTCTATAAATATTTCAGGAATATAAACACAAATAAGAGAAATGAATTATCTAGTAATGTTCGTGAGATATAACTAGGAGTTCGAAGATTAACGTAAAAAGGGAAAAACCCAGGGTACAGATCAGGAAAACTTGAAAGTGAGATGCATTAAACTGATGGAAGAATGGAAGTGAAAGTAGATCCCCTGTATAATTTAGTAAAATTTGAAACCAAATAAAATAATGTAATTACATTAGAAATAAAATGCTTGTTTGAACTGTGATTCCATTAGCATCAGTAAAATAATCTTAAATATCTTCAGTGTTAATTCAGATAAAAAGCAAGTAGTCTTACATGTTTTCTCCACACAGGCCACATTATCATTGAATGGCAAAAATATTCCTACAGGTTAGTAATATTCAGATAATAGAAGAAGAGTTTAAAAGTTTCTACTAATTGTCATTACTGTAAATAGATTTTGCACACAAGCTGGTACTTTCATCTTCATTCGGCCAATTTTTGAACTTATAATTTACAGCCAATTGAGGGAAGTGATTGTCCTGCTCTGCTCTGTGCTGGTGTTCTGGCCTCACCTTGAGCACTGTGTGCAGATTTGGGCACCGTACTACGAGAAGGACACAGAACAGTGAGAGAACATCCAAAGGAAGGCCGCAAAAGTGGTTCTTCATTGGAACAGGCTCCCCAGGGCTGTGGTTATGGCCACATGTTGCTGGAGTTCAAGAAGAGTTTGGAAAATGCTCTCAGAGAAATGGTTTCAATTTTGGGTGGTCTTGTATGGAGCCAGAGGTTGGACTCGATGATCCTTGTGAGTCCCTTCCAACTCAGGGGATTTTATGATTCTATGATACAAACTGTTAGAAGAGCTCTTAAGTTTTTGGTATTTATATTCCAGCACCGCAAAAAAATTTACAGCATTATTCAGCCCACGCTCCATAACTGCAGATTAAATTACGGCTCCTGTGATTTGTCTGTATTTTACTCATTATGGCTATACAATTTAAACAAACCTTATATTTATACTGGTATTCAGTTGCCTTCATAAAAATACTAATATCTGCTTAACAAAGCAAATTCATAATTTGAAAAATCTTTAGGGTTTCTGTTTCCCAGGATTTATATGCATTTTTATATGATAATGATAACACTAAATTTGTACAATTTCAACTAAAATCCATTCCTGCATTTATTTCTATTTTTACCAGCGTTGATGGCAACTGTTACTTAAACGATACTTTAAATGATAAGAAAATCTGAACTTGCTAATAATTCCTCTGATCTTAAATCACCTCATCTGACCAAAATTAATGGTAGTTAAGATATAATATTTCCTACCATTTATTAGGATCACCAGTAAAAGATAATAATAGGTCCATCATTCCATTAAATGGAGAGTTCGTGTATCTAATTTCATACATTTCTATTAATGTTTTAATTGATTGTCAGATGGAAAGTTAATTAGCTAAAACTTAGGATCCCAGTTAACGAACCGAAGAAGAGGTACAATTATTAACAAGCACGAGCAGCAGAACTACAGAAAAACTTACTAAGTTCTGCAATTCCAGCCTATCCATATCAGAACAAAAATAGTATTTATTTTTCTGTAAGGGCCAGGCTACTCAAAGTCAATTTGATAGAACAGCTAGTAATGGGGGGTGGGAATATGCGTGAGTATATGTGTGCATGTGTAGTCACAGATTAGACACGCTGAAGACTAGAAAGACTTGCAAAGAGAAATTTCTGAAAATATTTGCCAGAGCGTGCTTTCTTAGGGCCTGGTCCAACTCAAACGAGTCTCGGTGGCTGCTGGCCATGTGAAGCTCAGTAAACTTCCTGTGCAAGAAATTCCAAGCAAACTGGAGTTCGCGCTCCAGCTGAAACCTGCTCTGTGGTGCTGGCTGCTCCCCATGCCGCTACCGGAATGTCCTGGGGAATTCGTTCAGCCAGCTGTAAGACAGCCATGGAGTGTTCCAAAAGAGGGGAATCCAGCAGGAGCTAAAAAAAGTCACAGCTTTCCTTAAAGGTCACAAGTTGTTTAACTTGTTGTTCAGCTTCTGATGGCTTCACTGAAAATCCTTCTACGTAGATTGAAATTTATTTTAACGCATTTCTGCATTATTCCCACTTTAAGAAAGCGTTCCTTTCACCTTGGTAGCACAGAACAAAAGTACTGCAAAAAGCAAAAAGAAGCTGCAGAATTCCTTAAGATACCCTTCCTCAGGGAAAACACGTTATGTGGACGGTCACTGAATTCACTGAGAATGCACACACGTGGGTATCTGCATAAACCGTGCAGAGATAAGCAGGAAAAGATTTCCTTGTTTTTAAAGAGAAGCAAGCAATCGTTCTCACAACAAAATATTCTAAGCACAATGGCCTGGTGTACATTAAATCTCAACTTGTTTTCACTATAATTGAAGACATTTTTGCTTAAATTATACCTGTACAAAACAAACATCTGTTTAACTTCAGATTCACTAACTTCACAGAAATCATATTCACAGATCTTGTATGTTTTGGTCCCAAGAACAATATTTCATGCAAAACCTATTATTTTACTAGCCTTCGCAGTTAATTGTCTCCCACAAGTGTTTTGACATTGAAATATAGTATGATACAAATCTCAAATAAATATTTTATCAGTTACGTGATAATGACTTTGGTTAAAATGCAGTTAATAATTTGCAGTGCCCTCTGGCTTACAGTCGGATCTGCCACACGTTTCAGGTTCTGTCTCACACATCGGACCTGGCACATAACCATTCCCCTGACTGAAGGACTCAGTGCCAGTGAATGAGCACTTTTTACAATTCTACTTTGAAGGTTAATTTCTGTGTTACGAGACGATGCAACAGAGTGCTTGTGAGTAATGGCTGTTCTCTGCTCTTGTAGAGAGAAGGCACAGAACCAGGACCTACACACCTGAAATCCAAAAAGGACCAAACACAGAGCCTGTGACAACAGCACCGAGAATGACACGTAAAGCATACTAAGCATAAAACCCATGCATATAAATAATGCCTCTTTAAAAAATAATGTTAATTTACATCATTTTAATAATTTTCCTTCTTTACAGTGCTTTTTCCTTCCTAAATTAAAATATTAGTACTTCGTAGTCCTTTTTGTTCCACAATTACTGCGGTTCAATTATGCTCCTGCATATGTCAGGTACACTACAGTCTAATTTAATCTTCATTACACATTGCCATATTGCAATTATACATGCTATCAGAGTGTTAACACATACTTAAACCTGTTATTCCTTTGTCACTGATTTACAAAGACGTACCTGAAAAGAAGCAGATGTCATAATTACATGCTTATTCAGCTCATTTTATACTCAGTCTCAACGTAAATTGCAGATGAGCTAGACATGTCCTGAAATTAATGTAGTGATAGTACACTAATGCTGTGATTCATTATGGTTTGTCAATGTGCTCCACTTCTGGAATGTGTGATAAAATTATATTAATACTGCACAGTAATGAGATTAATGAATTTGAACATGGGAAAGAATAATAGTTCCCTTTGTTAGGCTATTGAAAAAATAACATATAGGTAATTAAAAAGAATTAGTCAAACTCCATACAACCCCATTTATACTAAATTAATTTGTCTGGCTTCATTTCTAATAATTGATCGCTCTCTGTAAATTATAAAGCACTCCTCAAACGCATGAACTACTACTGTAGGAAAGATTCCAGAGTATTATGAACCATCAAGGTGGTCCCTGTGGGTTCATATTAATTAAGGTTTAACAGTTTGGAAAATTGTAGCAATATTTTATGATTCATGTAATTAAACTCTGTAACAAAATGTCACAACTGCTAGTTATATCTGTGCCTATGATTTATATCTTACCCTTATTTCAAAGGAAGCAGAGTAATGAAATATTCTTAAACACACAGATAATCAAAGGAAAAATGTACTGCTTGTTTTCTGTATTTCTAACTAATCACATTAGCATTTCATTGCCTCTACTTCAGGCACTAATGGCCATCATCAGGCAGTGCAAATTGGATTAATTTAATATTCAACATCATAAGCTTTTTCAACAAAGATGTGATTCTGATTTCTGACTTGCTTTACTCTTCTGTAGCTGCACTTATTTCTGTTGTGTTTTCTCCTGTTTTCTCTACCAGCAGGGCAGAATCTAACCACTCCCCTCCTTGGTTCTGTGATACAGGCCAATTGCTAGCAAAAGCTAATGCAGTATATTTGGAGTCAGATCCTCTACCCAAAGCAGAATTGCAGTGATGCTTAATTTCAGAGTCACACTCTATTGTATTAAAAGATGTTTGAAAATGGGTTCTCTTGTGGAAAATGTCCTGGAACAACATGTCACACTCAGTATTTCAGACAATATTCTTAGGGTGCTGCCTTTCTTTGCTTGCTGCCTGCTTCTTACTTTCTAAATTTATTTTATATATTTTGTATTTATCTTACTATTCATTAACACTGAAGAGTAACTTTCACAGAGAAATTCTGTTAATAATATCATTATTATCAAAATGGAAGCACTTGCAAGAAAGCTTTAATTTTGACTATTTTCTCAGATCTAAAATCATTTTAAAGTCCCTGTAAATTGTTGGTACTCTCAAACAAAAATTTCCGCTGTCACCCCACCCTCAGTTTTGTCTTTTAACAATATTCTATCAGACACTAATTCTGATATAATCCAGAAGCTGAAGCATTCAGAGACATCTGCCCTGCTGGGTGTCATCTGCAATTGATGGCATCCCTTGCACAGCACAGCTCAAAGATTGATAGTGGATTGCAGATCAATCAAGAACAGAAGTATCTACATTCCGTAATTTTTTTTCTTTATAAAGATGGTTCTAACAAATTTAAGACTAATACAAAAGCAGAGATCATTTTTCAAGGTTATACTTATTCCTAGATGCAAATTTATAGTAGAAATCAAAACTTTGGCTAGGTATAACTTGCTTTTTGTTTTGTCCTTTTTTTTTTTGTTTGCTTGTTTGTTTTCTCCCCCCCCCCCCCCCCCCCCCCCATTCGTTCCCTTTCCCCCTCCCCCCCCCCCCCAGATACTAAGAAAAAAAGCCAAAACGCTGCTTTTCCCTTTTTCATTTTCCTTTCCCCCACCCCCACCTTCAGACTGAGGGATCTGCAGCAGCTCGTGTGCTGCAGCTTGTGTACAGAATGCACATGGCTTGCATCGTGTGGAACACACTCTGTGCTCTGTGGATTAATAGAATTCTTCTGCTGCTACAACAATACAGAATTCTGTTTTCTGGTAGAAATAAGTATCTGTTCTCAATGATCTTTGTTCTCAGATATCACAGTAATAAGCATCAAATAAGTACCAGAGAAGAACACTGGTTAGTGCAAATGAGCAACAAATGTAGGAGTTGATGTGAGACCACAGAGGTCCATTTAATTGACCTAGCAGCCTTCAGCCTAGGCTCTGATGGTAAAAGGCCATACTTCACCAACCAATCATCACCAATTGTTAGGATGAAAGAAGATAGCAAAAGTGTTAGCGACACCTGGTCTGTGCTACACGTCAGCATAAATCCAACAACTCCACTCTGCATTTAGAACCCAAAGGGGACACAGAGTGCCCATGGAAGTTCTCAATTCTTTTTCACAACAGCAGTTTCCTTGCCAGGAATATCAATCTATCTCTAATCTTGTAAATTACTATGTTTAAAAGATACAGAATTCTTCATCCATCTTTGCCTGCCTTATCTTAGTAGTTTTTATTACCTGTTTTAGTGGTGAAGAGCGAGTTTCCAGTTTCAGGTGTAAATACTTCTGAAATCTGTTTTAGGTAAGGGTACAGAAATATACACAGTAATTACAGTAGAAAAAATTACTCTCATTTGTTAGTCCTCATATTCCAGCTTTACTTTTGTTAGTCAGCTGGTTTTCCCCTCTGCATTATTATGCTGAACTTTTCCTGGGAGTAAAATTTAGCCTAGGGCTCACAGGTTCCATAGCAAACAATTCTATCCTAATCAAGTTATGATAGATTTAATATTAATGGGACTAAGAAGAAAATCAGTTTCCTGACAAATGATGATAAAGTGAAATCTTTAAGCAATAATAAAAATCAACATGCCATATCATGTCACCACTCATTCAAAAGTGACAAGCAGAAACAATCTGCTGAGACAACATCCAACCACAAGCATAATCACGTTTATGATTTAATTCCCATTTAACATCAATCACATCAAATTAATAACCACTCTCAAAGAAAATTGAATCCTAAGTGTATTTTTTCTTTAAAGTGTTATGATCAGAGAAGAAAGTCCTAATTAAATCTTAAAGCAACGACATGTTTTATACATGTGACACCTGTAACTTGGCCAGCATTGTGAATTGCCCCCATGTGGATTTTCGTCATAAAAGAACCTGACAAAGCCTTCTAGCAGCTGCCATAAGTTTGATTAACATGTAACGTATCCTTTTGTGAAAGTTCTTGTTTCCATTAGTTTAATGACTGTGCAGCCATTTTGTTTGAGGGAAATACCGCACTGCGCCGACTACCATTCAACATACAATTCCAAGACAAAGCTGAGACTGCTTATTCTGTTCTTCCTGTGTTAGTGTTTATCAACAAAGATATATTACTCACACTTTAATTCACTGTCCTGAGTTGCTTGATCAAATATAAGACATACTGCAAGAATATTGTTTTACGTTTCGAAGAGAATTCACATGATTTTGTGTATCCCGAATCACTGGTGGCCAAGCAGTGGCTTTTAAACTTCATGGCAACTCCCAGGTATCTTTATGGCTGACAGTGGCATTATGATGCAGCTGCACATCTTGGTCTATAACACACAGCAAGCTTGGCCACCTTCATGCCCAAACCAACCTTCACTGGAGCAGCAGGCTCAGCTGGGAGCCTCTAGGTACAAACTACTTCCAGGACTCTTTCTCCTCCTAGGTGTTTGGTATGTCTCATGTTTCTCAGCTATCTGAGGATTTGGTTATGTGACACAAAAACCTGCCATCACTGCTCCAGATGATTGTGCCTTATTAAGGCAGGAAACTCTAATGTAAATAGGCTGTAATTGAAAGTAAAGGAGTTTTTGAAAAATAGAGAAATTTGTGCTATTTCAGCACCAAAGTGTTTCTGTTCTTTATGTTAGCCCTTACACTTTTATTTCAAACAATATTCCATTAGTTTAAATAATCCTTATGCAAGATGCAGCCTAATTCTCTTATAGCTGTACATGCCATTGAAAAAGAGCTCTTTTCCTTATTTTTATATGAAACTGCAATACAGGAGATCTGCTCCGCTGCATTAATGCCTTCCTTCACATCCATGAAAGAAGCCAGTCGGGAAAAAATATTCAGCAGAGAATGAGTGAAATACAAAAGATAAGCACGAACTTTTCTGCATTCCTTCTCCAAGGTTCAGCAAGGGAATATAGTTTGTTTCAGGGTCACAGATTCTGATCTGGGTCAAAGGTCAGACACGATAAACCAAGTAACATGCAATATATGCTTAAAACTACTCTTTATACATCACAGTCCTATGATGATATCCCATTTCTTCCTGCCTCTTTAAGCTATAATGCATTTTAGGATCTTATAACATGCAAGTCTGTTATTAAAGATTCTGCTGAATTATTCAGGGCTAAATCAAGATGTGAAGACACCTTCTTTGAGACAGAAAATTGGCAAACACTCTCTACTATGCCTTACAGCAAGAAAAACAATCTTGCTGCAGCTGTTGTGTTTATCATAAAATTGATGCTATAAAAATGTTACCTGAATACAAATGAAATTATTTTTATTTAAACCTCCCATATCGAGAGGCACATTTCCTCACACAATTATGTGATCTCCAAGGCCTGCTGTGATGTCTGGCATAAAGTGGTTAATTTATTCTCACTTAAAAGTTTCCCAAAATGCCTAGCCCAAATTTTAATGCACTTTGTCACTGACGGTCAGACTGTGATCCCCTTCATTACACTGGTGAGCAGCAGCTCACCTATCAAATTCCACTGGTTTCCCAGGAATTTGGGGGTGACAGCCCACACACCAAGTCACAGCCCATCCTTTACTGACTAGTCACAGCAGAGGGAAGATATTCAGCATGCATAAGAGTTTCACACTCCGGTCATAAATTCAATTATATAGCATATTTTTCAGTTGAATGACAGGCTAATAATTTGAAAAAATAAAGGGGTTTCTATGCATGGTGTGAATTCCAAAATACAACTTCCTATAAAAGGGTCATTTCCTTTTGGGCATAGAAGATCTTTTTTCACAGAAGAACACAGAATTCTTCCTGCTTCTCCATCTCTTGAACAACTGTAGTGGTTTTCTTTGAAAAATTCAGGACTACAAATGCGAAAATCAGCTTTAACACAATACCCACATACAGTTCCAAGACAACTGTATTTAGACATACATGCTCAACCAATTCAATCCAGGTTCTAAAGGCCATTAATTCCCATTCAATTAAGTGCCCTTTGAGGACCTGTACCTTCTGGTTTAAGGATACAATCCAGAATAGCAAAATGGTCCCTACATCAGAACAGCATCCATGGTGTTAGAACCTACACCTTGCAGATGAATGCTTGCATCCTTTTTCACATCTTCTGTAACTGAGTCTCCCCCACTGGGCATTTGGGTATAAAACACACTCAAATATACACATCCCAAAACAAAACTAGGAAGGATTGGTGGATATTCTGTTCCATAAGGCTTTAATCATCGCAGCTGAAGCACATATTTTTCAATGTGCAACCTTTTCCTATATTTAAACTTCACTAAAACGGAGCTATGGATCTGAGAGCAAACCTAGGGGAGAAATCCACAGTTACCTGAGGAACAGAAGAGCTGCTGAATGTGTTTCTCTTTAGTTTGAGCACTTGGCCAGGTATAAATAAAGACTTTTGCCACTGAATGTGACAAGAGAAAGGATATGCCTCTAGAGAACAGATGCAAATCAGAGTAGATTTTGCATACTGGTCTTTTCAGCTACCCTCTTTTCTTTTTCTGCAACAGAAGAACTACTAGTGAGGTACTGGAGTCCAAAATTCAGGCTTGTATGCAGGCTACAAGCACAAGGTTTTGTAGCTGAATATGATACAAATCCTGATTAAAGCACGGAGGGAAAATTTTCTTGTTTATGATGTTTTGCCTTGACTAGGTGCTTTCCAAATATTTTAATTATATTAATTAAAGAAAAAAAAACAAACAATACAAAAAAACCCATAAGATGTTTCTGTGTGCTTCACTTCCTTAACATAACTGATGAGATTTCCAGAGCTTTCTTCACGTACCCATAAATAATTCATAAACAGCACAGCACATATAACAGTTGTTACATAACCTGTGATATATAAGATGATGTTACCTCCAGAAATATTAATAACATTTTCTGAAATATTGATAAAAACATCTTGGGTAACAGCATATTGTAAGTAATTTTATCGAGGATTAGATATCAGTGGAACCAGATAGGTACCCAGAGCTGGTAGCTCAGAGAAAACATTTCTCAAGACTCTTGCATGAAATGAATTCTGCATTCATAGCTCCACTTTTCCAGTCCTGTCTTTCTCTGCCTTATTAATCAAAGTTCATTTTGTCTAAGGCTTATTGAGCTCAGCTTGTTCAGCCTAGCACCAGCTGGCAGTAAGGGGTGTTAACCAGAGACCCAGAATGGGTGGATCGACACTTCCTCCCAAAGTTAAATGCAGGAAACCAGTCACATAAGCAGGAGGTTTGAGAGTATTAGCAGTGGTTTTATGGGGAATTAATCTTATTTCAAAGAGCAAATCTACATGGCACCAAGCGAGATTGAAATGCAGCACTGCACTAGCTATCCAAGCTGGATAGGTTGTACTGCTAGAGCGGTCTGCTCAGGATGTCTACAGCTCGACACAGGTACATGCTTTAAACCACCCACATCCAAATAAGTTACCAACTTATTTTTATCAGATCACTGTTTCTTCTATTCCTTCCGTAGACACCTGAAATGTAAATCTTACTTACTACATTATTTTTTTTTTTAATAAAAAATATGCTTACATACATTTAGTCCAACAGCATGTATAAAATGACATACCCACAGTATGGAACCTCTTTCAGCTTGATGTTCCTCTGTGTTGCTCAAGAAAATTCTTTACAAAGCATTCTTTCTATTGATTTTCTTTCAGGTGGCTGAAGTACTTTTGTTCATGTCTTGCTTTAGACTAACTTATTACAAGGCTACTTTCACCAGAGCGAGACCAGAACTGTACAGAATATCTCATCAGATTTAAATTACTTCTGCACAGGCAAACATTTCCAAATTTTCAAAAAGTAATCAGTGAACAACAACAATGGGCAGCACTAACTCCACCACAAAACAGCTTTCACTGGATGCCATTTTGCTGCCTGCATTCAGAGGCTTTGGGGGTCGCCTGTACTCTGAGAACAGTTGTTAAAGGTTTATATTTCAGTCCTGCTGACTTCTGCCTCTGGCCATTTTTTCAGCGAGTAAAACCTCACATGGAGGCAGATATCTGTGCTCTGGTCCATTGCCTCTTGCTCCTACTTCTTTTTTCCTGTTTCCTAGGGTGTCACTGATACTTGCCATATGCTCCGGTCATATGCGTGTAGCCAATATGTTAGCCATGTCTTCAACAAGCATTTGACAAGGTAGGAGAGCAGAAGATTTTTGAATGGGTAATTGGTAGTTAGGTGCTAGTCCATACTGACTGTTAGCCATTTCCCTTCTGAAATTATGCTTACAAAAAGACATTGAAAATTCCTGTCTTTTTCAAGTGACCTTCCTTTAAAGACATGTGGAGACAAGACAAACCATAGGCAACTTTTAATCCTGCCTTTCATAAATAAATCTGAAGGAAAATTATTGCAGTAAAATTTAGAAAATTATTCTTCTTTAAACACAAGCCTAATTACAAATGAACATCAGCTATAGGCTATCAACTAATGCTGTTTATTACATTGATTATAACAGGGAATCCCTAGGGTTAGTTGATGAAATAAAGATTTAATTTGAGGGTAAAGCACAACAACAAAAATGTAGTTAATTGTAAACAGTAGTATTCCAAGTCCAGCTGAGTCCATCAATATAAAAACAGAAGTTAACCTCATCCTTCCACTACTGTAAACATATTAAATGCTATTTATTGTGATTACATGTGTGTGGCCTGTTACAGCCTAAATAGGAACATTTTCGTGACTAAAAGACATAAACATCAGATAACTAACATCATTATTCCCATTTGAAAGATATAAAACCTAAATATTAATTTTAATAGTAAGGTTAGCAAATTAGGAAACCACACACTAAAATCATTGCAATAAC
This sequence comes from Lagopus muta, assembly GCF_023343835.1. Taxonomy (NCBI): domain Eukaryota; kingdom Metazoa; phylum Chordata; class Aves; order Galliformes; family Phasianidae; genus Lagopus; species Lagopus muta. The sequence goes on from NC_064444.1 coordinate 14,223,199, forward strand.
ATCTATCGCTAGTAAAACCCTCTCATTCCAAGAAGATTAAAAGTACAGGTGGGATTCAGCAGTAGTTTATATGCTGTCCTGACACATGTCATAAACAGAGATTTTATACAAAAAAGAATACAGATTTTTCCACCAAAACAGAATGAGTCAGAGTAATGGAAATGAGGTTAAAAGAAAAAAAAAAGGAGGGGGGGGGGGGGGGGGGGGGAGAGGAGGGAGAAGAGGGAAATAAAAAAAAGCCTTTTGGAAAACAATGCTTGTAAGGAAGTGAAGGAAGCAGGGACCCTCTGAGAGCTTATAGCCAGGGCTCCGCAGGGAAGTCATCCTGCAGACCGTGCCGTGGGGGTATGGCACTCACCGCAGCTCTCTGCAGGGCCAGCACGAGTTCAGCAGATCACATTCACCCAAATTCACCCAGTGCCACCTCAAACAAACACAGCTATGCTGCCCGCAGGGCAGGACTGTGCTTGGAAGCAGAGCAGCTGCATGGATGATGCAGATCACCAGACTGACGAGCTCTGCAGGACCTCACGTTGCTGTGCCTGGAGCTCCTGACCTGAGCAGGCTGCCTCGTGGCTGGAGGCACGCTGCGGCGCGTGCAGCCCGTGGCACTCAGAGCAGAGCTCGCTCAGCAGGGCTGAAGGTTGGCTTTGCATCCAGGTTCTCTTTGTACCCAACGAGCTGCTGATCCGGAGGTCACAGCAACTCCTCACAAATGCTAACAGAAAAGTTTCTACACGGGTTCCTCATTGTGTGTCTGCATTGCACCTTGCACTTCGGCAACAATTGCCTTCTCAAAGAATGCAATGTTACGTTTGGGGTAATGCCTCAAAAAGACCTTTTTTTCTTGGTAGCTTCAAGACTTTGCAAGCAACTGTGGTTAAAGATAAATGGAAAAATCATAAATTCCACAGAATTTCAGGGGTATCTGCTGGCTTCATCTCTGTTGTTTCAAAAACATTAACAGGAACAGTTCCTGACACTCAATAGTTAACAGCTGGAAGTTTGTTTCAAGGGGAGAAATGATGAAGACACATTGTCTGTTTTGCAGTATGAAGCTGCAGCAGATCTGTATTGCAGGAACAGAGTCTGCTTTTAGGTTACATCCTCCTTGACTTTCACCTTTCAAAGTCCATCTAGTAAAAAGTCAGTGTTCTTGGACAGCTGGTTCCACAGCACTATTTTTCCCCATGCTGTCTCTCATTTCCAAGTGGTCTCCACTACTACTTTGTTTTAAACTTTTCTCACTTGTGCTTTTGCAGTAATACCTAAATAGTGCAGGGATTTTGTATCAGCCATCCTTAAGGGACAATTTTCTTTTTCTCCTCTATTTTTCTTGACATTGTTAGCGTTACTGTAAGCATTGCTTTGAATAATCAAATACTGGCCTGTGGACGCTGGGAGAAGGTCAGATATTGTATATGACATATGATTTGCACATCCTCAAAAGGGAAATGAGTCATTGACATAGTACAAACAATGATAACTCCATTGCATATGACTAAGATGCAAAAGATAAAATATGTTTATAAATGAATAAACTTCCTGATTATGGTGATATATTATGGCAAAATGAGGGGAAGAGAAGGAGAGGGATTTTTACTTTGTGTAGCAAGCTTTTATTTGGCAATAATGCTGGAAGAGTACTGATATACAGCGTCTGTGTGATTCATGGCACAATTTCTTTATTCTTTGTAGACCTTCTTAAGGCAGAAGAGCACCAGTGGCTTGCGGCTAACAGCTGAGCCACTCGAAAGCGCAATGCTTTGCAGTGCAGGTAAGTACAACTGTCTGCAAGTCCAACTCCACAGTAATCACAAGAGCACTGGTACAGAGATCTTCATAGAATTATAGAATCCTTATAGTTGGAAGGGACCTCTGGAGTCCCTCCATTCCAACTCCTCTGCATGGAACATCACAGCTAGAACAGCTTGCCCAGGGCCTTGAGGGATGAGACAGTAATCACATGACTGGGCAAACTACTCCAGTGCCTCACCACCCTCATTGTAATGTTTTGTTGTGGTTTTTTTTTCTTTTCTTATATCTAACCTAAATCTACCCTGTAACCTAAATCTATCCTCTTGAGCTTGAAGACATGGCACCATGTTTTAAAAGAGTTCATAAAAGGAAAGAAATGGGCAACAACACATATGATCAAGCCAAGATCAAACATACATTTGTCATTTCCAGCACTTTTCACGTAACGTTCAGTTGTATGAGCAGCTCCTCCAAAGTAAGGATCTTCTAGCCCACTAGACAAGATACGAACTGGGGAAGCTAATCTTAGCTCCTTAAAGCAGAGACCAAATTGCCTCTTTGCTCCATCATAACCCTGCTGAAAGAGAACTAAGCAGGGGTAGGAGCACACATGGGGCTGCCAGCAGCTGAGCAGGCTGAGAAGAGCGGTCAGCTCTATGAGCTCAGAGCTGGCAGCTCGCCCCATGCCTACATGAGCTTCTCTCTAGCTGCTGCTGCTGCTGCACAGACAGCAAAACCTGTCACAGACAGCAATTATCTTCTCCAGACCAAATTTTTATTCAGAAAGGCCATGCCTTGCCAGCAGATATCCCAGCTCAGCAGCTACAGAGGAGCTTCCTAATGCAAAAAAACATCGAGAACATCACAGCTTCCTTTCCTTTTTGCCAATGCACTTGGTGATCACTTTGGCTCACTTCCACGTTGCACAGCAGTTGAGTGCATTTGATCTTTGGTTTGGATACCTCATAGCCTTCCCCAGATGAAAGGTTCAACTTAGCTAGGTGATTAGGAGTCCAGTTTGAAAGCACACAGCAGGATAAAAAGCTCAGATTAAAATCAGAAATATTCCAAACACCACAGCTCTGAGAGGGCTAAAGTTGAAATTAAATATTGGAGTCAGCACAATGCAAGAAATTCACAACCGACTTGTGTATATCTTGCATAATAAAAGTTTAACCACATATGTTCTCAATATTCAGGGTAAAGACTCAAATATGACCTGGGTAAAATCCACCGTAATATGAACCAAAACCTTTGTTGTTACCTTCAGCTGCATAATCTACAAAGCTGAAGGTTTGGACTGCAGGCTGCTAACTCCAACAGCAGATATCTCCATTTACCTGGCTGTTATTTACAAACAGCTGATAATTGTGCTATCACCAAAGCCATAATCTATTTTATCAGTTGCTGCATTTTCTTGCATTTTGTGTGGTACTTTCAACTGTCATAAACCAGTACAGCAATCTACTAAGGTGAAATAATTAATAATTATTATGTGAGTGACTGATTTACTTTGCAGAACATGAAAGGCCACGAAACCTGGAGTTTCCTGGTCTACATAGTGTGCATAAAGGAAATGAGCATAAGCAATCACTGTCAGCTGTTCTTGTAAGTAAGAATTGAATCATTTATCTGTCTGCATGTATACATTATCATCATCTCCCACTCTGAGGTAAGCCCTAATAGCACTTTATGGCACAAAAATAGGTTGCTGCAAATATTTCATAAAAAATACCATTGCTTTCTTTGGAGAGTGATGGCTGAACACATACATGTTTGCACCTTATACTAAATATTTTTTTTTAAATTGCATGATTTTGATTCTATGTCAGAATGAGTTTTTACCCGCACCACTTAAAGCAGAGCTAAGTCCTGGACCTGATTCAAACATACACTGTATAGTACAGTAAAATTCACAGTGCCTAAAGTTCTTACTCTCTCCTTTTTTGTTTTTTTCATTTATAATCATTTTGTTTAATATTAACCACCCGCAAGAAGCACCAGTTTTAGAACTGCAACTATTTTATTTCCAGTGATCAGCCATTTCAATCAATCATAGGACAGCATCTCAGTCTCACTGCAGTTACAGAAGAACTTGCTAGGGTTTAAGTGGAGACAGATGCACATAGCCGTCACATTCGTGATTTAGTGTTTGCCACCACCTCAGTGGAAATATAAAAATCAAGGGGAAACCTGAAAGCTTTTCTGAGCAAACTATTGAGCAAACAAACCATTCAAAATAATATTTTTCATTGTTCTGCCTGAGCAAGATGACGCAGTGGAAGGACATAAAGCAGCGTAATCACTATTTTACAAACTGAAGAACACAACACGTATTTTAATTGAGTAACCAACTGTTTGAAGGCTACGTTGCTCCCTGAAGTAGTAAAATGCACTTTTTTCTTTCTTTCTTGGTGAAATAAGTGAGATTTAAATATAGCTAAATATAAACATAGAAGATTATATAATAACTATATAAGAATGATTTATAGTAAGAGTTAAAGTGAATATATTATGTGTTAAATATTTTTACATAGAATATAGTTTTCTTTATAATGAAGTTGAATTTGTTAAGGATGCTTTTGCCTTATAAAGTTCAGGCCTTTAGATCTAAAGGCCCGATGTCTGAGTGTGGCACACGTGGGTGTGACGTGGGGGCCTGTGAAGTGCTTGTGGGCTGGATGACAGCAAAGGTCCCTTATAAAATTGCAGTCAGCACTCCTAAACGACAACATGGCTGTTTCCTGGAGCTGTGGCTCGCAGGCCGAACTAAACAAGTGCTTCTGACTCACCCCAAGCAGACTAGACGCTGAGATCAACAGATAGGAATTGGGACCAGCTGAGACCACAGCTGAGAGCTTCTGGAGCCAAAGTCCTTCAACACCACATTGAAATGGGCTCAACAGAATTCTCTCGTTTAGGGTTCAGAGTTTAATTGGAGCACAAACAAACCTTTCGACAATTTTCCAAATCAATCCTGCCACATCCAGACTGCTCGGGAGTGCGTTCACTAGCAATGCACCTTGCCTCGCAACAGGAGGGATGGAGTGGAGCTGAACCTTGCTGCTCTCCATCCTTCTGCACAGGCAGAGTCCCACTCTAACGGTAGCACACTTGAAAAGCTCTGATTGTTCACCGTGTTCCTTTCTCTCTTTATTCCTCCATTCCTTGTACCATATTTGCCTTTCAAAGGCATCATTCGCAATCTTTTAAAATGTAATTTATGAGTGTTTAATAAAAAAAGCAGCCCATAACTTTAAACTCTTCTAATCCCCAGGAAGAGGAGGAGAATATACACAAGCACGCTTTCTCCCATACTACTTTCTGCTACTTATTCCAATAGAATGCTAATAATTATGTTAAAAAGCTAATTTAAGAAATCCAATTTTTGGAAAATGGGTTTTCAAAGGGCACATTTAACAACTAGAGAAAGTTCGATCTGATTTCCCCATTAGAAGAGGAAGGAAAATCCAATTTTAATCTATTTTTGTTCTGTTAAAAAGATGATATATAGAAGTTACTTTGCAAATCATCCTTTCAAAGCAGACCTTGCATAAGCACGTGCTAACTTGTGAAGTGCAATTAAACTGTTCCGATAATTCTGCCTGAAAAAAAATTAGCAGCAATATTGAGAGGGCAAGTTGCTTTCAAAACATCCATAGCAGAAATGCTTCTGTGTTTAGCTGTTATTGATTCTGAAACAATCTTACACATGATAAATGAGAGCACATTTAGGAGAGGATTCAGTCATAAGAGCTCACAAATCAATCAGCTTGTCAACAAGCAGACTAAATTCAATTTTTATTCTTAGTAAACTCTTATTTGGTGGTAGTCCATTGTTTACTTTGAAATTGCTTTACAAAGGAATGGGAGAGCAGAGAAAATGTGGTAACGACCATCTTTTATCAACGTGTTAGAAGTTAGAATTTTTTTTTGAGGGCTGGATATAGATAATCCTACTGTGTCCCAGGCAATGCCAACCTTTCATGTCCTTCTGCATGATCATAAACATTTGGCCATATAATGCTTTTTATCAGCTCTGATGTTTCCTGAAATTTCTCGCTGAGTGAGACGTGGCATAACTGAGCATGGTGTAAAAAGTATGTCATTTTCAAAAGCAATAACTTGATGTGCATGAGAGCTACTGCACTGCTTTGGCAAACCATGCTGTACTTTTGACAAGCTGTTCTCATTGCTCTGTGATGGCTCAAAATTAAAATTGCGGTGAAACTGCATGATAAACTATAAATACATATATATATATATATATATATTTTTTTTTTTTAAGAAAGAACACGACTCGAGCAAGGAGTGGGAGCAAGCCTGTGGCTGGGCCTTACACAGTGAACTGTCCTATTGGGAACCTGAGAGAAGTCTTCTTAAATCAGGACCTCATAGAGAACTGTACTTTGAAAACAAAGACTTTCTCACTTGGGGTGATGTAAATAAGATGTTTTGAGATTTTCCTTTCAGGATTAATTTTTGGAGAGTTGAAAGAAAAAATATTGACTATTCTTGCTCCTTTGGTCTCCTAATTCCAGTTAAAATGAGAAGTTGTGTAGTTTTGGAGACACAGGCTTTCTAAATGTAAAAGAAAGCATTGGTGTTTTCCTCCCAAAGCATGTTATCTGTCATGATCTTTTTGTCAGTTTCTTCTTGTGCCTTTTGATATGCACAAGAATGGGATGGTCTGAACAGCAACACACTTGGATTTACCTTCCATACTTGGGTAGATAAATCTACAGATCTACAAGGCTGCATATCAAAGCCATGTGTTGCTGGAAAGCACACATTCATTTGATTTTTTTTTTTTCATTTTGCCAATATTAGTTATGTTCCCACAAGGAATATTTCTAAAGTTACTTACACGAGAGGACCTTGGGTGCATTGAGCACACACACTGTCAGACATCTATCATACAGAAGTGTCATTTAGAGCATATATTTATTCAGTAAGAGATCTTTTCTGTAGTAAATTCATTTTTTTCTCTTATCCACCTGCAACACAAATCTTGCGGGGTGGGTTTTTTATTCAGTGGAGAACCAGGCTAGGAAAGAGGCATCTAAATCATTTTGGTTTCTTAACCTTGTTTGTTCCTGTCACTGTGCTATTAACAATCAGGGTCTAAAATAAAAACCCAAATCTGAACATCTCTAAACACTGCAGATTTGTAACTGCATGTCAATTTAATGGCTAAGATTTTAAAGCTGCCTCTAGATGACCCAGAACTCCAAGTCCAGAAATTCAGAACACAGTGGTTTCCAAAATCCTTATTACAGTTGAAAAAACTAAGTATAGAAATACAGACATGTATTTCTACATACGATATATTAAGAAAACAAATCAGGACTGTAAAGAATATAGAGGATAACTCAGACAGTCTGAACTCATAATAAAAAAACAATACAGACAAGGAAAACAATTTAGTAGATTATATATTTTTGCTTTGTGGGGATCCTATGCTTCAGTCATTTCCATGATGTCTAACTTCCTAAGGTGACTGAATCGTATAAGCCTCTTCTAATCAGCCTGGGAAAACAAGGTCTTGCAGACACTTCCATGCTAACAACTATAAGATCATCAAACCTCTTCCAACAAGTTCACCTCCTCCTTCTTTCTCCTGTCTCTTAAAACAATCAAACTTTCAGGAAACCCCTAACAAACAAAAGCATTTGGAGGAAATATTGTGTTCTGCTTCTTGTGGTGTAGAGGAAGAAAATGTGGGTATCTCATTTCACTGTTGTGTTTTAATGAGAAAAACTAGCCCTTTGCTTTTTATCCTTCAAACTCAGAGCACATGAGAGGCATACTGGAATCCAATAATACTTCCTTGAATGACCAGTAAAAACCTGTTAGTTCCATTCATTTAAAAATAATAAAAATTACCAGACTCCCATGTCAACCTGCGCAAACTGCTAAATGCCAGCAGTGGTAAATGACAGCATTCAAATAGTAATTAATTCTTATATGACTTGAAAATTGGTATTCAATTCCTATCAGACATAAAGGTATATGTTGAATTTTATTGGATTTTAAACATAAGTCATTTGTTTTCATTTCCTCCTTTATCATAAATATATAGCTTTTCCATTTTTACTATATAAAATTGGAGTATCATATTCGCTGTTGAAAGCAATATTAAATTACTTTTAGGAAACAAAGAATATTATATGTTTTTTTTCTGATCTGTTTTTAACCAGAATAAAGCTGAACATCTGGTATATTTTAGTTTTGGGATATGGAATATCTCTGTCTTTCCCAAACATTGTCTACTGTAAACCAAACTGAACAACTTTCGGAAGTGTTCCTTTTTCACTGAAATTTGAACCCTATGGAGAATGCTTGGCATATGGATTAAAAATGGATGTGAAAAAAAGTCATCATTGGAACAAAGGGATTTTTTTTAGATCACAGAAATGGATGTAAACATGAAGGTACAATCTATCCTAGCTTCAGTTATCAGGATATATAATTTAGAAATTAGGAATGGATCTAAGTCAAAAGTGATAAAGGAAGACAGCATACATGTATATATACATACACACACACACACATATATATATATATATAATGGTATTCAGGAAGGAGAAGCTAATGTGCTGTTTGTGGTTTATTTTTTTCCTGAGTTCTGAGTGCATTTTTATACAGGAATCCAATTTACAGTGTCAAGATTCAAAATGAAACTAAAGTTTTACTAATTTCCACTTCTGAAAAAGGATTACAGAAAAGACAAGAAAAAAAGGTGGTCCATGCCACTGTGTTTATGCATAAACTGTGAGTATCCTAAGCATCTGTATTTTAATGCAAGCAACATCAGGCTTAAGGATATGTTGATTCCTGGCTTGGTGCTAACATAAGATCCGCCCTATTCTGTACAATTACAATATAACTGTCAAGAATTTATTACAGAGGAATGGAGTGCTTCCCACATAAAATCATCAGCAAGAGTAAAATCCCTTCCCAAAGGGCTAAATTCAAATGAACAATGCTTTCTTTTATCTAAGTTTTGCATCTGAAGAATGGAAAATAGCATAGCCAGCTGTTCAGTTGCATTTTCTTTATATATGTGGCTCTCACTGGCTGAAAAATCTGATCAAAACCGCAGTCTACCTTCTTGTAGTGTTCAAATAACAAAAACAAACCAAGAGATCTCCAATCTGCACAGTAGAAACAGAAAGTCAAAATAAAACGACGTGGTCATGGAAATAGCTCCAGCATTGGGAATCCAAAGCCCCACATAAATACAGAAGAAACCTCAGAATTCCCAGGCTAAACTGAGCCATTTTCCTACTCCTTCTGACCATCAATGAAATGAGTAGAAATAAGGAAACATGTTTTTGTTATACTCATGGATCCATTTAAACTACAACAGAAGCAACAGAGGTCAAACACCACCCCATTTTATGGATTGCTTTTCAATGATAAGCTCAACAAAGTGGAAAAATATGCATTGATTAGAGAGTTGGAAAGAACAGACCTTTAACTTCTATTGAACAGCATCTTCCCTTCCTCCCCATTCATTTTATGATGCATGCCTCCAATTGCAAAGTACTATAAAAAGCTTCCTGAAATTCTTGGCACAGCCACAAATTTGATTCCGCAGTGGCTTCCAGTGATTAACAGAATGCTAGAAAGTGCAAGACAAACAAAGATCAGGTGAATAGGGAAAAGAAACTAGGGCATCATAAAAAGCGCACATAAAGTGCATTCCGTTTGCCAGCAGAGCAAATGCTTATAAAAGGAGTACAGTTTTTGAAAGCCAATCCCTCACTTTCTGAGCAGAAGCCAGATGAATTTCTAAAGAAGGTATTTTCTCTCTTTATAGACTTTTTTTTTATTTAATTCAGAACTGTAATTCGACTGGCAGAGAGTGAAACAAACACTTTAAAATTCACTTGTTTCACTGAAGTCTCAGGCTGTTTCTGACATCTTTCATTGACCAACAGTAAACTTGATCTTCTGCAAATAAATTATTAAAATGCTGACTATAAGGTTGTACATTATATAACCCAGCTACATTATAATATTTGTTCCTCCAAGCAGCTCCTTAAAACGCATATTTAACTAATTTATCCTACACTTGGCGCCCCTGTGGCCCTAGAAGGTGAAGCAACATCACTCATAAGAAATATTAACATTGGCTGTTTATCAAGGCATCCGTGAAACAAAAAAGCAATAAAAGTGGTAGTGCACACGCTCAATTACTATTGAAATATCACAAAAATTATTCAGTGTCAGAAATCTAATTTGTATGATATTTCTATATATTCCAGCAGTTAATTTTTTCAGTATTAGCAAATTAATATGCTTAGAATACCCCTGTAGCTACAGTGGAAAAATGGACCAACACACTTATTTAGTGCTGCTACCCAAATCCATTAGACAAATTTTCTTTACAGCAGAGCATTGATGAATGGAATGTCCCACGTTAATGTAAGAATAATCAATTTAGAATGCTTATGACAATTAACAAAGCTGGAGATAAGACTTGAAAGCACCATGCTTTGTCAGCCCTGATTTGGATTAAACTTGCACTAATAGGATCATTTTTCTTCCAAAAGGTACTCTTTTTAGGCAGACCTATCAATTAATATGAATTATGCATGTATAAAAGGACTAATGTCATTAATTAGACAAATTAATTTTTATGATGCAGTGAATAGACTAACATCAGATTATATGAGATATCATTCTCCCAGTTCATATGTATTTGGAATAAATGAATAGTTTACATTAGCATGGTTATTACAGACTCAATCATTATTAATCAATGACACCATATTGGGCAGCTGAATATAATCTGTTTCAAGATTCTCATGGTCACCAGGTATGTTTGGTTCACACTTCTGAAGACAAAATTTTACTCTGACTCACATGCTTTCACTGCCAGAAGACTCCACACATCCCATAGAAATACAAGCAGAGTGTATTACACGCTGTGCATTTCAGTGCATTTGTGATGACACAAAGGGGGAAATTAAATAAATATAATCTAACTCTTCTGGCATCAATTTCAGTCCTAGAATTGAAAACATTCAAAAATTTAGGGAGGCTTGTGTTAATGCTGTCCCACACTTTGATCCTGAAACACTGTTTTATTTCAGCCACCAGTAATTTACCACTCATTTCTTCCTTTTGCCTTTAAGCCTAATGTATATATGTTTCAAAGTCCACTGAAAAACGTTTACAAATTAAAAATGTTTATTTAAAAAAAATCAGGCTCTAAGAATACACGAACATGTTCAAATTTTAAAAGTTTAAGTATTTATGTGGTATGATGGCTGCTCTGAAAGTAATGCCTCCTATATTATCATGTTAGCCACCAATGCCAGAGGCAGATGCCAGTGGCATGGCAGTAGAGGCTGAACCTTCCCACCAATGTTCCAATACCTCTTGTTGCTGTGTGACAAATGGCAGCAGAGTGGCAGCCCGACAGAAAGGTATCTGACATGGAAATGCATATGAAACAAAGGTAAGGAACTCGTACGTGCAGAAGAATAGCACCTACTGACATGCATAGATGCTTGCTGAACATTGATGAAGAGCAAACAGTGGATGTGAACACAGTGAGGCAGTGGATAGTGTGTTTCAGCAGAGATGACAGCAGCAGTGTCATTTCTGCTGGTGTACATTGTTACAAGCACAGCTTGCCCACTCCTGTTCATTTCTGGTAAAAATGCATAGCTAGAGGTGGGGTCCTGTATTGATAAATAGTGTTTTGTAGCTGAGAATTTTCTCTATTCAATGGTCTTCTTTGCTCTCTTTATCTGTTGTAGTTTCCATGGAAATAAATAAGAGGCATTACTTTTGAAGCAACCTAAATAGATATAATTCTTCAAACACTCATTTTAAAATCATGGCCGAATAGTATCTCTTACTTGGAAAAGATACTATAACTGTTTCCATTCAAATGTGTTAGGAACTATTAAACACTTATTAAAGTTATTTTAAAACTTTGCTTGCTTTGCATTTAATGAAGTGAATGAAGGATGGAAAAACCTACACACTTAATGTGCATTCAATTCTTAAAAATTACTTCTTGCCACATCACTTCTTTTATCCGCTATTTATACATCAGCTGTAGCCAAATACAGGGAAGAATTATTCCCTATTACCTTACTTGGCCGTCAGAGAAATGAGATAGCATACCCTCAGAGAGGAAAGTATTTAAATTCGCAGCCCACTGCTGATGCAGTGCTACTCCTGGGGACCACGTCCTTCTTGTGAACTCCAGGAGAGAGGAAATCCAGCCCCATGGACTAATAACCCCCCAACACTGTCAGGGATGGCTTTTCCTAAAGAAAGCTGGGGGACACAGTCCAGGGAGTGAACTGCTCCACGCTACGTGACAAATCTCTTGTATTTCTAACTTACATTTATTCCAGGTCAGTTTATAGCTAGCTGTTCATTGCTGAAATCCACAATGCTGGCTCTGTGTTGCCTGTCAGTCTCTGTTTTGCTAGGCTAGCCGCACCAAATCCAGCTAGTCATGTCCTGTAAGAAAACTCCCTGCCCTCCCACAAATATTTGTGGCCCTTCCCTGGGCTGTTCCCCTACAAATCACCCTTGGTGATTGGTGAGCAGGTCTGGGTACAGGATAGTCTAAGCAAGATGCTACCAGTCTCTCAGCAATAACATGAAAACCTAAACTGCCTGGAAAGAAGTGAGGAATTTGCCTTCCTGACTGCACAGATCTGAGCACCCCCTAGGGAATAGCCACATGTTTTGTGGCATTTGCAGTGTCTTATAAACATGTCAGTCTGGCTTTGCTTTATTCAGAAGTCTTGGTTTGGATTTACTCTTGGATATTCTAATTTGAACTGGGAAACTACACAGGAAAATGCAGACTTAACCTTAATTGTGAATTTCAAGTAACCTACTTTTCATTCATTCTGTCACCTCTGCATGCAGAAAGCTGAAATTGGTTCTGGAGATCACGCAAAGGCATTATTAAAATGCTCATTAAGAGATGCGTCTAGAGCAGGATTTAGTAACATATCACAAAAAAAAAAAAACAGAGTAGTATATGAATGTTGAAATGCCAGTGAGAAGGGATATGCATCGAAGAGACAGAGAGCATGACATTTTTCATGTAGAAGAGAATAATACAAAAAACCCCCAAATTTTTATTTATATGGAAATTCTTCCCTATAATGCTTTTGTATAAACTATCCTACAATCAGCAAAAGTAAGAGTAGAATATTTTTTTAAACGCACAATATTCATACTATAATAGCTTTTTCATTAGGTCAAACCACAAGCATACAGATATGTTCTAGCATATGATTACTTCTAATTTTTAAATGGGAGGCATGGACAGGTCCAAGCAGATGTGGAAAACAAATGAGGATTCACAGAACACCACAATGTGGTATAAAAGTCTGAGTTTATATGGTACAGCTGGCTGTATATAATGCATTTTTAATTTATGAGACTTTAGCATCTGGTCTTCCAGTGTCTTGGTATGAATTTTCAAGAAGTCATGGGAATATTTTTGTTCCATTTTCTTCTTTAAGATGGAAAATAACTAATAGAGACAAAAAAATTCTGTTGGAAAGACAAATTCTACCAGAATGAATCAAAAGAAAGATGTCTTCATCAAGAGATTTTGTATTAAAGCAATAAATACCTTTAAAATATTTTGGAAAGTAATACAAACTGGGTTTGATTTTTCTTTCTTTCTTTCTTTTTTTTTTTAAACAACTGATAAAAAATACAACAAAACCATAACTTAAAGAGTGACACCGGAATAGCAGGATATATTAAGGAAAAAACAATTTCTTAGTAGGAAAACAGTAAAACTAGTCATTTGTGATTTGACCAGTTCTCTTAATGCTTGTACCCTTCACTAACAATGCCTATAATCCTCCAAAAGTGCAATCCTAACTCTTCCTCTGTTCACTTACTTTGATTATAAATTGGGAATATTCATAGTGGTGATTCAGTTTTAATTATAAATGGTCTGCTGGATTGAGATCATTATAGAAACAATATTCCTCAGAAAACAATTAGGGCTACTCTGCAATTATTATTAACCTAGAAATCTATAGGAATCATATTTAATATCCATTTTCTTCAAATATTCATTCATGCACGTGAGCTATGTCAGCATTGACAGAAATCAAACAAACACGCAAAGTCAGAAGCTACAGTCAGAATCTTGAAGCTACAGTCAGCCCTGGGAGACGAGCAGAGAGAAGGCAAATCATGCTACTGATTTTATAACTGATTATTTACTGATTATTATTATTCCCAAGGCTTGACTGAGAAGAGATTTACCCTTTGTCTAAATTACTTAGAATAAATGAATTAGAAAAAATAAAATCTGAAAGATAAGCATACTCCTGTAGTGCATTACAGAATATGGTACGGATCTTTGACGCTCTACCTTTGTCTTACAGGGTGAGCATATATAAGGCCACAATAGGAAACAAATGTCAATGTTGCGTTACTTCACAACTGTAACTGCTAATCACCCTTAACAACTGGCACAAAAAGAACAAAGCTGCCCAGAATTTCAATGTGCAAAGAGAACACGATAGTTCAATAGATATTTTATTCATGCAATATCTAATCATGTGAAGGTCACCAACGTGAGCTTCAATGCTCAATGCTCCCCATTGAGTAGTGAACTGCAATGTAATGTTTTGGTTTTTTTTAAGCTGTCTGTTTATCTCGTACCATTTTTTCCCCTAGTATTCATGCAGAAATGAAAGTTAAGCTGGTCAGAAATGGAAATTAAACTGGTACAATACACTTCAATGAGTATGCTGAATGATTGCAATGTATATGTAGTTCACATGCATCAGCCTACGATCTCTCAAAGCCATCCTATGTGTATCTTCCTTTTTGTAGGAGCATTTCATCCCTTCATTCACTTGAAGTATTATTACTTCTTCCTGTCCACTATTTTGCCATTGGCATTACGAGAGGAAGTGATTGTGTCCCACAGCACATGACTTTACCAAGGCAGAACACTTATTTTTGCCTTTACATTACAGCATGAATATAGCATATGATGAATGCCTTCATGGTCAGTTTGGCTCTTTAGTCCCTTTAGCTTCCATTTGTGCACAAAACTAATGGTTACTATTTGGCTCTTTTCTTTTGAATGGTTCTGCTGGTCTTTCCCTCTAGTCAACTCACAGGTCCTGAGGTTCTTCCACCACCTCTTTTCCCAGCCCCTCATCCAGCATGGCCATGTTGCACCACCAGCCCCACCAGTGAAGCCAGCATCAGGCACAGCTCAGACACAAGGGAAAGCAAGGGATGCCTGCTGCAGATATAGCAGCATATGGAGGACAGTGAATTTGACAGCAGCCATCTCAGAGCTGGCCAAGATGACAAAAACCATGTTGAGAGCTTGTGGGTGGAAAAATTAGGGACAGGAACCAATAAGGGATATCTGGTGGTTGGGGTCTATTACAGGCCACCTGATCAAGGGGCTCTTGTGAGTCCTCAGCTAGGGCACTGCCTCCAGATCTGGGATCTCCAGCACAGGAAAGATGGGGACTTTTTTGAGAGGCTCCAGAAGAGGACCACAAAAATGGTCAGAGGGCTGGAGCATCTCTCCTTATGAAGATAGGCTGAAGGAGCTAGGCTTGTCCCTGAAGAAGAGAGGGCTGCAGAAATAACTCATTACAGCCTTCCAAAACTTAAAGGAAGATTATAAGCAGGAGGGAAATAAACTCTTTACACAGGTAGACAGCAATAGGATAAGGCAGAATGATTTTAAACTAAAGGAGAAAAGATTTATATTAGATGCCGAGGGGAATTTTTTCTCTGAGGGTGATGAAGCTCTGGAACAGGCTGTCCAAAAGAAGTTGTGGATTCCCCATTCCTGGAGTTGTTCAAGGCCAGGTTCAGTGGGGTCCTGGCAGCCTGATCTACCTTGATTCAGCAGCTGGCGACCCTGCCACAGCTGGGGGTTGGAATAAGGTGAACTTTGAGGCCTCTTCCAACCCATCTGACACTAGGATGCATTTTTCCACATCTTTTTCATGATACAAACCCTAAGTTGCTACAAATGTGTAATCTTCCTATCCATTATTGCAGATATTTCATACTATTTAATACTTACTGATAAACGTCAAATGTTTTAATAAATTTATTTTAACATGTTTAAATCTCATGTTACTTTTACTATTAATATTTCTACTCCACTTTTTTTTTTTTCCAGTGTATTTACTTATGCTGTAAAAACTCCAGAAAATACCATAGTAGAACATGAGGGCTTTAAAAAACCTTTTTTAATGGTATAATCAAATAAGTACTAACTGAAACAGAACAAGCATGACATGGTTTACCAACCATTTTATATCTGTAACTCAGAAATCATGGTAAAAATAATTTAAAATATTTCAATATAATCTGGTATGAGTAAACTCTCAAGGATCCCTGTCAATGAACTTTGAAAGCAATCTATAGCCTTCATAAATAAAGTCCATGTGCCTCTTAAGTAATTTATATAGTTTCTTCAATGGAAATAAGTCACTTAATCATCGAACATGCATTTAGTTTATTTTAAGGGTTAACCTTTCATTATAAAACATTTGCTAGGGCTTATAAAATAAAATACTAATCCATTCAGAATGAAATGAGTAATCTCTAAAATAAAAAACACATTTGTAGTAGTTTTGACAAAGAATAATGGCAAAACTATTTATTTGCTATAAACATGGGGATGTTAATGTGAGACAAAAATCAAAATCTCCCCAAACCAATTATTCCACTTAAAAAACTATCTTTAGCACTGCATCATTCATAATACATTTTGGATAGAGAATATCCAGAGGATAAATATTTAGAATTGCTTACTCCCCTGCAGTATATAGAGCCCCAGACAAAATGGCTGGCTGCTTTCAAACCTACAAGTGGAGGAAGAAGCCCTCCCAGATACTTTGCCTAAAGAAACTCCCCTCCACATCAGTTTTTGTGAATTTTAGCTGTCATCTCTCCTATGAAAAATATAAATGCAGTGTCATACCACAATACTGGGTAATACTTTTTTCACACACTGAATTTAAATTTCACAGAAATAAGATTTCACTCTTTGGAGCAGTAACTTATTGGCCAATCTTTTAACAAATTATTTCAATGTTAATACCAAATCCTAGAGTTGCATTTTCCATTTCTCTATCATAGTTTCCAATAGCAGTTTAGCTAGAGAGATACCAAGTTACTTCTTCACCTTTTAACAATATCAGTGTTGCCTCTTTACCTAAGGGACACCTCACTGAAGTCAAAGCTACTTCAGTCTTTTAAAACAAGCTCACAATAAAAAAGGAAATTGCTTTCAACCCTTAGTAGACAGCTTCTCATTTGCTCTAAGGACAGCAAAGATAGAAAAGTAAAGCAGAAAGTCTTTGCTCATTGCCATATATTCCTCGGTGTGAAAGCACAGCCCTACATGCATAGCAGCATCAGGGACTCAGAGTTTGAAGCATGCAGTGATATTTCGTATTTCCATATTGAGACACACAATCTCCATTTTTCCCACACAATTTCATTTAGTATTATTAAAATTTTATACTATGTCACATTGTCACTTTCCATAGGAAGAAGAAAAAATTATTTGAAGCAACAAAAGAACAACACAACAATCAAAAAAAAAAAAAAAAAAAAAAAAAGACCACCAAAAGATTAAAAAAAAACCCCATAAACTCTCATTACCTAGATTGATTTACTGGCTTACTGGTGAACTGATGGAAATATTTACCAAATATGCCTTCAAGAAATTAAACTCAAACTTCACACAGAAGCCTGGTAAGTATCTCATCTAAATGAAAGCTTTTAGATGTGATCTTGACCCTCAGAAACCTGCATTTCAAAGCACAGAGCACCTCAGTGCTCCATAATTCCAGTGTGACTGCACAATCATGCAAAAATGGATCAATATGTGGAGAAGTTCACTTGCTTTACTACATCAAATGTAAACAGCTGCCAATTAAGTTTTCTGGAAACTCAGTGTTCTGCTGATATTTTAATATTTTCTATCCTGTACCTGTTTCTCTTGATATTAATAAAATAACAGAATGGACAGCTGATATGCCTAAGCACAAGTCTAGCATCTTACTAGTGGAGAACTCTGAGCAGGGGACATAAAAACCATAGAGTCAAGCAGAACTCTAGAGGAAAAATAAGTAGCAAGACCTTTGCTTTATGCTGGTAGCCAGTTTTGTAATGATTGTTTTTTGAATTGTTATCAGAAGAAAAAAGGCTTCTGTTACTAAATGAGGAAAATCAGGAATTTGTGATACCTTGTGAAATTACCAGAAAAAAAGTCACTTCCAGGTAGTTCATGCGGCATTCAAAGAGGTACAACCACCTGGTGCATCTGTTCCTCACTGCTAGCCATCACCACAACCCAGAGACCTTTCTCACACCACTGAGCAAGTACCAGTTTCCACACGGTCTATGCATTAAGGACACTGCACTAAAGATCAGGCTGTATTATTCTGTAAACACAGTTCACGCTACTTTTAACATGGTATTCTTTCAAAGCAATGCTGGCAAGAAGTAATTTACTAGAAAAATAATTTCATTGAAACATTTAGCAACATTATTGCATTGAGTAAGAAAAAAGCAGTATGTAGTCACTGACCATGGGACTGTGGATCTGTTACTTTTGCTCTCTATGCAGGCACATCGCTGTAGTAAGTTGGCGTTCATCTAATTTCTTCCCCTCTGTACATGCTCTGACAATGTGTCTTTATTCATAGTGAGGATACATTTTCCCTTTCTCACAATTAAACTGGGATTTTCACGCTTGCACTTTACACTACCGGTTTTAGTCAAGTTGTTTGTTTCACTTAAGGTGTCGTCTCTGCTTGCTTTATTCCCTGAACTCTGAGAATGGCATTTTACAGTTTCTCTGTGTACCGTCTTAGGAAATTAAGGATTTGTTACACTGTGAATCTGAGACTAGTAAAAAGGCACAAGAAGTTCACTGTTTCTCAATTAAAATGAGTTTGTTTCAAGTCAATATTTCTTCAGTTACAGATTTACTGTACGCTACCTGCTAGTATTTACATAATATACAGTAATTGCTAAGAGACATGTTGAAAATATACCATTAGTATTATTTACTCCAGGAATCCAAGTGCAGAAACCAAAACATATCATGAATTTTTAATATTTTTTCATGAAACAATGACCTTCTTTTTGCTTCAGTTTCAAATATGGCAAAGAGAAGGTCATTGAGCTGAAATATTTCTTGTATACAGCAAGAGTCTGATCCAACAGCCTTTGCAAAAGTAAAAGTCCCATTGACTTATGTTAAATGTAGCACTTTTCTTACAAGAGAACTGCAAATTCAAGCACTAATTAGGTCCCTGGACAGAGTCTCAAAAGCACTGGTAAGTGAACCTAGGAAGCACTGATACTGTGCAATCTAAACACTATAAATAAGGCAGTAACAAAGCTGAATACAGCAAAGTTCACAGCCCCATCCTGTGAATCTGTATTAACATAAATGACCTTACTCATACACTGAGTTAAATATGGGAACAGTTAAAGAGATTACAGATTAGATCTTTATTCTAAACAAACATAGTCTTCTGAATTTTCCAAAATGGAACATATAAGCATGGTCTTCTCAACTGAATTTTAAAAGGATCTGAAAAATAGCTCCTTTGCCATTTACATTTGACTTACGGATACCAGTCTGCAGCTTCCTGCCACAGACAAACGTACACACCCACACTGTCGTTCCCAACACCGCACACAGGTAGGGTTTTTGGTTGCTTCTTTTCCTTTGTTTGAATTTTGTGTTTGATAATACTCTGCTTACTACAGCTGTACTTTAATTCTCTGAATATTAAGTATTTCACTCTTACAAAATATAATTGCCCACACCATTTCTGCTCACTACACGCCATTTCTACATTCACAATACCTTATAAGCCTTGCACTACTTTTACTAAATACGCTTAGAGCAGCATTTGGCACCTTCACATTTCCTACCCCAAACCATCACAAGAAGAGTCAGAAATCTGAATTCCAGGGAGACATCCACCTGCCTTTCAGAATGAAAGGACCAAAAATCCCTATCACTGCTCACATCTCCCTCATGCACCATAAGGAAAAGGACTTAAAATGAAATAACTGGTTTTAGTTTTAAAATATTAAGATTACTGCTTTCCAAAGTTTCAAAAACCTTTGTGTTAGAAAGATTAGCATGAATAGGATGGTGCTACAATTGGAAAGATTGGCACAGATAAGACAGTATTAGAAAAGGAAAGGTGCTCACCCATCTCCAAAGATCTAGAACTCCACAAGGGACCAAAGAACTTTCCCCGGTGGCAGCCAGTCCTTAAAAGAGAGGTGCAGCCAGGCTCCACCCCTGCTGGTCACACAGCTGAACTGCCTTCACCTGTGCTCGCAGGGCTGTCTGGTCCTTTCCCCAGGTGCTCCATCAGCAGTTCAGGCTGTGACTCAACAGTTCTCACACGCTTTCTAAAAATGCAAATGCATCTGTAAAAATTACAGTTGATCTCACTACTTCCAAGATTCTAAGTTCAAGAAAACTAAATGCAGAGCCAAACCAAGCCAAAACATTTACTTTCTGAATAGTATCAGACAATGTTGGTTGTGCTGTGCTGGTCTCCTGGCTAACCAGCATTTCTAACTCAGCGGCAAATGCAGCTGATAATTCTGGATCGTACATTGCATGGTGACCCTTCCAGGCTGGCTAGGCTGACTTACATTAGCAAGATGACACACTATTCAGGAAAGAGTTTTTGCTTTAATTTTTTTCTCTGCATAATTATCCTAGAAGCTTAGACATACTGCTTTGTAGGAAAACACATTTTATCTTTTTTCCTCAGACTGAATAACAAACTGAAGATGGCATGAAAGCAATCCACTCAATGCCCTTAGCATAAAGGTATTATGATATCATTGTGGTTTGAATGAAGGCATATAGAGAAATTATTATTTTTCTTTTACGCAGACAAATGACTTCTGTCACTCACTTTTAGTGTACGAATGGAATACCACCCATTTTCAGCCATCCTGCAAAACACCAGCTTCTAGATGATACAGTAGCTGGTCTTATTATCATTGTCAATAGTTTCATTTGGCAGCAGGCAGCTAATTCTTTTCATGTGCTAATGATTAATCAGACAAGTCTACTTAGTAATGTATCAGAATGCATTAGAAATATAGGTAATGAGGGACAGAATATCAATTTATATATAAACCAACTGCTCTTACACTGAATACATATTGACTCAAGTCAAAGAATAAAGTAGAAGATGTAATTAACATGTATGCCATTAAAAAGTATTAAAAGAATTTTAAATTGTCTTAAACCATGATTTGATTAACTCCTCCACAAGTGGAAATGGATGTCACAGTTAAATTTTCCAGCAAACACCAAAAAATGTCTCCACTACTACAGTACCTGTAGTTTTACTAGGAAGCATTCTAACGTGGCAGCACAAATATTGTATTTTCATTCTACATCTCTAAGTCCCAGCAGCAGGTTTGTGAATGTAAATACGTGCTGATTGTTAATATTAAAGACATTCAAATGGGATACATGCTTCAGTGGAACACCCCAACTACTAGAAAATTAACTAGGAAATAGCTTCAGGGTAAAGAGATGTGCTGAGAGTTTGTAGCAGCTCTAGGAAATAGGGAATTGTCCTCTCAGTACAGTATTGATGAGACAAATGACTACGTGGAGCCCTTTGTCAGTTTTTGTGTTAGCAGCACGCTGTTTCTGGGCAGGTTTGAAAGCAGAGTGTACTCCTGCCCCCTTGTCTGTATTCTGGTAGAATTATGCTAGTATTAAACAGCTATCACCTACTAACTGCAAATCTAAAAGAATAAATCTTATTTACTCTGATTATTCTGTAGTCATTATTTACATCAACTTATCACATTTCCCAGAGGACATGTTAAACAGGTATTTTTTTGAGGTCTGGCACAGTTAGTACACAATACTACTCATTCTTAGTCCTGCACAAAATATTTCTGCTTAATTTACTGCATTCATTACTACCACTTTCCTTTTGCTCATAAATGTTGCGTCTCTCAACACTGATATTTTTCGGTGAGGACAGGGGGGCACTGGAAAGGAGGGAGGAGTCCAACATGGGAATAATTGCAAACATTAAAGGTTTGAGGCAGAATCCAAAATCTTAAATGTAATTTCCAGAAAAAAACTGCTCTAATTTCTTAGAGGTAAATATTAGAAATCCAGAGGTTATAATCCAAAGAGACTTTTGCTATTACATATTTGAATACCACAACTGTTTTAATAATCACAGCAATGTATCTGCATTGTGCTATTTGAACAGTGCTGCCTTCATTACCAATGCACATAGGAATATTAACTTGTATGAACAGTTATCCAGCTTGACACAGGCTCAGGCTACGTCTGAATCTGGACTGTCCATTTAAGAATTTAAAGCTTAATACCAAATACTGTTATGCTATCTGAAAAGTCAATATTGAGAACTGGCTCTTATAGTCCTTCTTTGGGTATCTATAAATTATTTGTTGCAATTTTGTAATATTTTTTTAAATGAATGCAACAGCTCAAAATCAAATAGAAATTTTGTCAAAATGGTTATGTAGAGTTAAGGCTGAGAAACACATATTGAGCAAACAAAAGAAGAACAACAAAAATTGTATTAACTGTGTCATTTACAAAATAGAAAGCACCAAATTATCTCCAACTAAAAGTGAAATAAGGCTAGCCACTGGAAAGTTGCTTCGAATCAACACATGATGATTATGCCCTTGAAATTTTCAAGTAGTTAACAAATTATGAAAACTGAATTTGAGTTTTCCTTCAAAGGGCTACACTGGGATAAGAATTCTTGTCTCCAACAGAGTTACTGTGCCCCATTAAGCTGCAGCCGACAGCGTGAGAATTTTTCCTGTTGGGAGCGAAGTAAAACACTCTCCTGAAGTGCGTTCCCCTGAGGTATTCTGGAATAACTCCACACCTTGACTGCTATATTGGGTTAAACAGCCCTATTTAAGCGTATAGCACCAGCTCCTTTTTAGTTTTGTTTTTGTTGTGGCGTAGATATAAAGACCTTTAATGCTCAGATTCATTAATGAAATTATGAAAAATAAAGCTGGGAAGTATCACCGTAGCAGGTGAGAAAATTTCCTGAATTCCTGAACATGAAAATACGTATACAAAATACAAATGTGAAAATACAAAGGAAGAATGAAAATTCCAATACAGCTTTGATTCTACGTGACCTTCTTTTACAGACAGTTTCATCATATTTGAAGCTATTGTAAAATTGTATTTAAATTTATGTAGACAAAAAGCACAACTGAAAACAGAGCCCAGGACTAACTGACAGGATATTTGGGGTGATAGCCTGATGCTTAAAGAGAAGAGAACTAATGGCCACTCTGTGCATGCACACAGATAAACATAATAGCTGCTCAACTTCATTCCTAATACATAATTTGCTGAATACTTTCAGGAGAGCTATATCCTATATGGAGGATAGGCTGGCATTTGCTAAAAATGAAATAATTTTCATAGTTTATTTCCATTAATTTCCATTTAATATGGATAAAATTTTCAGAACACAACAATCTTCTCTATTCCTCTGATAAAAGCTCTTCTTCGGCGATGTCTAATGCTGCTTCTTACTTGGTGTTCAATAGAAACCAGTCTATAACACAATGCACTCCCTTTATGTGATGTTTAGATATGAGATTGATCTCAGAGGACACCCTGGAGTTCTGAAAGTAGGATTATTGGATTTTGTGGCTTTCTCAGATGTCAGAGATCTTTAAACAGTGTCTTGCAAAGTTGCTACATCCCAACTGTCTGCGAACAGCTTATGAACTCATCAGAGAAGATAGTCTCCATGTTAATTAGACTTTAAGGGGGAGATGCAGCTTCCATCTCATCAAATTTAATACAAGGACTTTCACATGCTGCAGTTATTTACTTAATCAGCTGGCTTTTAAAAAGATATTCTATTGGCATGAGAGAGAATTCAGAGTTCAGAGCAATTGAAATACAAAAGGCACTGGTTAGCACAGATTTAGAAGCTGTACCTTTCACTTTCTTCCTCTGAAAAGACACTAGACACTTGTTGAACTAGAAGAAAATGATTTATTAGCATTTTTAGATTTAAAATCAGCTGTACATATTGTCTCTTCTACATAAGCAAGTTTGGATGGAGTTGAACTGATAATGTGTACCATATCTGCCATTTGCTGCCGAAAGCTGTTAGAAACAAATGTGGTCTTAGAATTAGTTGCTGTCTGCATGAAAAAGGGAGATGATGAGCCTAAGTGTGGACATTTCACTACTTCAGCTAGGAGAGGTGGACAAAGTTATTTCTGTTTTAGGGACAATGTGAGGTTTTGACACTTTCTTACATTCCAGTTGAAACCAAAAACATTTCAGAATTGCCTGGTGAAGGGATTTAGAGCTCTGCCAAGCATCAGGTGATGGCAAGAATGCCTGTGCCCCCCGAGTGCCAACTGCCCATAGCCAAGGGCCTGACCTTCAAGACCTGCTGTGTGCCTAGGCTTCGTGGGCAGCCCAGCCCTCTCCTTGCTAGTCAGAATTGTCTCTGAGGTGATAGGAATTGAATTATTTAATTGTAATCAATCACAGAGTACTGGCATTTGCCAGTCTGGACTTTTTAAAGTTTCAACTTTAAGAATTTACAGCCATTCCCCTTCCTGTTTTGCTTCTACTGCAGCATTGGTCTCAAGGGGGCCAGTTCTGGCAAAAAGCAGGAGCCTGATTTCTGCAGTCAGATTTCAAGCCTGATGCCAGAAGCAAATCTAGAGAATGTGGATTTAGGTGACCTCCTACTGTAGAGAGTTAGAAGCGTGAAAGAACCTTACTTTTTATTAACTCATTAACTCATCTTCCATAGTTTACAAAATATCTCACAACCTTAAATTGATTTTAAAATAGGTGTATTGTCTATCAGATTAATCTGAAGAAAAAAAAAAACCCTCATTAAAAATTATAAAAAGACGGAATATTCATAGAATCATTTGGGTTGGAAGAGATCATTAAAGGCCTTCTAGTCCAACTCCCTGCAATGCACAGGGACACCCACATCTCCATCAGGTGCTCAGAGCCCATCCAGACTGACCCTGAATGTTTCCAGTGATGGGGCAGCCACCGCCTCTCTGGGCAGCCTGTTCCAGTGCCTCACCACCACTGTAAATAATTTCTTCCTTATGTCCAGTCTAAATCTCTCCTCTTTTAGTTTGAAACCATTTCCCTTTGTTCTATCACTACAGACCCTGCTAAAACGTATGGCCCCCTCCTTCTTATTGCCCCCCTTTGGATATTGAAAGGCTGCAATGAGGTTCCCACAGAGCTTTCTCTTCTCCAGGCTGAACAGCCCCAGCTCACTCAGCCTGCTCTCGTAAGGGAGGTGCTCCATCCCTTGACTTCAGTGAGTATTTTTCTCAGTTACAGAATCATAAAGTGCATTGCTCCTTAAAATGCATCTGTTAACAATATGCACATTGGTTTATTGCCTCTCCCTGCCCAAAAGATATACAATTTCTGAGAGACAATCTTTCAAAACACAAATGTTGCTATGGAAAAATGAAATATAATATACATAACTGTTACTTATTTTACTATAGTAATGTAAATCCTTGTTCAAAGCTATTATAATAATTTCATAGAAATAATTACCCACTGAGCTAATAACTCTAGTTTTATGGACCATGTATGTAAACTAAAAGACTAATGTTCTTCACATAGTTACATGCTATATATAAACATGCAAATTAAAGGTCTAATTCAAAGAACAGGTAGAAGAAAAAAAAAAAAAAGGACTTTAAAAAAGCAAAGACAAAGAAAATAAATCTTTTTCTTAGAGATATGAACATTTGTACTGATGGCTTATTGTAAGCTATGTCCAGAATGTGAAATGTGTTTACTTCAGACTTTTTGGCTGGTCTTTTCTATTTTATAGGTTTTTCACTCTTATTGCTCCACTGGAAAAATCCGGCTGTTTAAAGTCTACCATAACTTTGTTAGAAGGGTGCTGCAAGACACCAGAGTTACAGAATTCAGACAGTACATGGTGAAACAGAGATGTTACTATTATTTTTTCTCCCCACAAGGAAAAAAAATAAAATACTGAGACAGCTTTTATAGCAACGAACCAGCAAAAAAAAGATTGAATCAATAATCATATCAACATCATATGCCTGGAACTTGAGATATTCTCATTTAAAATAAAAACTTTTCCAACACAATCTTTGCATATGGTTAGTCTTGTAGGCTGACATTTGCACCTGCATCTTTAAGAGACTTATAGCCTACTATGTCAGTCACTTGTGAATAATACAATTTGATCTTCTAAGTAGGCCCGCATAAACAAGTGGCCAGATACAGGCAAGTGTGCAAAAACTTACAGTGCCTTAAAGCTAGCATAAACAGACAAAATAAAGTCCTGAAGACTGGGAGTGAATGGGCAGAGCCTCATTTCACAAGTATGTTAAAGTTTAAAGAAAAATTATACTAAAGGACTCAGTTTGCTCCTCTAGTCTGGGCTTTGTGACCAGTAGTGGAGGGAGTGTCCACTCATCCAAGGACGTATTTGGTAACAGAGGCTTGATAAAGAGAGAATTTCCTACAAGCCTGTGCCAAGGATAACAACATTGACAGAGGCAGATGGTTCAGGGCAGATATCAACAAATCCCACTCCAAATATATTGATAAATTCTACTTCAGTGAGAAAATAAGATAACTTGTCCGTATCTTGGAACTCTGAGCAGAGCTCTGCCTTTTGTTATCCAAGGACAACTCATATCCATCATGATAAATGGCTTTAAAATAGAGAGTAGTATTATCATCTTAACATACGGAAATGAGCAGGTGTGAAGTCAATAAGAACGATGTTTTTTCATCCTGAAAATGTGGGCTTATCAATGCAGAAAGCAAATTCAGGCAATGGTGTAATGAGGCAGGTATAAAGACAACTGCAAGGGAGAAAGGAAAGGAGAAAAATGAGAGGGGAAGGGGAAAGGACATTGAAGAACTCATGGGAGAGAACCCATTAAGGAAAAATCTTACATCCCAGCATGAGAATTTAAAAAAAGCCTTGGTTTCAAGGAGGGTGGAACGGTATCCAGAAAGTCCTATAGGGTGAGGCACTGGACACAGCCCACAGTGCAGTCCTGTCAAATAGCACTACAACTACTGGAAAATGGTTCAACTTTTTATTTGAGCATCTTCCTAAGCCCTCCACCCCCAGTAGCTTCTCTCTTGTGCAGTATTCTAATTGTCTGCACTGATCAGACAGCTTTGGCAAGAGGCTATCTAAAACATAATATATGTAATCAGTTTTATTATTTTGTAGCGCTTGCTAAAGGCTTTGTTTAATGAGACTGATAATGATATTGGAAATACAAGGAGTAGTAGTAGAAACTACAAGAAAGGCAGAATGTTCAAAGTTTGGAGTGCATTTGCCTTAGAGCATCCCTTGGCTAACTGGCTAGTGCAATTGATGAATGTGCCAGGCTTCCAATTGCAGTCAGGGCAAAAGGAAAGTTGTTAAGTAGTGTTCATATGTCAGCTTCGATGGCCAGAATACCATACCACAAAACCAAAATGCAATTCAGCACGACTGGCAACAATCCATCAAACAGGTCGAAAATTGAATGAACTTAGAACAAAATTATCCTTGGTCGAAAGGGAGTAGCATTCCTATGGGTTACAGTAAGACACTTCAGCAGAGTGCTTGCTTGCAGCACACAGCAACCATGACCCTGAGCTCCAGCTTCTACCACTCTCAGAGCTTTTGTAAACACTTAACATTTCATAACAGTTACAGTTTTACACAATATTTCTAAACTACAAAAAAATATACAAGTTGCATAGACTCCTGCTCTTTATAAACACAGGCTAGAGCAGATGATACAGACGTACTCAGGACTTATTTTTTGATAATTTAAAATCTGCTCCACCTGATGCCCCTGTGTTGCACTCAGAATTCAATCACAAAGTGGGGAACTGGAATATTTTGTGCACGATGCTATTCTGGTACACATAATTTCTTCTGCAGTTCACTCTAAGCTGAGATATCCCTTAGAAGCTGTAGAAAAAGGCATCAGCAGAGAAACTGAGGAAGAATGTCAAGAACTTGTAAATAAACAGCTGGCTGGCAACATATGTATTTTCTTCTATATTTTTCAGGTGCCACAATCTACAATCCATATCTGCCAGCCTTGTAGCATGCAGCATAATTTAACTGTAATTGATAATGTAAGGGCAGATGGAGAGAAGTGTCAGCTCCTGCTCACATCCTCTGGGGATGCTACAGAAATCAAAGCAGATGGTCCAATTGCTTCTTATTTATGTGTTGCTGCTAGCTCCTCTGCTTGCAGGATAATGGATCATTATTGCCTGCTGTGCACAAACACCAATATGCTTTTAAATCTGGTTTTCAAACCCTATGAAAAAGCACCATATTTCATATTAATTTGTGAAGCTGCACTTAACAGGCTCCACTGATTTTAATTTATAGCATTTAAAAGAAAAAGGGTTCATACACTGATTTTTTTCTTCATAAAATAAGTGATCAACTGCAATTTCCAGCAAAATCACGGACTAGATATCTGATCATACATTCTTAGAGAATACACAGTGGTTTTATTTATTGACTAGTCTTTGATAATGAAGGCATAGCTCCTTAAAATGATAATTTCAAATGATTACTTCAGATGTATATCAGATGAGATACAGAGTTGTCATCTTAAACACTCTGTTTACCCAAGGGCGCTCATGAACTCTCTCAGAAACCTCTGGACAGACATGAGGATTCCTGCACGTTAAATACATGACAGAGATCTCCAGCGATTAAAATGCTCATGGCTTTACACTTGACTGTGTATACAGTCCATGTGAATGGGTGGTATCTTCTCTAATGCATTGCAGTAAGTTTCAGTGAGTTTAAAACAATGTTTTGCAGCATGACAAGTATTAATTTGCTTTGGCTACTATAGCATATGACAAAATCGCTGCTTTGCAAAACACGATGGCCAGCTGCGGCGACCCGCTGCTCTCTTGAAATGCAAAATGTGGAATGTTCATTGACACTACCTTTAAAAGTATGGATGACAATATAAGTAGAATGATTTTTCAAATACTTAGTTGCAAACTTCAACTAGTATTATGTTGTTTTGTTAGTTTTAAGAAGACTGATATCAAGAGCAAACTATAAAGTGAGTTTACTATCACGCAATAATTAGCCTTATTATCACCTGCAGTATCTAGAGGCTTTTACAACTCAGCAGATGTTTTTATAAGTTCAGAAAAGCTGTCAGAGCTTTGAAAGGAGAAGCTGTCAGTCAGTGCAGCTGTGAGCAAACCAGTGAGGGAATACAGTAAGGCTCTTTCCAAGCAAGGAGCCAAAAAGGAAAAAATTCAGTTTCAGTTAGTCCACCACTTATCCTAGCCTCAAGACGAATCAGTGAATGATTAACAGAAGACAATTTTCAGTGTATTATGTAATGTTTAATTAATCCATTCATCTGCTAAAGTGGTTAGATAATCTGATGGCTGCAATTGATATTGAACCTGGGTTTTATTTACTACCAGTTTAAATAGTTGTTGTTGTGATTTGATTTTAGATATCAGGTTGTTTTTTTCAACACTGTATTCCAATGTGATTCAAGCAAGAATTATGGATTTTGAACAGGGAACATATTTCACTCTCTGATGAGGCAAACTGCCACTGACTGATGATGGTTTTGGATGAATTTAGCAATCGCCTTCAGGAGCAAGGTAAAATGAAAGTTAAGAAAAAGCAACTTCAGATCAGTGGTGACAAGCAAATATTGTGGGTTGCTTCAGGTAACTTTCAGAACCAGCAGAAACTAGTTTAGAATATTTTTTTTTGTATGTTAAAGGCAGCTATGGCAATAACAACGCTTTAATCCCTGGAAAGCTGTATGTTTGGCAATCAAAACTTATTTGATTATTTATTGTAAAAGATCTCAAAGCAATTAGGGTATGTCTCTTTGAAAATACAAGGAATTTTTACTGATTACACTGTGATGTGAGCTTTGTTATATTAATCTGAACTCATATAACTACGGATTTGAATGAAATGTCCTCCTTTTCCTCTACCATAGGAGGAACTATGTTGGTAATGTGGTAGAAAATAAAGAATAGAGTCTTAAATGCACATTTAGGGATGTGTTTCTATTGTATTTTTAATTAACATCTTCCTACAGCTTATTTGAGAGATTTACTTATAACTTCAAATTATAGTTTGATACAGTTCGGGGGAGTTTTACGTTCTGTTTCCCGCACTTTAGTTTTTTTCTCAGTGATACTACCCTTGTGTCTCTCTAAAATCTTGACAGTGGTCATGAGAGTGTTGTTATTTCAGACCCACTGCTGCAAAACAAATTTGCAAATTGTCAGCCTGCAAAGCATCTTCTTTTGCAGTCTGTTATTCTTCTCATCGTTTACTTTTGTATCTACAAAATCAATGGACTCTCAACACTTCCAGTGACGCTAGCAATAGGTTTTCAGCTGTGGTCCCATATATAGATTTTGTAAGGTCAGACTACCATCTATCAACATCTCTACGCACTACACTGAATGTGTTGAATGTGTTACTGTATCCTCCTGTAAGCAGCAATAGGTACCTTGACCAAATATTTGCATTTCTGAGTTTCATATCTGACCTGAAATTTGCTTTATGCTTGGGTTTTTTTGTTAACAGTGTATCTCTCAGTACTGTGGAGATATAATGTAGTTTACACCAGATGCATAATTATGTAGTAACAGTCCTAGAGAAATATAATTATACTTGCTGGAATATCATTAACAGCAACTGAACAGCATTCTAATGAATTTTCTCTGGAGTACTTTATTATGAGAATTTCATAAGAGATGACCTCTTCAAAACGCTACAATATGTAAGAACTTTCCAACCTCATACAGTCAGCACTTTCAAGCTATCCTGTGCAGCAACACAGCTTACATTACATTGGACCATTTTATCTCTGCAGCTTAGAAGGAAGCTGATTGCTAGGCAATGGGACAGGTTTTAGACTCTCTTTTGGTGGAGCAAGCCCTGCTGTAACAAGCCCCTAGAGCTACTGCTATGAACAGGGGGGTTTCCCAGGGGCAAGATGTAAGCACAAGGACTGGGAATCTCTCAAAGCAGTACTTAAAGAGGGAATTAAGGGGTGACTTAACATGACTATGTTGAGCTCTGGCACGTGATAGATTTCACTCAGTGCAAATATGCATTACACTGCTGGAAGAGTACAACACAGTTAAGTTGCTGGAACAAAGATACTGCCCCTAACACACAGCTTCTGCACAGTAGGCAGTGGAACTGCACATTGAATAATCTTTATTAATAAATATACTTGGATCCTTACCTAGGCACTTAGATTAATTTCAGTTCTTGGTTTTCTGACATATTAAAGAAACCTCAGCTAGAAGATGGCCTTTATAACCTCTATCTTCAATTTTACTATCCTCTCACCTATTATTACAATATAAAAACTTTTATGCTTGAGTTTCACCAAACCATTCACCATTTTTTCACCTGAAAAAATGAAATTCTGTTTTGATGATACAAGTTTGAATTGGAAATGCTTCATGGTTTGCAGAAGAGTCATTTCTAAATTGAAGCTGCAGAGCAAAGTTTGTCTCAAAGAGTTCAAATCCTAAGTACTAAAACACTTTTTTTCCCCCCTCCCTTGTTTGTGGGCCTCACATTAACTGCCAGGACGTTGCTGTTCCTGAGTTGGAACAGTCCTGCAGTGGAGAAAAGGAAATTAAAATTTCTGCTGGACACACAAGAAACTAAACAAAAGTTTTCTGAGAGCAGTGAACTGCAGTGAAAATTTTGACAGAGTATGAATTTATTTAGTTCCTTGTCTATAATCCAGAAATAGTCAGACAATTACAACAAAGAGTTTGATTTGGTAATCGGATTTTTGGTTTCTTAAATGGTCTTGGGTTTTCCTGGCAGTATTGGTTGGAATTTATTATGTTTTCAGAGGAAAACACACCTAATATTTCAGCCTTAAATATTTCCCTTTGACTAGAAGTTACAATTATGACAATATTTTCATGTTTCAATGCCATTTGTTTTATAATGATGATGAAATATCCTAACACTTCAGTCAATAATACAGTATTAATTTGCAATAATTGAAAACAGTTTTTTGTGAATTAGGTGAGAAAATCTACTAAGGTTAGTGAAGAAATTAGGAAGACCTACAACACACCTTACTTCAGATGGGAAGTGAGTAACCAAGAAACTCGCAAGCACTGGAAGGCTTTTGAAGATCCTTCCGAGTGGCAGAGCAAACAGGAGTGTCCTGGGGTGAGACATCCCAGTCCTGCTGCCTGCTGGAGATGGGGAGGCAATTAACAGCAGAGCTTGCTCTCAAAGAAAGCATTTAGCCCTTAGTTAGCAGAGGTGAGATAGAAGCAGGGCACTCAGGTGGCTTGAAACTGCAATGAAAAGTGACTCAACAGCAAAACTCAGGCAAGTGAGTTTTGGGCAAAGCGTTCCCGTGCTGCAGGCCCAATCCCCATACTGTCTTGCATGGTCTTTGCGTGAGCAGGGAGTGCCTGACAGCCTCCAGCTGCATGATACAGGATAGCTTTTCATAATAGAAGAAAATTGTAACTGCGTGCATGTAAGAAATTCTTCAAAATTAATAGAATAGTGTGTATAGTTACTCATATGATTAAATTTTCAAGGCATTCAGAACAATCAATTTAATGGTGCCTAAATATAAAAACCATTAGATTTTCTAAAACTGTTATTTTGAATACTTAAAAAATCAACAGAATGTTCCTTTTTGTAACAAAGAAACATTTGTTTAAAATGTTGAAGCATTTTCTCTGTCAGTGAGTAGACTCTTCAGTTCTTTCTGGTTAACAGAAACTTTGATTGTCAATCAAATGTTAAATCTCCATACTTACTATCCAAACAGTCACCTAGAATTTCTTCCCCTAGTCACGTTCCTGCCATAAAATAAATTAATGACACACTCAATCATTCATTTAGAACATGAAGAAATGTTCCTTAATAATAGTTTTCATATTAACCAGCTAAATTTGAAATATAATTTAACATCTATCTAATTAGAATAGTCACATACACTTATACAGTAGATGCTAAAATAATTTCTCATAACATCAGCAGAGACTTTCTGTAGCCTGGAAGACATGCCAATAAGTTGCCAATAACTCACAACTCAATAGCTCAATAACTCAAGGCACATAAGTCAACCAGACTGCTGACGAGAGAAAGAACAAGATAAAACCCTTGAGGTCGTCCCTAATTTTAAAAAGGATTCTTCTTTTTTCCTCAGATACTTGCTGTAATGTGGAGCTGCCTCTTTACACATTTGGTTTGCTCTCAGGGTCTCCCAGACAGAGATAGAGTAAAGTTTCTATGTGGTACTGGACATGCAGTGGAATGAATTCTGTGATGGAGAGATGTGGTTCTGACTTTTTAACAGTCTGTGAAGTCCTACCTCACACAGCTCATTGTGGCCATCAAGTAACCCAAACACTCTGAAGGGCATTTCTCCTGAGCAACAACAGCAACTGAGCAGTTTTGATTTAATCCTACACTGTGGTGCAACAACAGAGCAATAACAGGCAGTGCAGCTGTGAGCAGAGCAGCCCTGGGCTCTGACCTGCAAAGCAGACACACAGTGCCACAGGATGCAGCCCCCTGTTGCTATGTGGCTGGATAATGGCGTATTTTCTTACTGTTCTTGAGTACCCTATTTTTCTAAACTTCCTATTTCTCATTAGTTAATATTATACCAATTACGCTGCAGAACTTTCTGGATGGCCTCCTACCATTTGACATCACAAGGAGTTTCAGTGTGGAAGTAATCTCTGAGCTGTTCAACCCACCTTTAAAATCTATTGTGTCTGAGAAAGGCAGACAATAACTCCATATTTACACTGCAACGTCTGCTATCATTTAACACAAAATCAGCTTAGTTTTAATTACTTTATCAGTAGCACTCAGTGATAGGAACTGCACCATGGGAACAGTTTTTACATCAACTTCGTTTTCTTTCTACATGGAACTGCTTGTGTTATTCATTCACATGAGAATTAATGCTTTAACTTTAAAAAACGTGCTGTAGGAACCACAGTTCTGCTGATCTAGCAGCTAACACGTGGTCTGAGGTATTTTTTGTTTTGTTTTTTCTTCATTTACAGAGCTAGTGCTAAAGGTGTTAAACTCTGGGTCACCTAAACATCACCAGCAATTCATGACCACTCTGGGACTGTTTTGTTTTCTGACACAAAATGCTACAATTTACCATTACTAAGCTGCTAACACCTACCAGAATAATACCTGGAAAAGACTTCCTCTTTATTAAAGAGAAACGCGTCATATTTTAAATATTACTACACCAAGATTATTTGCAAAACGTTTTTTTACTCATCCTGCACTGCAGACACTGGTAACTCTAGGCTGATCAGGCTACTTTTGCTAGTTCCATGACTTTCAAGTTGCTTTCTTAGCAACTCTACAAAATGTTTTGATAATCTTGAGCTCTGCCTATGCTAGAATTAACACCATGGCTCTGACTAACCATTACATTTTGAATATGAGGCAGCTTGTGGCAGGCTGTAATTCTGGCTGCAATCAGGAAAGATTTTCTCATGACTTTTAAACAGGTAGGTGTGACATCAATTGATCTTTGCCTATAGGAGAACAAGACAAAAACAAAACAAATCAAAACAAAGAAGGCTCACAGTCAATCAAGGCTATTCTAATGAGAGCTGTTTTGTAGGCACGAAGCTCTTTTAGGTCCAAAAAGCAACCTGCTCCTCGTTCTTAAAACAGGAACTCCATTTTACAAACCAAAGGTTCTCTGCCACCTAGTCGTGTGGTTGTGTTTTGTCATTGCAATGCTTTGCTTAAAATGAGTTGCAATGCAGCAACCTGATTCAAAATTTAAAGGAACACAGGTAATCAGGTGATCTAAAGTGATTTAAAATATGATTTTCTATCTATTCAGGCACTACAGGAAAGCCTCAGAAATGTGAAATAGAGTGTAGGCTAAAATTATAGTTAGAGGAAATAAGCCCATTGCTTCATTTCACCTCGCCTTTCTTCTCTTCTCAGCTTCCCATTCCAGCATCCTCATGAACTGCAAGAGTTATGGACCAGTGTCCATAACACATGAAAGGCAGAAACTGAATTTAACCTCTGAGTCACACCATCGTATCTGTGGATTCTTTTCTTTCAGTAATAGTGCAGTTTGTCCTCTTCTAAAAAGGATTTTTCCACCATCTAAAGGTCACATGCATACAAGAAAAGTGCACCAGACCAGGTAAGCAAAAGGAGAACTAAAGCCAATGAATATAAATTAAAACATGTATGTCATGTTATAGTAAAACAGTTGCGTTATCTTTAAACCCTGGAAACAATTTCTTCCTCTTTCACTTACAGAGAAACAATCCATTTCTTAATAGGTACAAACACTTTGAAGTTAAAGCTCAAGATAAACCACATAGCAGATTTAGTGCAGTGAGTTTGATTGAATATATGCTTTAGTCTCTAAGAGAAAGCAAAAATAGAAAATTATAACATGAAAGGAGACCAAAGTCTGTGCTTAGTCCACTCCTGCAACATTTTTAGAGCCAATAGATTTACTTTTTCTTCCATATATTTGTGTAATTTTCCTGAAATGATAGCTATCGCTATTGCTGCTTCTGGTACTTTATTCCAAATATAGTTCTCTGTATGTAAAATTACACTTTGTTGAAATTATTTATCCACTGTGCATCCTACCATGAACTCTTACTCTGACTATAAACTTATTTGGAATGAGAAATGCTATAGCTTTAAGTTTCACTAACGATCTCAAGTTTAAGGTCTACAATAATTTCATACATTAAATTAATCACAAGAAAGCATCAAGATGCCCAGAGGATGATTGGAAGAGCAGTGCCATAGGAACTAATAATTTGCTTCCAGATCTTCAAGAATAAGATGTTAAATCCATAAGCGCGTTCTTAAAGAAACAACCTGAATTTACAGAATCATCTTCCTGATCTTCATCGACTTAAGCTGGCAAAATTGACAATGGGCAAAGTCAGGCACAGAGTTTTGGAACAGCTTTTAGGTATTGTGTTACACAGGGTGCAGGGAGAGCTGACCAAAGCCAGTTATCTGGATTTTATAGGATATAGGAAAGTCCGCAAAGCTAGTAACAGGACGGGTCACTGGGACATTGCCTGAAATTCTGCCTTAGATGACACAAATGCAACACAGTTTGAGGTTCCTTGGGGATGTATTTTCCCCAAAACAAAGCTGCAGTGCCTTAATCTACTCAGAAATGCATGCAGAACGAGAAAGGCCTAGAAGAATGCCAGCTAGCTCCCTCTAAACATCATTATAAAGAAAAATTCATTTAATATAATTCTTCTAAAAATCAAATCTAATAATTTTTAGGTGAAATTCAATTCTTGAAATCTGAAAAGTCAGCTTTGATCACAAATAGCCTTCTCACCCCAGTATTTTACAAAGATAGCTAGAACACATCAACTCTTCCAAAAAAAAAGCCCAATGACAGTCATGAAACCAGCATAGGAGCATGAAAAAAAAAAAAAGAATGCTGTCAGATAAGTATATCTTTTGAAACCATTCCGAAATCTAGATCCAGGTCACAACCTGCTAACAACCTGCTTCTGAGCTTGCAAATGATCATGGCTTTTGGATAAGATAAGAGCTAAACATCATTATCAAGGATAAAGGTGAGTTCCAGGAGTATCTGCAACAGAAGATGCTTGTTTAGCTTCAGAGGGCAGTGGAAAAGCACCCATCCGCAGAGTTGCTGAGATCACATTAATGGAAGTGCTATTCATAGCCTTCTAATTAGATATTGCTGTAACAATGCTTCAGTGTCACATGCCATAATGTAGTTTTTTGTTTGAACTCCACAATTCATTGCATTTGCAAAACTTACATTAACTGACAGAAGGGTGACCAAGTTTGGATATTTACCACACTCTTAAGGCAAAGCCCCTTAGTTTCATCTACAATCCGCATTAATGAAGTATGTGATAAAATGATTGAGTTTTGTATGCAGACTTTATAAAATATAATTGAAATATCCACATCTCAGGTTTAGTTTCCTTAAAAACAACAACAACACAACAAAAAACAAACTGCTGACATGTACAGTATATGTATATCTGGTTAATGCTTAGACTTTGAGCGTGTTCATTAGTTGGAATTATTAGGTGAATTTATGAAATAATTCTTTCTTTTGTACATTGGATAGCACAGTTCTGAGCTGTATTTTCTCTTCTTACCATTGGGTTATAGTAACATATTTTTTACAGCTGTACAATGTCCTATTTATACCAGTTTTGCAATGATTTTATGGTGGATACCAAAATCTGTTGTTACTTTTGTACTTAAGATAGATCAAATAACAAACATCCCGATGGAAGGTTTTTCCTACTTGTATTTTTTATTCAACCTGGATGGATAGCCTATTATGTTAGATGGTTCTGTCTGAAGAGCTTTTTTCACAGTATGTCATATAGTTCACCTGTATAGCTTGCTAAAGATGATGGCTGAGATTGAACACCACCCACGTGGCAAAGGGCAGCTGGCAAACAATTGCATTTGACCTTTGTCAGAGAATGTTCATTGACAACATCCCATCCTCCTACATCTTTCCTAGGGGACCAAAAAAGCACTGGCATGTTCTGAGTAAGGCTGCCTGCAAACTGATGCCCTGTGTACTAACGTGCTGTGATCACTCACTGTCAGTCCTACTCTTCCCTGACAAAATTCATAATAGAAACCGCGTGCCACTCTTCCAACTTCAATTCAAACTCTTTGCTCCAGGGCCCTTCATCCATAGCACAAAACAAACAAGCCCTACTGAAGGACTGAAAAAAGTAACCATAACAGCCTTTTAATATTTACCTTAATCAATTTTTTCTTGTCGTGAGTAAATGCACTGTAAACATAGCGAGTTCATGAGGGTGCAAACATCAGCATCTCGTATAAAACTATGTGAATAGTGCAAATGTGTTAAAAGCATGCATGGCTGTGTTTTCATTTACGTCGTTGCCATTTTGCTCAGTTCTGGTAAAGCTGCCACAAGTATAATTATTTCCTTCTTTTAAGCATCTTTTAAAAAGTTGAGTGAGACTGGCTGGAAATGAAATGATTTCTTTTTTCAGCGTATCACCAGAGAAAGATCATTTTGTTATAAATATTAGGACAAAGTAACCGAAATCATGCATGCTGTACAAGAGACAAAGGCAATTTTTGCCTCTTTTCTTTCAAACAAGCACATAAAACAGGATCCTGAAACTAATTTTGAAAGAAACCGTGTGAAAGAAGTCTCTTTTATGTGAAATGAACGATCTAAGAGCATCGTGAGCATAATTCAACTTGATAGGACATAGAAAAGGGAATCTCTGTCATTTAATCAGGACCATGAAGTTGGAACATCAGATAGTTTGTCCCCACAGGCAGCTCTCCATGCACTGTTCCGCAAAAAAATCTGCATCCAGTCTAGCGTGCAGCACAACACTGAAGCTAGATGATTGCTCAGACACTCAAGCAGCAAGCAGGATTCACCTGGGAAGGTTGATTTGACTGCATCCAGTCCCATCACAGAACATCTTACCAGACAGCATCTACCTAAACACCCATACCACAGACTTGTGAGTGAGCTCAGGTTATAACAATGCTTCTACTATCTTCACATGTATATCTTAGTAAAGATGCTTTCTCAGGATCAAGTTCATTGTAAATAATATATGTAACAAAGCAGTACAGGTTATTTCTTTCTACTGCCATGGAACCCAGAAACCAGAGACTGACAGCTAAGTTATTCATGTGGAATAAGTACCTTCCTCATCTCATCATCAGAACTACAGTCAATCTCGGATTCCGGAGTTTCTCTCTCTTGTGCAGGGCTCATTACTTCCTATAGAGCAGAATGTTACCTTCCTCTGAACTCACTCCTTGTTCAGCCTTGTGCTTCCAGGTTTTGGCCTCATGACTTTTCATTGACTCCAGGTGAGTCACAGTTTCCCTGTCTGGAAATTCCTTCCTTTCCTGCAAATTTAGTAGCCCCACTCATCCCACAGTGTAAATATGGACTGATGGGGAATGCCTACCCATTGTTTACGTAGAAGAAAGCAGCCTGAAACATACAATGTTGTACTTGCAGAAATAAACTGTAAAACCTCAAAGTGGAGATGAATTGTCCTTTCCGTCACACAGAAGCAGTGAAGTCTGCCCAAAAGGTAGCATTTTATAGCCTGCTGAATTTCAAAAGGGAGGGTTAATTTTAAGAGTCACTGGGACTCCTCACATGTTAAAGTACTTTGCTGAACTGTGACAAGATGAAAGGAGGTGAAAGTAATGAGCAGCTCGAGGGTGTATATTTGTTTTAGTCAGAGGAGTTTTATCACTGACTTTAATGGTGCCAGGCCTGTGTACCAAAATTAAACTGAGTTTGGTATTTGCATACATTATAGGCTAATACTAAAAGTTTAATTGTACCTAAGAAGCACAGACAGCAACATAGCACCAGCAGACTAATTGGTACATCTTTAGCAGATTATGATGGTTTCCTTTATCAATTTACATCTGTTTCTGCTTCAGCAGAGATCTGTATGCTTCATAGTAGTCTGATAAGCTTAATTTTAGGTATATTGTTTTCAGCTGTATCAACAGCTGAGCTGACAACCAGTAAACTGAAAGCATGCTTTTTCTTTTGTTTTCTTTTTCCTTCTGTTTTATTCATTCCTTTAATTTACTTATTTATGCTTATTTTACAGCTTTGTTCAAATTTGTATCTGTGGTGAATTTACAGCTCGCTGTGCTTAACTCTGTAAAGCCAGACTGTTCTCTCGTATGTAATAAAGCTTTCCACATTATGCATGTTGTGTTTTATTTCACTGTTTGGAGGAACCTTTTATGAAATCAGCAGCTAGACGGAAGGAAATCATTTGCATACTTGGCTCCATACACCTGGAATTCCTTAATTTTAAGGATTAACAAAATGAGTCTAATAAAAAGCATAGGGCCTTGTTAATCAGCTCTGTAAACTCCCTTCATTAGCTGTTACTTGCTGCCAACATGAGTGCACATTTCAGGAAATTTACATTGTGCAGGTCAGTTATTACTATTTTATGAACTGATTTCTAATTTTATGTGACACAGTTTGTGTTTTTAGTGTTCCTAAAAGTTAAATAACCTTTTTTTTCTCAGAAGTCTTGGATAGCGTGTGCCCTTGTGCAGCCTCATTCATGACACTTTCCATACACTAGGTCTACAATAACATTGGTTTACTGAAACTGACAATACAATGTATTGCAATTAATATAAACGCACATTTTATTTGAGTTGATGTGGAAAAGTTTCCTTCAGACTATAAAACATGGGTTATAAACACCTGAAGTTTTGTCAGTGTCCATTTTTTAAATTAAATTGGAAAAAGATGCCTAAGCATATTATAAAATACAGTAATCATAATCACTTTCTCTTACCATAACCAGCAAAAGCATAGGTCACGTTTTCACTGTAGTTCTTCAAGTAAAGTTAGATACTCTTAAGTACCTCTGATTCATGCTTTGAGCACACCTTGCTGTGGATTGAAGTTAAAGCTATGTGATGGTTATATAAATATCAAGATTATCTCAAACATTGGCTCTGTACAGGTTGGCTGGCTATATTACAAGTTTCATTGTAATTCTTCTCTCTAGTCCTCCAACATCTTCTGTGCCATTTCAGGGTTGTTTTAAAATCTCCAGATCTCCTTTAGGTACTTTCACTTTTCTTCATTTCTCCACAACAAAAAAGGTAGCTCCTCAGGAAGAGTTAATACTGACAATTTTTAGCAATTCTTGGTAATTCAGGAAGAGAACGGCCCATTCTCCAGCAATAATATCATTATCTGAGAGTGTTAATGACTTTTGAAAATGAATTTGAGTAAGGTTTCAAACCTGCTTTTTTTTTTTTTTGGGGGGGGGGGGGGGGGGGGGTGGGGAGGGGGAGGAGGTGGTGTATTTTAGGAAGATATTTTTCCTCACAGGAATTTGCAACTCTGTATTTTGTACCAGGGAGTACTAGCACAGAATAATTCTCACAGCTGCAGCTTCTAACAACTAACTAACTACACTGACTTCTTGCATTTATGTATATATCCCATTTCCAAAGTAATAAAAATCAGAATATAATTACCAAGAAATAAGGAAATCAAGATACATACATACACACCTACAGAAATCAGAAAAATGTTGCCATCTCAGATGGTGGATTTTCAGAAACTAACAAGATATTAGTCCTGTTAGTGTGGATAAAATTCCATGATACTTGAGCTAAAATACACAGTACAGAGAAGAAACAGCTCTTAGAAATCCCTGGCAACAGAAGACAGTATGTAGTGGTTGGTTCTGTGAAACAGCTCCAAACTTGAAAAAAAAAAGTTAACTAAATTAATGGATTTTGTATTTCAAACTACTCAGTGAGAAGAATAAGCTGTTATGTGTTGTCACAAAGAACTCTACATCTGGGATGATCTTAAGACCACAGTGACTTTAAAAATGATGAAGTATCCATGCAGGAGTGTACTAATAATCCTGAACTGTTCATCACGTGTCTTTGCTTTATGCTGGTGACCAGCACGAGCAACAGGAGGAGAATGCTGTTACTTAGGAAGGTTCTGCATCGAGTTCCTTCCTTCATGCATTCTCATCTTTTTCTCCTCATAGACACAATCACACTAAGAGCAGAAAACTGCCTAGAGGTCAGAGAGGCTGTAAGGAATGGACAGGCCACCCCCAACTGCTCATTACCTGCAACTCTAAGCACAAGGGCTGCATAAAACGGCAGAGGGACACCCGCCCTCCTTCCACTTCACACTCACTGCTCACACATTGTCTGCCTCTTTCCATTTTCACAGTTATTTTGCTACAAATTGCAAAGTTTAGAAATAACTTGAGGAAAATCCAGGGCGTTTTCAAAAGCACCCTCAGACATTCCCCTACTTTGCACTTCTATTTGCCTGCCTCATCACGAAATGTCTTTTCTCCTTGCATCATGCTTCTCTTCTGTGTATATTACATATTCTGATGAATTGCAGGTTCACTCTTAACTTCCATAGAGACTGGTCCAAGGATAAAGGTGGAAAAAGAAACAGAAAGAGAAAGGAAAACAGTTCCCAAGTTGACAGTGACAGCTAAAGCAGAGCAAGTAGATAGCACACTGCTGCTAGCCAGCCTGCTGCTGCAGCTTTGTCTAGTGTCATTGGGTTGCTGTCCAGCTAAAAGAAACGCTGCCTAAAGAAAAACATATTGCCAATGGTGCCTGCCAACCTTAGAACTAGTGATAATCCAAACAGCACAAAGTGCCCATTATCAGTTCCTTCTCTGAACAGCCCATTAAAAACAGCTGTGCAGATAAAAGAACTGGAGAACTGTGTAGCAGAAATTAAGCAGGGAGAGAATGCAGTGATTGGAGCCAGCCACTGCCATTTAATTTCTGTGAAAGAAGAGTTAAAAAAAAAAAAGAAAAAAGATAATACTCTGAGTTATGAATGGAAGAGGAAAGTTATGTGCCTGTCTGAAGCACCGAAAACAGTAGAAGAGGCTTTTCCAAAGCACTGGTTAGAATTTAGGGGTACTTCCCAGAGAACGTGAACTCTGCAGGCTAGCAGGGCGGACACCAGCACCTGCCTGACAGCACGCACAGATGTGGTTGTCTCTCCACACACATACAAATATTGTCATCGTCATCTGCACGCACACGCACGTTCCCACAGGGTCATCCGCCCATAGTATTCCCCAGAGTAAATGTCAATGCTCTGCTGCAGCGGATCTGCTGGGGAACAAACTGAAATCCCATCTGTAACAGGAAAACAATTCACCATGAGTTGGATGGAACTCGGAGCACTCTGTTCATTGAGCCACAAGTCCAAAGCAACAGGAGGAAATATTGGCAGTGAGGTGCTTTGCAGCCCTTTTGATAGTTTTACGTCTCAACTGACCCATAAACAAACACGGTTTGCTCCGTGCGAGCCTCAGATTCGCAGACAATAGAGCTCGACCTCCCCAGCTCCTGAAAGTGCGTTCAAATAATTGCAAAAGCATTTAGGAGAGCTGCTCAGTGAGAGCCCGTCCTCTAGCACAGCCTGTCGGAGAGGCACAGCGGCACCACGCAGCCCCTAGGCACACTTATGCTGAGTACAAATCGTCACTTTTCCTAAAAGTTTTTTGTCTCATCACTGCAAAGATGAAGAGTAGCTGTCAGCGAGGACTGAACTCCTCAAGCATGTACAGTGTAGTGGGAAGATGAGCTTCTTCTGAAGGGAAAAACTGGAAGTTACACTGCTGCTACGAAGAGTTTCATGTCTCATTCTAAAGAGGTCCATAACAGCTCTTTTTTTGTGCAAGTGCTCATTGTTGCTATAAATAATGAAAGCAAAGGAATGTTTTGTGGTATGATTTCCTCTACGTTAATTTTTTTTTCCAACTTTATTTCTGAAGAACACTTTTAGGTGAGAAAGACATTTTTTTTTCTACCAATGCAATGATTAAAAATATTTTTTGACATTTCTGACTGTTCTCTTTTCAGATGCGCATGGATTTGACCAAACTGTTTCATTTCATTTTCATGCGCATTTATGTGAAAGAGAGTCTCTGTGAAGACTGCTGAACCTCACAGGAAATCCTGTGAATGTTGCTGAAATGCCAGTTAGATAGAAATCACTTTGCCAGTTACTCTAGACAACAGCAGAGATTTTTTCATGCAATCATCATATTGGAAGTTAAGCCCACTCTTGGAAAGCCTGCCCTTTTCTGGACTGTGTGGGCTGAACTGCAGGAGAGAGGTGGCACAAGGTGGTTCACACAAGCTCTCTCAGCTCTTTTTGCAGAAGAGCTAGTTACTGCATCGCTGGCTGTGTTCAGAACTGAACGTAAAGCTACTCTTTGATTTAGCTTTCCAACAAAAGCAAAAAGAAATGAAGAAGTGAATAACAATAATCAAATCCAGCTGTCACGGGGGGAGATGGGGGAGAAGGAATCTAGACCACAGTTCTTCATACTAATACAACTTTGTATGTAAGCATTTTAAGTGCTAAGATGCCCTGGTGTTGTGTGGTAATTGCATACATAGACACTATGACATTTTTTATACTCACATCAGGCTTTTCCATTTAATCCAGATCTAAAAACATGCACCACCAGGAACTATTGCTTTCTCCATTTTTCACAGAGCTAATAGATACTAATCATTGACCTCAGACTTGTCATACATCACTAGAAGGATGTTCTCCATAAACAACATGCTGGAGGTCATGTCAATGTCCACTTCCACCTCCTTTGATTTCTGCCCATCTGCTGCTTGCAGGCCAAATAAATCTCATTAAACAGCATGTGCACA
Source organism: Lagopus muta (assembly GCF_023343835.1). Lineage (NCBI taxonomy): Eukaryota > Metazoa > Chordata > Aves > Galliformes > Phasianidae > Lagopus > Lagopus muta. Next base: position 14,267,379 of record NC_064444.1, read on the forward strand.
ACTCTCTTAAACATTCCAAAGAACAAAGACAGAAGGAACAGTAATGGCCACAGTTATATAAAGCTGCAGCAGTAGCAATATATATATATATATATATATATATATATATATATATATGGGTAGCTTGAGTTCATAAGCACTGAAAATAATTCATCATGAAGCAGAGAGCACAATTCGTGTGCCTCCAGCTGTGGCACAACCACATGAAATTTCTGAGCTGATTTGTGGCTCTGTGCTATGGGATGGTCTCTGCCATTCACCTGCCCCTTCTGAACAGATCATATTGATCTACTTGCTAAACTAAATTGTGCAGAAGAAACAAACAAATGAAAAAAAAAAAAAAAAAAAAAAAAAACCAACAAAAAAAACCCAAACCTGCCCAGGGATTCTTGAGACAGCTCATAAAAGCTAGCAGAGTTGGTAGAATGTAGACAGGGAATTATATGAGAGAATGGAATGGATTGAGGTCAAAGCCAGCAGCAGCCACCTGTCCTATCCACACATGTAGCTATCATTCTTTTACAGCCTGTTCACATACGAAATTTTTATACTTGGAAAAGACAGAGAAGGGACAGATATGCATTTTCAAAGGGATAGAGACACCAAGGGGATCAACCAATATCTATGGCAGCCTCAAAATCCACAGTCCTGGCAGCAATTCAGCCTTGGTTTCTCTGAGATTTAGAAGTCAAAAATCTTATTCTCCAGCAATTTCCTTAGACATGCCATCATCATGCACTGGTTTACTTAGGGTATGCTTGCACCTAAAGGAGGCTAAAAATAAACACAGTGCCAGTAGTTCTGGTTTACAATTTGAAAACTGCAAAATAGATTGTTTCTAAAATTTCAAGTCCCCTATGATTAGTTATCTCAACTACGAAAGCTTGCAACTCTCTAGAACTGTGTTCTGCTTTGTTTTTTCTTGATTTAATGACAATGGAAAATTGCCTCATACTGTGTTATTCCAATGATTAATTAACATTCATATTAAAAACGTGTGTCCAATTTTTGCTCTGATTTTAGCAAGCTTCAGCTTCCAGCTGTTTTGTCTTGCTACTCTTCTTTTTATTAAAGGAGCCCTTCTGAACATGAAATCTCCATAGGAAGATAATTATACACTCTGATCAAGTCACTAGTTAACCTTTTCATCAATAAGCAGAACAGATTTAATTTCTCAGGTAGCATTGGTTTCCCAGATCCTGAATCATGCTTTCTCCTCAGCTTTTTCAATTTTCCTCTATTCTTCTCAGAGAAATCTGAAGTATTTTTGTCAGCTTTGAAGCAGTGCAGTTCAGGTGCTGCAGTCATTTTGTCCTTGCCTTCAACTCTTAAAAGTTACAGCTGCTCAAAATTTACACAGCTTTAAAAAAAGGTTTTTAAGTCCTCCCTTACATGATTTCAAAGAATCCCTCATTTGCACTGCTTTAAAAAGCAAATAAACAACAACAAAAACACAAAACAAACACGCTCAGGAGTCCAGCTATTCTACCACAATGCTCAAGAAACTGAAATTGAAAGCCATCAATCAGCTTTAGGGCACGTGGAAGAACTTCCCCCTACCAAGAGAGTTTTCCCAAAACTAAACTTCTCAGTGTAAGTGGCAGGAGTTCCTGCCTTCATGCTGCTGCATTATGGAACATTCCTGCTTTGGATCTGCAGCTGGACAAACTTCACTCACAAGTTTCAATTCTGTCAGTACTACACGTGACTATGGCTGTTTATTTTCATATGTAAAATTGATTGAAACTTTTTTTTCAAGTCATTTCTTTAGCATCATTTTTGATAACTTATTATATGGAGATATATAATAAAGCAGAATTTAATTAATGGTTAACAGCTCTCCAAACTATACCACATTCATGTGAGATGCTGCAGGGAATCTGAATTGAGTGAAAGAATTATATTCAGAAAGGATTCCATCTGGCAACAGTTGCATCTGTCCATGCTCATTGTAATGAACTGGGAATAGTAACATTTGTATACCAAACTATTTAATATCCAGTACAATATTAATTTCCAAGCAAAAAAATAAAAAATAATAATAAAAAAAAAGGATGCAGAACACTATGGAACAAGAAATAAAAGGGAAAGATACTTGGGAATTAAAAACAAATAATGTTGTTTCATTTTCTATGGAAGACTAAAATGGATTTTTTCTTGTAAAGCTTAGACCATTTGCCAGGCCTTTAGGGCACAGTGTGAGCAAAGGCTGAAGTCTTCTGGTTTTGCTCTCCTCCAGCTTTACTCTGAAATATGCAGTCAAGACTTCTCTCCCATTGTTCTCCTTCTATTGTATACAACTTCCATTTCTCTGCTTTGTATGAGGAAAATAATAGTTTAAAATCTATATTATATACCACTAGTTCTGGGTAATCCTTTACAGTTGTCCTCAGTTCTTGCCATCAGAATTTAAGGAATAAGAGAAAAGCAATATAAGGTGCTCTGCGTGTTCTAAAAAAAACCAATTTAATTGATTGCTTGATTCCTATCTTTGTGAACCACTACCACAATGGGATTTGTTAACACAGTTTATGCTGCTCACATTTAAACACACCTTTGCTACAGTCATCTCCAGAGCCCCGGAGCAGGCATCATCTGAAAGCTCTAAGCTCCAGGCTCAGCCACCGAGTCACCATAGCTGCTTAGATCAGCAGCTCAAGATGTGGTCTGGTCAAAATTCCAACTTTCAACCTACCGTGTGCACTGAACATGGACGGAAGAAGAATGCTGAAAATTTTGGGGAAAAATAAAAAGAGTGACAAAACCTTCTTTTTTTTTTTTTTTTTTCCTGATGGCTCACAAACACAGACAGCTGTCAGTATGAGGCCCAAGTGCAGCCTGGCAGAACTCACCAGAGCCTGGAGCCATCAGACCACGTCAGGGCTGCACTCCGGCCGAGGCGGGCAGCTGTGCCCTGCCCCAGGCTGTGAGTGGGCAGCACCTCCGTGTCAACCCTCCCCAGCAGGAGGGCAGCAGGTTCCCAGAGCTTTAGGTCAATATTACACAAATGTGGAATTTGTAAATATATTCTTCAAAGCTAACTCCAGGAGTATTTGAACTGACATCTTACTGCATTGGTATTAGTGAGGACAAAAAAATGGCACCAAATAAACACAAGAGGTGGACTTTGTCACGTTGTTAATGCTCTGCCATTAATCCTGAAGCTTGGTTCCACTATCACTCTTCTGTTTAGTGATGGTTGTCTTTGATGGTTGCTCTTAGTCTTTGAAAATGCTAATTGTCAAGCCAACATTTACAGAGGAAGTTGTAAAATGAGAGGTTATTATCTAGTATCCTTGTTCTGAGGACGAAAAAAGGCCACAAAGAATAGTTTGCTATTAAAGGCTTTGTGCATCTTTGGGGAGGGTGGCAAGTACAAACAGATTAAAGAGCAAGTCTGAGAAAGAATGGATGAGCACAACAGAGGATCCACAGCCTTCATCTGGCAGGAAAGATATCCACTCCGTTTTAATTGATAGAGAATCCTCATCTGAAAACACCGCTTTAAATTGTCTAGTGGTTAATCAATCTTAATGCTAGGGTTGTATACTATTTTTGATCTGAGTTCCTTTAACTTTCAAGCTTCTTTATACACTGTCACTTGGCAAAGGGTTTTTTGGTTTTTGTTAATCTGTTTCCTTTTCCATCGTGTGATTTGATTAAATATTCTGCAGTTAGCACTCTCTTAGGGGACATAAATACGTTGAATTCCGTAAGTATTGCAATGAATTTGTTTTCATGGTCTTGAACTAATTTCTATAGATTTTTCCTAATTTTGAACTATTTTTTCCAATAGTAAAAGCAACTGAAAACAAAATCCATGTTTCATTACTTTTCCACATACGGATAAAAGTACTTACTCCTTTTACACCAAGAATGAGTTTCATTTTCAGGCTCTTTTGGATATGTATGATCCATTAAGTTCAAAAACACTCAGAACAGAAAATAAATAGCCCATCAAGGGCTAAATTTAATTATTTGATTTCCACAATTAGGAAGGTACACGTGTGATGCTGAGCTGTTCAGGGCTGATGTGCACAGAGGACAAAGAGCAGTTCTTGCAGTCACTGGCTAGGACAGCTCTGACTTTTGTACACAGCTCAGCTTGTTCAGAGCTCCAACTTGCAGTTAGTGTAAATAATTTTGTTCTCATTTGCTGTTGTTAAGACATGTGCTGTGTTTGATGCACAATCTGTCTGGTGGAGATCAGCTGCAGTAAATGCAGAAACTCTAAGCTAGGCATAGGAAGAGGAATCAACCCATGACAAGACTCAGTACAGGTAGGCAGTTCGCAGTGTTTGAGTGATAAAGCCAATTCTTGCTTCAGTGAGCAAAAACTCAGAACAAACAATCTGCATGAGTGCTGTTAGCAGGACCATGGTCATCCACTGTCTCGGTACATGCTGGTATGATTACAGATGTGTTATAACAACTACTCATGAAAAGCACAGAAATATCTACGAGCAAAGCCGAAGGAAAGAAAATGTCAACCTCAAGAAAAGTCGAAGAGTGAGAGTAATTAAAAAACACAAGCATTTAGGAGAGAGGTATAATAAGAGAAGATTGTAAAACCAGGACGATTTTAATGGAAATTTCACAGAGAAAAAGCAGAAAATTTCCTCCAAACTTGCACTGCAGTTAAAGCAAGACTGAGCAAAGCCTTGGCCCAGCATGTTTTCACAAGGCAGCCTGTTGTGTGCATGAACAACTGGACAGCTCTGCTGCCAGGGCTGAAAGTGAGATTTCTTATTTTATCTTTTTATACCAAAAATGAAATTTTCATTAGTCACGCTGGTTTCTCTGGTACACAGAAGACAGAGGTAGGCCTACCGTCACTTTACTGACTTTTATGTACACAGGGTACTACATAAAAAAACTCTCCCATTTTCGGTATGATTTCTGCGTGCCACAGCTTTCCCCTCTCTGGAATGTTTTTAGTGCTTTAGTCAAGCTGTAATTGCGGTGAGGTGAGGTGTGCTATGCCCATTCCTGGTTTTCCATAGTCCCTGCAGCATGGGTCCCATTTGTTTAGCTGTGTTTTGATCTCCTAATTCACACCCCAGCATGCAGTGTCCCCACCACTGAAAAATTCCTGTCCTCTTCTCTCCGGCTCCTAAGAGGTGCCAAAGCAAACAGTTAGCAATCACACCACAAACTTCTGTTAATGTTCCAGGAAAAGAGATCCAGCAGTTCCTGCAGGTTATTAGGAAGGTGATGGTGCAAACATGAGGATGCTAAAAGGATTAGCAGGATGTGTATGCACCACCTTTCTGGAGGTAAGGAGCTAACAGAGGCTGAGAAAGGGCTACAGAGTGAAAAACTGCATTCATGTATAGAAATGGAATTTTACATTGCTACCAATAATTTGCAGATATACTTACACTCAAAATATATGTATTTTATTCCTAACAGTAATTTTAATTTACAATAAGGTTACACAATAGACATTAAGAATTTTATCCACTGTGAAAATATATGGCAAAGTTCCTATTGCATTCAGTGGTCTGAGGCTGAGAACCATTACAATTTTTTTTAGACGAAACATATGAGACTTCATGAATCCTTCTAAGTGCCTTGTTCTACATGCAATATTCTCTTTGTTTTGCAAATCCTAATTAGGGGTGTCTGATACTAAATATAACTGGGAATCGCATTCTCGAAGTGAAGAAATGCTTAACTGTTAAAGTGCAGGATCTCTTAACAGGTTCCTTAATTTCAGCTCTTTGAATTTCACACTGAATTTTGTCAGTTTATAAATTTACACCAGAGCATGCCAACAGAAAAAAAAGAAAGAAAAGAAATAAAAAAAAAAAAAATCCCAGACCTTAAAGGCATTTTACCACAGAGACACTGAAAAATAAAGACCATTAGCAAAAAAGTATAATTAAATTAAAATGCCAGCTTGCCAAAGAAGCTCAGTAAATGGGAAATATATCAAACTGTGATAATACAAATGGGCTATTTCTCAAGGTGTGAGAAAGTCAATGGAATAAACTCTGATAATTTGCTGACTTTTTACGTACAGGGTAGAGTAATGACTTAAAAGTAAATTGCACAGTAACAAACCCAGGAATATATTATGCACCACAGTTGCTCTTCATATTAACATCAGTATTTTAGGTAGTACGCTGCATGCATATATTTAAAGTAAAAATGCCTTTATATATATATGTATATATATATATATATTTTTTTTTTTGCTGAGGTGATGTAGTCTAAAGCACACATAATGCTGGACTTTCCTGCAATTGTGTAATTTTATATATATTTTTATCTGCACTTCTGTGAAGCTATTTTGGCTCATTTATTTTGACCATGTTTTTATTTCTATCCATGTGCCAGTGAGGGCTTTTTTTCTGCCTAAAACCAATTTTTTCATAGGTCTATAGCCTTTTTAGAATATTCAAAATTACTTTTGGCATGTAAGTTCATTTTGTTAATTCCTCTTTTAGTGTGCAAATAACCTTTGAAAACCTGACTCTAGGTGTTTATGTGTCAGGACAATATCAAAAATTACCCGATTGCCAGGTCCCATGTCAACACCCCTGGTGCAGAGAGGATGCTTGCGGCTCTGCTGCCCTCTGCTGCAAAACCTGATGGGATTTTATTGCTTTATGGAATACAAGCAAATGATACTGTGCGCCTCTTCCTTCCAAGTGACAAGATGTTAGATATCTGGTGCCAGCTTAAGTTAATGTGCATATTTGGAAAGATAAATTTAAGCCTGTAATATCAGGTAGGATTATATGCAAGAGCAAGAAGATGATGCTATTCTTACAGTAGGAATATGCTTAAATTGAAGCAAAATCCTCCCTTTCATTTATTGTAATTGGAATCCAAATACTGCAGTGTCATCCCACATTGTAAGCACTTGAAGAAACAGAACTGCCAAAAAATAGTTATTTTCTTACGCAATGTAATAGTAGATAATAAAAAATTCATTGGGAGAAGTTGAAAGAAGTGTTTTTCCGATCAATCATACTGTCTCCAGGGGATAGAAATTGCTTCCCAGGGACATCTGCACCCAATACAAGGCCAGGGATGTGGTGGCAATGCAGCCAGGTGAGTTCCAACACTTGTGGAACTGCAACACCGCAAGCCGCTCTTCAGACCCCCACTGGCCACCACCAAGGGAGAGGTGATGGAGAAATTAACCTCTGTGAATTATTCTAACAGGGAAACTTTGTTATCTTGAAGAAATTATCTTCATAAACAGTGTGCATTTTACCTGATTTCAGAATTCCATTTAAAGAAGTTGAAAATTCTTGCAAATTGTACAAAGCTCATCCCAACAGATGGAAGAGGAATCTTCCAAGAGGAATCCAGCAGAGCACTTCAAAAAATCAATAATCTTTCTTGAACCGCAGCAGAATTCCATGATAATTCAGTTTATTTCATTCACTCTAGAATATCTACATTCAAACACACTGATTCTGGGGAGCAGCATGACAAAAGTTATGATATCCTAGATGTATTCTCTAGCTTATGATGTGGGAATATGTCATTTTTGTTACATAGCGTGCAATTAAACAGATATAGGAAAATCTTTTCACAGGTAAACTCGGGTTCAAAATGTGAAAATAATCTAATCTGACATTTTAAGTGCTAGAATTTAAGCAGTCAAATGCTTGCTTTCCACAAGCTGGTATGCATTTTATATGTATTATCTACCTGATTTTTATCCTGATGGACCATAACAGCTCCTAAAGAGCCATTATAGATTATTGTGTAAATCCCTCTTTGTTCGTGGACTATTGACCCAACAGTGCATTATGTCCCTAAAGAAGCCTTGATAGTCCATCACGTTAATCCAGCTGCAAGGTTAGTGCACGGTATATGAAAAATCTTTATACAGTTTTCTATGAAATTAAATAAGAATTTGCCTGCACAGATAATTATGCTCCATAGTGAAATAATTCTGTATCAGAATCAATGCAGGGTAGAGTAACATAAAGAGTATCTATAGATTATGTTATGGATTACACAGCTTTGTGTTTCTTGTTAATACAAAATTTATGCTGCGTAATGAGAATAGCTGGAAGTCAATTGGACTATTCACCAATTTCTGGAGATAAGATAACTAAACAGATTTTATTTTTACACAGATTCTTTTAATAAGTGTTTCAGTATAGTAAGTAATTTAAAGAGATTTGGGATACAGAATCTGTATTTAAAAACAAAACAAAACAAAACAGAAATTGTACTCTTACTCAGTTACCCACAGCCTTTGCCTAAACACAACATTGTCCTGTACACAGAAATTGCATTTTGGGTTCTGCCACACCATATAACACTGTTAAAGTGTTATATTTGATAAACTACATGCAAAAGTGAGCCAAGTGGCAGCTTCCACGTCTGGCTGGGAACAGTGGCATTGTGACAGCAGCTCACAGCATCCCAGCCGAGACAGAAGGTTATGCTTTATGGCATTCTTCATTCAGAAATTAAACTGCTTTTCCTTATCTTTCTCACTGAAAGTGAAATGTGTAGCTTTGATTCAAACTTCGAAACTGTCTGGAGTTGGAATAAAATTAATATCACTAGAGAGCTGAAATCATGCCTCTACGTTGCTGCTGCAATTCATTGCCCCACTGCCCACATCTTAGTCAAAGCATAGAATCAATCAAAGCACATTCTGCTTGAGGGGGGTTAGAACTTGATGATCCTTGGAGTCCCTTCTAACCCAAGCCATTCTATGATTTTACAATAGTTTTCAGGTCTTCTAGATTTTGTAGAAGAACTGACATCTAAGAATGCCTGAATCTGCTGAATTCAAATAGAACTTCCTTGCAGACAGTCATGTTTGAGGTATAATAAAACCACTGAATCAAAACACTAGGGAAAGAAGTCTTCTAAAAGTGCAGTAATGTTGCCAGATCCCTGCATAGAAGATAGCTTCCTAGCAGTGTGTTACTGGATGTCCAAAATTTTTACAGTATCATCAGTTATTAGCTTTATCCAAAAGTGTCACCTGTGGTAAAATCACTGTATTTAGCTACTGAGACAAGTAACTACATGGGTATGAGAGAAGCTGTCTTTATCCAGTAGGAATATGCTGAGTGCTTGGGTAAAGGCACATAACAGAGTTCCTGGCCTCGGAGGGAGACAGAGAAGGAGAAGGGCTGTGTTGCCATCCTTCCTCACCTTCTTCATGGCATTACCACAGTGAGACTCTGCTCCCTCTGGCAACATCTTGCCCCTTATAGGCCTTCCCAGCCCACACATCTCCCTGTGCACGTCTCTATGAATTGCAATCTAAGAGCCATTAGTGGAGAGCAATGAGAGAGCCCAGGGCATTGCAGAGACCCTGAGCAGCGAGGCAGACAGAATTTCTAATAAGTTCACTTCTTTCCTTACAAGCCAAGAGCCATTTCTACCCTCTGCACTGCAGGGGCTGCATTATGTCATGACCACGTGCTGCAGAATTTGTGGATGAATCTTCAGGCACTGCACTCCATGTCCCTTGGACCATGCACTTCACCAGAGTTTTTAGCAGTATCAAAGGCAATGAGCTCTGCTTGCATTATAGAAACCCTATGGGTCAATAGGAAACATTCCCTTAGCCTGACATGGGCAGCAAAAGACACAGGTATATTCTCCCTTACTGCCTACAGAAGCAGACCGTTAATATTTTACGAATTTCTCATCCTCTCTGTTTGTGTAATTTATCAATGCCCAACAGGTCCTCTGCCAGCTATACATTAAAACTATTTTCAAAATATTTCATTGTCAGCCCATGGCACCTTCATTATTTATTAAGATAAGAGACATGATGAACATGAACAGTAGGTAGCTTGTTTGCTCAAATGTACTTTATGAATCCTTTGAATGCATAGATCTGCAAGGAATATATAGCCCAGAGGTAACAGAGTCATAGGTATGATTCATGCAAATAATAAAAGTATTGTATGTTTTATGTAGTACCAGCATCATCTGCCTGGGATGTTCTGATCTTGAGCATACATAAACAGGACTTTTGAACCTTGTGACCTTACTGCAGATCTACATGAATATAAATCAGATAGTTATTCGTATTTAAAGTAGAGTCTACGGTACAGCTGTTCATAGTGAAATGAGTGAACAGTATGAATCCATGGAATGAATGCACAGTTAATTCCCTATTCATTATTAATTGTTTAATGAACGGTAAAGTTCTTCCCTTATGTCCCACAAAAGGATTCCTTCAATACACAAACAAACAAACAAGCCAACTATTAAAGAATCATTGTCACCTGACCACATTTTATCTAATGTTAATGCAAAGAATTATAGCATTTTCGCACACAGACTAATAGTCCACAAGTATATGAAGAGATCTATACATGAGCAAGGCAAATTCTCAATGCAATTTTGAAGTGCAATTACAGAAGCATCAGAAATATCTTAGATGACTCTCACAGTACTACTGAAACCCCAAGCAGGAATTAGCTCAGATAGGGTAACAGGCAGGAACAGTTTTAGATGAACCTGGACCTGACCATCCAAGTTTGTGAAAATATGCCATATTTCTCTATGTTTCAGATGTACTGGCATAGTTTTTAGAATAAGAAGTGCAACCCTGCGATTACAAAAAGGCCTCACATGTTTCTGCCTCCTCAGCCCCAGCCCTTCATGCCTTGCCTCCAGCCCTGGAGCAGCAGCACCACAGCCACACAGATCTTGTAACAAGGGAAACATCTCTGCCAGATAGTGACAGTGAGAAAAACATATTCTCACTAGATTTATGCCTTCTGAAAGTTAACAGTAGAGACAGACACACAAATGACCTTATTGCGTGTCTTTTGCATGTTAAAAGCAAAACAATCTAAACTCAGACTCCGGCACCAGCTACTCAGTAATCATCTAGCCCATATAGGCTTTAATGTTTTAATGAATTGATCTCTAACAAACATTGCCTCACCTATAGGGAAAATTACTTCCTACCTATGGATGGCTATGAGCTGTTGGCAGAGAAAAACATCTTCCTGTTCCTGTATATTTGATTATTAAAGTGTGTATGCAATCATGCAGAGTAATTTGTTTCCTGGTTGGATTAACTGATATTGTAAATTCCATTTGCTTCCACACCAGATAAATATTCTTTTGCGTGGAAGCAGCCTGAGAAATTCAGATCTAGAAGGAGCAAAGTTGTATTTCTAATCAGCTCATGAGTAAAAGTATACTGAAATGCTTTTATGAATAAGCTGATAAAATGGGCATTAACGCAGTAGAATTGTGACTGTGTTTTAAGTCCTCCTATAATTTATTAATGATTGATGTCATTATTCACCATCTCTAAGCATCCATATGCACAGAAATTTACCTTTTTGATAAAGTAAGAAAGGGCTATCACATATCCTTATTTTAATCAAACCATGCTGGTCTTAAACTTTGTATACATTTCAGTTAAAAGAAATCTCATTTTCTCTCACAAAGATAATTTTAATAGTAAAATGTAATCATATGTCCATTATATATGACATTCAATTTTATGTTTAATAGAGCTTGTCAAATTGAAAATTGCATTTCAAGACATAATCCCTCATAGGGCCTGTCACATACACAAATTTGCCATTTCATTTTTATTAAGTTATCCAGTAATTTCTTAACAGTCAGTTACACTCTTGAAAAGATCCCACAAAATTACTCAAGAAAAGTGAAATTGGCATTGGTCAGTCTGCAATTTGAGGAGCGTGCCTTAACAGGGAAAAAGTCAAACAAATCTACCACCTAGAACACCATGACTTTGCCACTGTGATCATTAAGCTGTAGAAATATTTACTCCCATAGGTGTAAAAATATAATTTGCTTTTAAATCAACTTCTGCTTAGAAACTTCAAAAATTTTAATGTATTTTTTCCATCAGCCCCAAGCATTATTAGGAATAGAATATTATAAGAAAATATAGCTTACAGTATTTCAAAATGACCAATTGTAGAGACAGCTGGAGCTGTGATGGAATAAAATAAAACATAGCACATAAGAGAGGTGTGTGCACGAACGTACAACTTGAAGTTCAGCAGCTACTTCCTACCTAAGCTTTTCTGATGTTACAATAAAAGCACATGGAAAATAACAAAGATTTCAATTCCATTTTCTTGCAGCACTCAGCTGAATTTACTTGAAAGTGGGACTCATTCACATTTTAAAGTCAAGAGATTTTGTTAAATATTCTCAGAAAATAGTCTGAAAAATCAGGATGCTACAGCGATTATACACAAGGCTGTCCCATAAGTAATGCCTCCTGTTTTATTACACCAGCCCATAACAGCAGAGGCTGTTGGTGGTGGTGTGGCAGTAGAAGTTGAACCTTCCCACCAATATTTGATTACATTTTGCGACTTTGTGACAGATGGCAGCAGGGGATCAGTCTGACCAAATGGTGTCTAACATGGAAGTGCAAATGAAGCAAAGGCATGTCATTGAATTCCTCCATGAGGAAGAAATTGCACCTCCTGACATTTACCAATGCTTGCTGGACATCTATGGAGACCAAACAGTGGATGTTAGGTGGTGGTGTTGAGTTTCAGCAGTGGTGACAGCAGCATGAAGAACAAACCATACTCTGGGTGGCCTTTTACAGCTGTCACGCAATTAAATGAAGAGTATCTCTATCATTTTATCCATATGAATCAGTAGATTGTAACCTGGGAACTGTGTACAGAGTTGAATACCAGCTCCAGTGCGTTGGAAACTATGGTGACAGTGTTAGGATATCATAAAGTTTGCGCTAAGTGGGTTCCCTGAATGTTCACACAGGAGGAGTGAGTACTGTATTCAAATTTGTCTACGGAACCAGTATGAGAGTGAAAGATTCATCATCACATCATTATTGGTGATGACACATGGTGTCAAAACTGCAGCACATGAAGTAGTGGCACGAATTCCTCATCAAAGAAAATGTTCAAGATACAACCCTCAGTGGGTAAAGTGAAGTGCACTGTCTTTTGGGGTAGGTAACAGCTTTTCCTTGTGGATTTCCCAGAACTCAGGTGAACCATCAACTCTGACTGTTATATCACAACACCGACTACACTGAAGATTCAAAATTCCAGAGTCAAGTCAGAGAAAAAGAAAAATGCTCTCCTGCAACATGATAACACCACCCCCATACTAATGTGAATGCTGTGGAGCACATAGCCGACTTTGGCTGGGCTACACTGCCACACCCAACATACGATCTGGCTTTCGGTAACTTTTGTCTTCCCTTTCTTCAGGCCAATGAAAGATGGACTGCATGGACATCTTTCTAGCAGTGACACCACCAAAGCAGCTGTGAAACAGTGGCTCATCTGTGCTGGTGCAAATTTTTAGGAGCTTGGCATTCAGGCTCTTAGCGAAGTTCTTAGCAGGTTTTTAGCAAAGATCCTAGCTGGTATGCATCTGAATGCCTCTAAAGTCAATGGAATTCTAAGCATATTTACACTAGCTGAGAACCTGTGCTTTCATACTCCAATGTTTTTTGATTTAACATAGAAAACGCCAAAGTCTCAGTGCCAAAGACCACCGATTTCCATGAGCTGCACTTGAAGCAAAATCTCAAGAATTAAAAAAATAGAAAAACAAGCCAACCAACAATAAACTTCAAATTGCTTTTATCAATGTCTATCTTGTCCTTTTAGGATGGCAGAGGTATCTGCAGAAGTGGAGTGCAGAGGCAAGGAGAGAAAAAGGAGGTGGTGCCTTCTTTCTCCAGTGATGAATGGAAGTCTGACTGCAGCAGTGATGTACGCTATCTGAGTTGCTGCAGGGGTTAGATCACATTAAAAGAGGAATGCGCAACTGAACTGACAGAAGGCAAATGATTAGCACTGGACATCAGTCATTTGTTTCAAGGCAGCAACATAGTAGGAAATTCTAGGCACTGGTATTCATCTGCAGGAATTCACACTGGTCAATATATCTGTTTGTAGGTAAGTGTTTACGTTGATATAAGATCATGTGATTATTATTTTTTTTACACCCAGAATTACATTTAGAAAAAGTTTGAAAAAATCAAAACTATCAAAAAAGTCCCTATTTTGGTTTTTGGTGCAGTGCCTGACTACAAGTGCGGGGTTATTATCTAATCACTTTACAGATTTTCCTAGTTTACAGTGTATCCCAAGGGACATCATCTCAGCCACTTTCCCACAGTTGATATATGACACTGACAGAAACTTCTTGCTAATGATCAACTAAAACTTTACGTTTTTTGATATCTTCCTGTAAATTCCACCTATACCTTTGCTTACTATGTAATTCCTCTCCTTCCTCGAATACAGTTGTAGGTGGTTATCATACTCTCACTTTATCACTGCTTCGGCAAGTTCTAGACTTTCTGCTTTTTTTAATTTACTTTTTAATCCACTGACTTCCAGTCAATATCTCTGGTCTTCAGACTTTACATTGCTTCTTAGATACTGAAGGAAAAATCCCACATGCTATGCTTTGGCAAAGTGGGAGAAAAGTGTGAAGGAGAATTTTTTTTGCTCAACTTTCCTCTTCATTTTTAGGAATACTTTTGTTTTGCCCCTGTAAAGTCAAGGTAAAATATTCATACTGTACTTGTGACATTTTCTCTTTTCATGAATTGTTCATAAGCAGATATTTTGTTTTATAGCTTGGTTTATAATTTTAAATTGTTTCAGTTTACATCAAAACATAGTGGAAGTTTATGGGCATGAATTATGTTCGCTGAAACTATTGCATATTTGTTATTACATCTCTTTTCTACATGCTTGGTCCCCTAGAATAGAATGTTGAATGATATAATCTCCATTTTAACAAGACGGGTGCAAGAGATTTGACAGAAATCACTAGATTAAAGAAGCTTAAATATCTTGACTCATTATAATCTGAGAATGAAAATTTGGAGTTTGCTAACATATTTCTGCCGGTTTCTCTGGGAATTCTTGATTACAGAGCAATCCACTGGAAACTTCAACAACTTTTCAAGTAGTAATAAAAAGGAGTAATACGGATTAATTTTATTTGAGATGTAATATTATCTGGAAACATGGACAGTAAAGACTGTAGAGTACAAAGCACAATATGGCTATTTTCTAATGTGGCTGTAGGCTACTTTAGGATTTGAACTAAGATTGCATAAAACGTACACAGTTTCATGGTTATTGTTAGCAGTACATGGATGCAAAATCCAAGCTACTGCACACTAAATAGCATTTGGTTTAAAGGCTTCAATGGCAGCATTAGAGCCATTAATATTACAGTATCTACCATGCAGAAAGGTCCTGAACTCCAAATCCTCAACAGGGCTCCAGCCAGCAGTTGGGGTGTGCAGAGATCGCGTGGTGCTCTGGAGGTCTCCGAAATCATTTCTCACCTGTCTATACAGCACAGTTCTTGAATTTATCAGCCTAGCCCTCTCTTAAGCAAAAACGTGGATAAGGTTCTTGCTTGGCCCTACTCACCAATGCACAAATGTGTTCAGGGCTTGGGTCCAGTAGAGCTCTTCAACAGGTCTCTCTGTTCCCAGAACAGAGGTTTGTCCTCCTCTGTCCTCAGAGGAGTGTCCTAACGGGACACTCACAGAAAACGCAGGATAAGTGGTAGGAGAGTAGCACTTGCTTGAAATGAGCAGCCTCTCTCATGAATGCAGAGACAAGAAAATAAGTGCAATCTTGGAAACAGGTGCCATATTTCAGTGAACTAGATTGAAGAAAGAGGTCAAATATAGATTTTTTTCCATTAACTTCAAATCCATTCCTAAACAACCCCTACACTCTCATTTGAACCAAGTTTTGTATGAGAAACCTTATGAAAGATGAGAATGAACAGAACTATAACTGAGAAATTCAGATTGAGCTTTCTGTATTTTTAGACTGGGAGGATCATTTTTTCTATTTAAAATCACACACTATCAAAAGTGTCATAACATTTTATGTATGTAATGGCAAAACATCTGGACAACATGCTCAAACTCCATAAAAATTAATTGCATCAAGTATTTATTTAATACGTGAATATTAATGTACTTCGAATTATTTTAGTACTTTCCTGTAAGCTTTTCTACAAGAGACAGATGTCTGGCAAGAAGTGTGCATCTTTTGTGTGTGCATTTTGTACAACTACAAGACATTTTCCTTCAGTATTTCTCCTTTTAAAGTCATCCTCCAGAAGAACAGCTCAAATGCTCCAACTGTCCGAGCTCAGATAAATTTGAGCTCCATCTATAACTTCCTGAGAAGACCAGGAAGCTTTCAAAAAGTCCAGTGCTTTGCAGAGACACACCAAATTGACTGCACTGCAGAAGTCAACATGACTAATGAAAATTGCTTACATTTTAAGATAATAGCATTACAATTATTTACTAAGTTTTTTGTTTGTTTTCATCAGAATAACATAGTGCTGCAGTGTTAGGCTGGTATAAAGCAAGTTACTATGGTATAATGATCTACTGTTGGACAACTACACGGGCCTTGCTACAATAAAACCTGTGATGAACATAGTGCTTTGTAAATCCAGACAACTGTTAATACAGAAAAACAAAATGCAATGGACCAAGCCTTTAAACCACTGAGGTAAATGGAACTTTAGTAGCACAAACTCTTATATACACAAATAGGTCTCAAAGGCCTGAGAATCTCAAGGTATTTTGAGATTTAAAGTATTCAAAGGTATATTGAGATTTAAAGTAAAATACCTAGCACCACAGCAGAGTCAGTTTGGAGAGATCATTATAAAATCCCATTATCACTGCTACAAGTTGGACTATTTGTCATCACAGAAGAGATGACAAGCTCAGAAATACTACATTTGTTATTATCAGATGATAAATGATGTTCCATTAAAGCTGCAATATATCATCTGCAAAGCTGCAAAGAAGATATCAAACCTATCAGTACTTGACTTATAATTTAATTTTCAAAAGCTGTCAACTAAAATTCCAAAGGCTAAGCATTTTCATTTTTAAAGTTCATCTTATTTATTTTCCTCATTTGTTAGTCTAATTTTTTTTTTTTTTTTTTGATATGGCAAAAATAACTGATTATGTGCAAGGTATAATTCTTTTTCTCTTGATTAAGTAATACATCAGATGTCACATTTGTATTAAAAATATATGATAAATAATAAAGCAAAAGAGCAGTGATGAACACACCTTATTTGGATTTCTTCATTTATTTTAAATGCAACCACAAGGGATGAGTCAGTCCAAAAAATATTTTGATTAGATTGTATTCTGACTAATATGAAGTCAAGACTTTAGAAAAAAATCTGCAGCATTTTTACAAGCTGAGGATTTTAATTTTTTTTTGAAAAATAGAAAATGAAATATAAATCTATACTAGTACTTGGAAATATCCATTTAGCACTAGAACAATTTTGACGCACTAAGTTCCAGAACATTATTAAGAGTGATTCAGGCTCCTCCCAACCAGGAGAAGTTGTGCTGAAGGGGCACCTGGCTGAGCACAAAGCACCACAAACTGGCAGCACAGCCAAAGCACTACGGCCTCCATCAGCAGAGCCCAGCCAGGTGAGGGAGGTGAGCACAGCCAAGCAGGGGGAAGGTTGCCCAGAGGAGCTGGGCACTCCTCATCCTTGGAGGTTTCCAAGCCCTGAGGAACCAGTTCTAAGCCTGCAGCTGACCCTACAGAGTCTAGACTAGAGACTTCCTGAAGCTACGTATGGTCTGCAATGACATGACTGATCCAATAATGCACCATAAGTTGACTTGTTTCATTTAAATTTCAGTGTTAGCTACTGCTTTGTATTTCTTAGAATATTTCTGAAGTCAAGATGCATCACAGATGATCTGGATTTTTTTCTGTTAGTTTGGCACACTGCAAAAGGAAAACATTAAAATAAGCTATCGCCATGCCAACTTTTGTAGTGAATTACTACAAAGTGTCACTAAACAAGTTTCAGACACCACTGCAACCTACAGTTTCAAATTAAATGACTAAAAACACTTTCTGAACTGATATATTGACTTAAAGATTGTGCTTCTTCATTTATTTATTTAACATCAATTTGAAATAGCTGTAAAGACCTCTAGGTATGGCATTTCCTGGCAATAAATGAAGAGCTACTGAATGCTGGGAAGTGATTCAAAGCAACTTGCTAGCTAAAAGCCGTGAATTTGCTATTTACTCTGTGATGTTTGTTCTCACTGTCTATACTTCCCTACTAAGACTAAAACAAATCCATAACCCTATCAGCAATCTGTTTGACTTTTAAAAACCCTCAGTTCCTGAGAGCATTGCCTGGGGTTCAGCAGTAAGTTGTGTAACAGCCCAGGTTGGCCACAGGGCAATTACATCAGAGCACAGAATAAAAGCCTAGCAAGTGTATTGTAAATGAGATTCTCCGTGCCATGAATCACAGAAACCTATGACTAATGATACTAAATTCTTTCTTTACCTAAGAAATTATTAGTTTTTTAAATATTCTACCTTTCATAAACAGTAAGTGAAAATAAAACTGATTTCTATCCACACCGATGCAGCCATCCTGTAACACTGCTATCCTATAATATTGATATGGCAGCATTGAGGCATTATATCCAACTTTTTAACCAATTCTGTTTTTTTTTTTTTTAAATCCACCTTTGGCTAAATTAGCAAGTATTTGCCTGAGCACAGATTTGAGTCTCAGGCACAGGGAGTTAAGATTCCCTTCACTAATCCCCATGTTACTTCCTTTTCAATACTGCCCCCTACAAGGGAAAACAGTATCTACCGAGTTGCTTTGAAAACGTTGCCTTCAGCATTGTGTTACTCTGATCACATTCATCTCTGTCGTTTTTTTCAAATTTGATTTTAAATATTTACAACATCATACATCTTCACCTTCTGAAATTACTAACTAACTGTTACTGTCTGTGAAACCTGCTGGATGAGTGATGGCCAACTTAAAAGGAAGCATCAATGTTTTATTTGTGAAATATAAGCTGAAAATAGTCTGCAGATTACTTTTTATTGATCTTGTACTTTATGGAAAGGTACCTTATGTACTTAACCAAAAAAAGGACCCCTGTGTTGATTATAAAATATTAAAATCCATGAAATAAAGAAGTGCATCAACACTTAATAGTCATTGACTTGAGTAAACTATAAAGAAACTAAAAATTCAACAATCAAAAATAAAGAAACTGCAGCTAGAAATCATTTACATACAGTGGAAGAGAAGTGAGCATTTGTATGAGAAAAATAGAGAACAGAGGATGTAGGTTACAGAAGAAACTAGTTTCAGGGTAGTTTAATTACATGAGTCTGACAATCCCTGTGAACAGTTCTTCCGGGTTTGCACATGAATTCTGGAAGAGTTTAAGGAGAATCAACTTCATCAAAAAGAAAATCACCAATTCCATATTAAACTGTTTGGCATCACAACCCTGATATGATACTGTCTCTAGTAGTTTCTCGTGTTTTGCCCTGAACACCAATGGAAATCTTGCAGTGACTGCTGCCTTTCATAGTTCCTGGTGGCATTATCCCTAATTGGAGCTGGAAGACTGATTTAAGTCAGTGCACAGAATCTCAGACTGCCTTGTACCGATTCCACCTCTGCAGACTGATTATTTGCCAGAACACGAGTAACACAATACATAGTTTGAGAAAAAAAACAGAAACAAAGGAATAGCAACGAACAGAATGGGATTATATCAGAATGAACTAACTGCTAGGTTGAAAAATAAGGGAAGGATATATAAATAATAACTGGAAAGTATTTAAGATGAAATAGGCCTTTCACCTCAAAGGGAGGAGCACAGATGTTACTGAGAGATCTAATACTCTATAAGGCACAGGAATCTGTTCCTCTGGTTCACTGGTTCTTTTCAATTCCCCAGCCTCAAAAACCTCAAAAATCCATCAAGCATAGTTGAGTAATATTGACATAAATCATTGGTTATTATCAATCTGATGGTAGTATACAGGACTGCTTTTACTGCTGAATATACCATTATGCAATCTAAATACTCTGCAATGACATAGACACCTTCTGAATTTCTGCATATAAAATAGATGATATGCATATATAAAAAGCTGACATACATGCAACTTAGTGCTTCTTGATCCCTCTCCTTTCCCACCATACAATGAGATGATGGGGATCTGCAAAAATGGCACTTTAAATTTTATTTTGGTCTATGAATGATGAGTGCTCAATACTTGAGATATTTAGATTAAACATATTCTTTTCCCAGTTGGATGAACATAAATCCCCAAGTTACATTTCTAGCATAATTAAGATCGTAAATTTGTAATCTACCTTCCCAAAGGCATGCTTTAATGGTTGCTTAAGGCTTATGGTTTACTCAGAAGTTTCTGACTCTAAGTTAGCTTTCTAGAACATGTAGAAGAAGCTGTTGTTCAACAAACTAAGTCTTAAAATATTGAACAAATATTCACTTTCTCAAATCTCAGTGGTTCTTCCAGACAAACCCTAAGCTTTTTAGCAGTATCTTGCCTATGTAGTGAATTAAGAACTAAGTCCATGGCTTTTGTATTTCTAAACAGAAAGAGGAAAAATAAAAATGTAGCAAAGTCTCCTGCCCCTCTATAGACAGCAAGGATGGAAGAAAGAAAGATGGAGCTAACTAACTAGCTAACTAACTGAAACAGCTCTTTGGAATTGCCAGGATTAGGGCATACCTTTTTAAAACGTTCTGTCAGACTTTTAGGATTCCACAATACCCACCAAGGTAATGCATCCAGGTCCCTGAGCAAAACCAATCCCACAAATAGGTTTGCTTTTGCCTAAGGCAGGGATAATCCAGACTGCCTTGCCCAGCATGTTCTTCATGTGCACTGCAGGGACTTCATCTCTTTCTAGTATCTAAGAGGTTTGACAGGGAAGGGCCTGATGGACAGTCCATTGTATCATTCAATTTTTCCAGAGGTTGGTACATGGTAGGGGATGTAATATACCCAAGCAGTGCCATACTCTTTGGCTCAGACTATTAAATACATAGTCATCTAGTCTGAATAAAATAATCTGCAGAATTTTTGAATGTTTTGTATGTGTTCCTTTTCAAACATTAAAAATAGACTGGAAGTTGCTTTTCAAAAAGATAAGGAGTCTGCTCCCTCCTCCTGCTATTCCTATGCAGGTTACTGACTCATCTTTCAACATAAACTCTGTGTTTGCCCGCAGAGCTCTTATTACCTTTGACATCATCTTTGGTCCCAGAACATCTAATCTGCAACTCTAGAGTACACAAATGGGAAAAGGGACTGTACTTGTTGCCTTTGAATTATACAGAAACAAAACCCTATTGTAATCACCTTCTACTTGTCACCTTGATGAGAAACAAAGAAAGTGATGCTTTTTGTAATGCATCTGTGTAACACTGAGATCGTGATCCATTACTTTAAATGGCGCTTCATGTTCCTACTGTAAAAATGTGTGAAAAATATTTTTCTTGATTGTTTAAAACTGTGTATCATGGTGTTTTCACTTCAGATCCCAGAACATTTTGTTGCAATCAAGGGAGAAGATTAAAAACAAAAGCAAATGAGCAGTGTCTCCTACTTCCCCCATAGCATTTCTGTGTTAAATGATGACAGTGTCCTGCTTTACCAGGGGAATTTGGATGCTTAAAGATATTGATACATCAGTGGATTAAACTTAGAAACCTTCTGGACTGGAAGGAAGTATGTCCTAGCAGAAGCTTTGCAGTATGAGTCTCTATGCTGACCTGAATATTAACAGCAGGCAAATCCCTGCAGGTTTGGACACAGGTGCAAACCCTCCCAGGAGAACCCAGGTACCCATAAGGATTTGGCAAATAGATTTAAATTACGCACAGGAAAAGAAATTCAGAGATTTAATTTCCTTGAGTGCTTATTATGGAAATCTTATGACTTCTTTGGAAGTAATAAAATGGGATATTGATTTGTAAGAAAAATTTATGCCCTGGCTCATGATACAGAGTGGCATATAGAGTTTGAAACAGAATTCCTATAAATGTAACCAGTAGATGCATTCTGGTAATTACAAACATGCTTTCTTCCTATATATTCCCCCACACAAGTACCACCAACATAGTTGCTACATCTCGTGTGATTTGATAACTGTGCTTGATGCTGTAACTACTACACTTTTTCAGAGCACAAAGAACATAAAGATAAGGTGTTTCCCAGCCTCAGTAACTGTGCAGCACAGGAGTCACCTGATGCAAATGTATTCTTCTGTGATTCCTGCAATTCAATTGTAACGCTTTGGTGGCAGCATGTGAATTTGCTTCTCTTACTCATGAAGTATCTTTCACACAAAGCATTTGGCTTTGTTTAAGGTAAAAAGTCTCAAAGTCTCTTCTAAAGTTTCAGTATATGAACTTCAGCCTCTCTGTTGATCAAAGATATAAAAAAAAACCCTCCAGATTTGTACCAAATAAAAAGATGATACCATTTTGAATGCCATCCTTGTATAGATTTATTACAAGTCCCTTGTAAAGATAGTATGTTTTACTTTTTATGTCCAGTCCAGGATTTATTTTGGTAAAATAAACCAAGAGGGGCTTCCTTCCTTTTCCTTTTAATTCTTTCTGTTTTTCATTTTCTGCCAGATCAGGAACTGAGACTTTTTTTCCACAGATATTCATGGAGAAACTTTGAAAGGCTTTGTCTTGCAAGAATTAGGATTTACATGAAATAAATTGGATACGGACTCTTATTTGAAAACACAGGTAGGTACAATGACACTATTTGTTCTACTGAGAAGTATCACCATTCCCACTGACTTCTGCTCTTAGAAATATATTGTGAAATTAAAAACATAATTTTTAGGTGAGTTTCCATCACAAAATTAAGACTCAAGAAAATACCAACCCTCAAACTAAATGGTCAAGGAAAAAGGATCAAGGAGAAGAAAGAAACTAACTCTGGTTACATAGCAGATAAGGTAAAAAATTAGTATGTTGGTGGCTATTAAGAATATAAGAGAAGTAAGGATATTTGACTTCTGCCTGTAATCACTAAATTAAAGAAGATTCAGAACAACAAACCGTACTATATCAGAACTACCCTATACACACCATTGCCTCATCACTCCGTTCAGAGCAATGTATGGTTTACTTTTTGTTCCTCACACATTTGCTAATTTTCAGAAACAAAACAATAGCTACATAGTTTGAAGGTGAGTCATGAAGACAGTGCTTTTTTCAGTGCTGTTGCTTCTCTTATTTTTAGCTCTTTTCTATAGTATGCAATCATGCATACCATGGCATGGTATGGAGGAGATGAGCCCATGATGCCTTTGCTATGAAAAACAAGTCTGTGGCTGAAGGCATAATAAAAATGAAAACTCAAATTAAAATCCCTACCTTTTAGGAACCTGTGATAGATTAATGGCCTAAGATTGTATCACTGCCATGAGCTGAATGACCCAATGACACCATGGACAATACATGTGCCACTTTACAGGGTGAAAATATAATTAGACATGTTTCATCATTAAAGATGTGCTGCTCACCAATGCAGGTTTCTGGCATATTTTCCCTTTACTCGTGGGCAGATGCTTAATGTCATTACTGAACTCAGGCATACAGTAGCCTCTCTTGGTGAGATTTGCCTTATTATTACCAATTATGGAAACTTCTGCCAAGAGGGATTACTCAACTGTATCACTTCTTTAAGCACTCTGAGGCTGTACTTAAGAACAAACTTGTGGAGAAAACAAAATGAACAGCAGCTCTTCAGATATTTCCTAATTCTAGTTCGTTTTCATCACAGACCAAAAGAGACCTCCTGAATCTCAGCTGCCTCTTGGAGTGAGGCCCCTTTTCAGAAATGGCTAGGAAGCTTATCTGTAGTCACACAGCCACTGAAGCCACAACACAGAGAAGCAGCATTGGTTCCTTCTCTTGGGTCCTTGTAAATGGCAATTCATGAATGAAAATTTATCTGCACCTGAGACCTAAGGAGGTGTTTAAAGCACAAAACTGACTGCCCTCCCTGAAAATAGCAGAGCATGTCTGATGCCACAGCACCACTTCTCTGCTGTATTTTCCGCTGTTTTCTTTATTTTACCGCAGGAAAAAAAAAAACTTCAAATCATTCCAAGAATCAGGCTTAGTCCCAGCAAAGAGGAAACAGTTTTGGCTTCCCCAGAACGAATAACATGCCACAGAACGTAAGTACTGATAATCAATCACACTCATTTATTGGTTTAAAATTCATAGCAAATACATAAGGTAACTAAGATGCGAAGAGCAACCATCATTGTGTTTGTTGAACTAATACTTTAATAAGAACATTAAAAAGCACTGAATAAACATTGCTGAAGAAAATAATTATTAAAAATATATACAATAAATATTATGTGCCAATTAATTGGCACATGGAAAAACAAATGCCTAGAACAGAATCATAGAATCACCAAAGTTGGAAAACAACTCCAAGATCATCTAGTCTAACCATCCACATGCCAACAACATTCTCCTCTAAACCATCTTCCTTAGTACAACATCTAAACTTTTCTTGAATGCCTCCAAGGATGGTGATTCAAACACTCTCCAGAATTTTTTCTTCACATCCAACCTCCTAGCTCAACTTCAGGCTGTTCCCTCCAGTTCTATTGCAAATAATGCTAGAGAAAAGGCTGACTCCCACCTCACCACAATCTCCTTTCAGGGAGTTATAGAGGGAAATAAGGTCTCTCCTGGGTTTCGTCTTCTCCAGATTAAACAATGCCAGTTCCCTCAGCCACTCCTGATAAAACTCGTGCTCCAGACTCCTCACCAGCTTTGTTGCTCTCCTTTAGACATGATCCACAGCCTTAATGTCTTTCTTGCAGTGAGTGGCCCAAAACTGAGCACAATACCCAAGATGCAGCCTCATCAGAGCTGAGTACAGAGCAGATGATCACCTCCTGGCTCCCTTTGGCTATGCTATTTCTGATACAAGCCAGGATGCTATCGGATTTCTTGGCTACCTGGACACACTGGTGGCTCATGTTTAGTCAAACATCAACCAGCATCCCCAGATTCATTTCTTCCATCAAGTCTTTTAGTCACTCTGCCCCAAGCCAGTTGTGTTGCTTGGGGCTGTTGTGGCCAAAGTACAGGACCCAGCAGTTGTTCTTATTGAACTTCATCCCACTGGTCTCAGCCCACTGATCCAGCCTGTCAAAAAGCCTCCGTAGGGCCTTCCTCCCCCCAAAAAGATGAACATTCTCTCCCAGCATGGAGTCATCAGGCACCTAGCTGAACAATTTTTTTGGAAAAATACCCTTAACTATATTTTAAAGCAAATCTTAAATTTTAATTGCTTGCTCGAAGGCCCTGCTTTTGGAAATAACTCTTTCTGACCCCTCAACCCCAAATACTCAGCAGAATCAGTTTGGGCATCTTCAGATTTTACCACAGATTTTGCTGGCAGCTCAGCACGTGCTTTTCAGGCCAGATTTCCAGAATATAAGGAATATACTATATACCAATACATAATATATACTATAAAGTGTCAGACCTTAACACCTGACAGCCCCAGATATTAGCCCTTGTTACCTTTAGCTTGCCCAGGACTAAACCTGATTTAAACACCAGGTGTCACTGTTGTGCTTATGTTACACATCTCAGTCTGCAAGATGCCTTCTCTTCTGCTAAAACTGTATGACTGAAACAAAAGATTTTCAAATCTTGCAGTGCTGCTGTGTCACATAGGATTTTTCACGCTTTCATCTTTCAAAAAGGGCTAGTTCAGGTATAGCCATTGGCACACTGATTTTAGGAGAAGCATCAGGCTGTGAAGTGTTACGCATCCAACAATTACTCCACTTTGAAGGCACTAAGGTATTTAAAGTAATTCATACTTATTTTCATCTTTTTCCATGAGCAGGGAAGGTAAGCAGTGGATTATTCTAATAGTCGTTATGCTCCTGTGTGATACACTAACAACTGGCCTCGTCTGAGCAGCTTTGCAGCACTGAACTCCTCCAGCCTCACAGAGATGCTCTGTGGCTCTCAGTAGAGGTCTCTGTTGTAAGCAAAATCCTCAGTGGAACTACAAAAAGATCAGAAGTTAAACAAAACCGTGTTCATACACTGAACAGGTGATATCTCAGTCCCTGCTTGTTGAAACCACAAAACCCTGACAGAGGAAAAATGGAAATAGCATGTTATGAGCCATACAGCATGGGTTTTCATCCTGTAGCCCAACAGAAATATTTAACAACCAATCTTTTACACGAGAGACCAGTCTTCTTCTACCAATCTCATTATTTTCATAAAACAAAAGAAACAAAAAGAAGAAAAAACAGACCTTCCTAGTAGTTCAGAAATCCAATTCAATGTGAATGTAATTGAACACTAAAACAAACATTAGCGTTAAACAAAAGCTGATTTTTCTTTTTTAATTAAGATCTTGGAAAGTTTTGGAATAAAAAAGAACAGACAGTATGATCCTTCGAAAAAAAAAAAAAAACCAAACCAAACAAAAAACAACAAATAAACAACAAAAGGCCTTGTTAAGTTTCAGCATTTTCAGATTATTAGGCAGCATGACACTTGCTGGATTAGTACTGCTGTTGTTTTTGAGTTCTTCCACAAGATGGAGTCATAAGATTTGAGCTGCCAGAACTGCTCTTCTACTTAGAAACTAAATTTGATCCTGTACTATTAGATGTAATTCAGAAGTATAAACTGATGTAACAGAACTGTCTTTGAACTTCCTTCTGCAACTAGATATTATGCTCTGTACTGACAAACGGTGAGAAATATACTGACCTGGGGGAGTACATTGTCAACAGAAGCATTGTGCACTTCATTTAAAAGCTATATCCAAATTTAACGACTGAAAAGGATGGTGGCATATGGAAACTCTTCTAACCCAAGGGTGGCTGACAGGTGACTCAACAAGAAAAAGACAATTAATTCACTTGTTGCTCAATGTTAGGTAAAGTAAGGGAAAAAAAAAAGAGAAAAAAAAAAGAGGACCTACAATCTTTCTTACGTAACATGTTGTAATCATTGTGGGGCATGGGGATGAGCACAGTGTGAGAAATACACGAAGCAAATGTGTGACAAATACCTCTAGGACTTACTATGCCACTTGGGAAGGAAAATGAAGCATTTTCAACACTTCCTCCTGCCGTTCCATGCTTTTTCAGGAAAAAGGAAGGGGCATGAGAAGTCTGAACACAGACAGAAATATAACAGCTCCCTCAGGGACAGGCAGCACAGAGAATAAGAGGAGAGTATTAATATCCCCTGTGATGCCAGCAGTTTTCTAAATCACATCCAATTAAAGCTTAGATCAAAAGCAGGTATTACAGCAAGTGGAATTTACCCCTTGCCTCTCGTTTCTTCCCACCCCTTCCATTGCCTTCACTGTGATGCACAAGTGTGTCTCGCTCAGAGCAAACACGGCCAAATTGCATCAGCCACAGAAAAAGTCTTTTCAACCGTTTTTGTTTTTTTTTTCCTCAAACGAACAAAAACAGCCTTCTCTCTGGCAATTTCTGCTCCCTTTCATGTCATTCGTACTTGCCACAGATTATGTTGAACAGAACTGAAAGCCTAATTATATTTCTCTCCTGCAAACACAAACATCATCCTGGGATCAAGTAAGTCGACTTGCCTTGAGAGACTTGATAGAAATAAAAGTAACCATTTCTCAACCCTACCTCTAAATACAGAAGAAATCCAATTAAGATTTACATTTCCCTTTATATTTGATGAAACTAAGCTGTGAAGAAAGGCAAGATTTTAGGACTTACTCTCTCTAAACTTAGTGTCCAGTATTTCAAGCTATTAAGAATTCTTCTTCCAGGGAAATAATTTTTCTTGGAGTTGAACACAGTTTGCATACTTAGGCAGGTGTCTCTGTTAAAAATTGTTCTCCAAGTGGGTAGTTGTCTAAGAAATACTTAGATCCAGCTTTCACAGAAGCCAGCCTGTGATAAGAATTAACGGCATACACATCTGCATACGTTAGCTGCAATATGCCCAAGTCTTGGTAAGACATACAAACTAAGTTATTTAAAAAATAATTTTAAAAGCCATTAAGTAGGCCATAAATACAGCTGACCTCAGCAGAAATCTGGTGTCTATTTTTGCAGAGGTTGTGAATTGAATTAACAAAGGGCTTTGTAGAGTTATCAAATCAGCAGATTAAACGTGGAAAATGCAATCCTAAGGCTTCAGGTATATTTGTTAAGCATGATACAGTGCTAAACTTTGGGCCATCGTTAGAGGAATACATTGACTGCCAGAGTGAGGCAAAGAAACAGTGTCAATTTTCCTATGGAAAGAAGCTGGAAATGTACATAAGGAATTCTGAAAAAAGGAGTACCTCACATGGGGCTTGGAAGGTTGCTAGGAGTCTAAGTGCCCAAATCTCTGTAATTGGTCCCTTGGAGAGTTTTAAATTCCTGCATTACAGCACAAATTACATGTTATTCCTTTCCTTCAGTAGCATCTGTGAAATCCTAACAGGTGAACAGGTTGGTAATTTTAGTCTGCCTCTTCTCCCTGTCTCCTGGACTACTTCTATCCTGCTGTGAATTTTCCATATGCTTTGTGAATTAAAGTAATTGGAATTAAGGTGGATTAGTCAGTTCCTTGGCAGCAGGTAGTCCAGAAGAACCAAATGCAACAGTTTTTTTCTAGTTAAACTCCATTCGGCTCTTCCTCCTTTGAGAATGCTGAAATGGCCCAGAGCATGCGGACGAGGGCTGCCAAGGAGAGATAGCACTAGCCTGGATTGTTCTGTGCTGATGATTTGCAATTCTGCCATATTTCAGTATTATTCTCAGCTTTTGTAACTAAATAAAATCACTAACAAATGTCACCGCAAAGTCACTGTTGGTAAAAAAGGAACTTGTGCAGCAATTTCTCCTAAGTGTGTGGATAGACTATGGATAATTACGGCATCTAATAATTTTACAATTTTTCTTACATCAACACTGGGAACTGTGTAGAAGGATGCTGGCACAGCTTAGCTTCTCTGCGATGACCTGTTATGGGAGGCAGGAGGCCCACAGCCACACTCAGCTTTCTCCCCACCACAGCACCACACAGGAAGCAACCACATTCACACTAAAATGAGAAAGTTCCCTGAGCCATTCAGAGGGAAAAGTCAAGTTCACTTCTCCAACCAAGTCCCAAAAATGATCACTGTCTTCATTCCACTTAGGATTTCCTTCAGGTTCAACAGCATCAGGCAATGGAGAGCACATCCTCTCACAGCCACTGCAGTGTTTTATTTCACTTTGCTGCAGGTGTGATGTAGACTGAACTATGCATCACCGCAGCACTGTGACAGAGTTGTGCTACAGCGAGACATTCTCCCCATCTATCATCACAGTCAGCAAGTCCATCAGCAGTAACACTAATAGCTGATTTAAATATATCACGTGATAGATTTAAATTCTGTGTCTAAGTCAGAAAGCTTTTGTCAGAGCATTGTTAACTCTGGAAATTGCTCCCTAGTGATCACAGGTTCTTCCTATTTCATTGACTTTCAGGACAATGTTCAGGGCTGATGTTTTTATTGATACCTTTGCTTGGAGATGCTAGTAGTGATTTATATGCATTCACTGAGGACATGTTGAAGGAGTTCACTTAGTAGAAACTAGTCAATATGTTTTTATTTTGTTATTATCTTTGTATACATGCCAAGAATCCTAGTGATGAGTGCACATTATGAATTGTAAAATAAATACATCTATGCTAAACCACGCAGTTATTTATGGCTCAGAGAGCTAACTTAGCTGAGACAGCAAACTGATGCTATTGGAACACAATTCATTCTTAGACTTTTAGAAGTGAGAAAACAGTCAATTATTGCACCGTGACATGAAAACTTTACTTATGGTTTCACTGACTAAGAATATCCATGTATTATTTACTTTGGATACTAGCTCACTTTTCTTAAATATATATATGCCTTTGTAATCCATTAAACTTTATTTCCTTTTTGGAATAACATTTCCCAAGCCTAGCATTAAAAAGAAGCCAGGAATTGAATAGTCATATTTAGAAGATTGTCCTCAATTCACTTCAAAGTGTAAAAGGCGTTTATTCCCTACCCTAATAGCAGCACTGGATACACACTTGTACCAGGACTAAAGCCTCTCTGTTCCTTAGGGTAAGCCACGTACTTACTTCTTGTGCATGAGCTTTTCATGTGGAGAAGAGTGACAAAAGTCGCTCAGCAGAATTTGCTCACTCACTAGTAAAATCCCACACGATATAGTGAGTAAGACATAAGACTGAAGAAAAAAAACCTTTTGGAGAAGGGCATCTACTCAATTTCTGCAAAGAATATTCCACATTCTAGAGAGATCACAGCCCCCAAAATTTTGTGCATACTAGTACATACATGTCAAGTAGTCCTTTTCATAGTCTCCTATTTCACCAGCAGATTCGTTGTGCAGAACACCCTTAAGGCCCTTAAGGCTGTGGCACCATTCAGAGAGTTTTTCCTCCCCTGCATCCTGGTTGTCAGTTCCTACAGTCTAAGTTTGAAGGGAAGTCTGACTACAGCACGTTTGCTTTTTTGTTATTCCCAAATCTGGTGTAAAACAAATGAAATGGATTTTTCATCGTTAAATAGCATTTTCTTGTTCTGTAAGTCTTCATCAGGTCTCTCAGTGCACTAGTCATTGCTACATGCAAGTTAATCTTGGTTGTTCTATTTATTTAATATCAAATATATTCCCCTCCTTCAGTTGTTCCAACTGTGAACATAGAAAAAACAAAGTACTCTTGATACAAGTTTCAACGTCAGTGAGCCTCTAACCAGATGGCATTTTAGATGTTAGCAATTTAACCCAGCATACCAGTGTGAAATTGCAACCCATATGGAATCATTAGAATAAAAAGCAGTGCCCATAGATTTCCTGATATGTGATATATTCTAAAAAACACTTTTGTTGTCATGTGTCCCAGCACCCCTCAGCACTCACTAGTTTTCTGAAGGCCAGGGTTTTTCTCTCTCCTTCTCAACATTTTCAGTAATTCCTCAGAAGTGGCAATGACAGAGCTCTTTCAGCTCCCAAGACTCAGACAAAACAGAAGAGCACAAATAGCCTCAGGACTATTAACTACAACTAAAACTGTGCACGACTTATTTGTTGTAAGTCAAGATTACAGCTTTGGTTTTTGCCAAGCTGTTTTTCTAAACCTTACACATTCTTTACAATTACATGTTAAAACTATCTAAAACTAATATAACTTATTATATTAGAGCAGAAAATACTTAAAACACCACATTCACTGGCTTTTATATTCCAGTGAAAGGTAGATATTTAAATGAGATGCAAAACAGGGATAGAAGACAGTTTAGAAGAGAGTATTTTTAGAGGTGTTCTGCATAATCCATGAATAAATCTATTCATCATTCCCACTTAAAACAAAAGTGTAACAGCCCCTCTATTCCCATTTTCAGGTATCTTTTAACAATAATAAAAGTGGAGAGACATTAAAAAAAAAAAAGTGATTTTACTCAAACTTCCAATAAAGCTGGCTCCTTCCCAGTTCACCAGTTAGGCCTCTGAAGATCTGTTGCTTGAAAACTGGGACTTTCCAGCCACATCAAGAGAAAAAAAATCCCCATCTCAGCTCTTATTCTGAAGTCAGAGTTTGGTGTGCTCCATCCTAGCAGTGTTACTCCTGCCAGTTCCAAACATGAGCCAAAGCATTCTGATAACACCCAGAACTGAATACATAAGGAAATGTTTTTTACATGCAGATAGAGTCATTTAAGACTCCACAAAATGAAGTTAAACAATTATAAAATCCAAAGACAAAACACTCTATGTCCCAGGACAGAAATATCATCTGCTTACAGAGACCTTACAAACAGCTTCACCCCCAAGGGTACCACCTGCAGGATGTTTTGGCATGTTTCAAAGAGGGTGACAGCAAGCACCAAGTCTCCAAAGAGGATATCAAGGGATAAAAATATTGTTCTGTTATGGTCTCTAGAGGATTTTGGACACAGTACCAACTACAAACCCTGATGACAACAGACAGACACACAGACATGGGGAGTAAAAATTATGCTTTCTCTTTCTTCAGTTGACTCCCTCTCTTAATCTGAAATCCAGACAGAAAACTAAAACCCAGTCAGAATTAAATCTAGCCTGGGTCATAAAGGGGAACAAGAAGAATATACAGGTATATCAGTGATGAAAAGAAGGTCAGGGAAGATGTGGGTTCTCTCCAGAAGGAAACTGGAGACCTGGTCATGAGAGATACAGAAAAAGAGGTGCTCAATGACTGTTTTATTTTTTTCCTCTAGAGCTGCTAACAGGCAAATATTACGGTTATTAATTAATAAGAAAGCTAGAGGTTTTCTAGAAAATGGGGTTGAATAACAAGAACATAAACAAAAGGAGGACAATTTCATGTAAGTTTGGATCTTCTGTAAAGTATTTACATTTGCTTCAGATGGCTTCAGAATCAGCTCTCCTTGCATTGTAGCAAGTTCATGTGAAAACTCAGGACAGGAGTTATTCAAATTTTTTGCCCTTAACATAGAAATCAAGTGGAATCATTTGAAAGGGAAATGTAATTTTGACAAGAAAATAAGTATATTAAGTTTGACAGAGTAAATCTGGTCTGCTTCTTGTCACCTAATATTCCTGTGAATGCTGAGGTACAGCAGAATTTGATGGCTACTAAGAGTGGTGGGTGTTTTTCAATCTTGCACAATTTGTACTGGTGTAGTCAGGCTTGTTGTTGGAAAAATCCTCCCTGAGCTTATGATCACAGCTAGACTGTTAACTATTAACAGATGTGAGACATGAGGATTGTGCAATTCACTATAATGAAAGCTTGTTTCACGAGTCTGGCTTTGTGCTACTCTTACTGGGCTGTTTACTTTTCGGTTGTTACAGTGGCCCTGAATATTTAACCAGCAAAAACGGTTGAGCAGTAAAAAGTGCTGTTGGAAAGAAGCTGGACAGCATCTTGTCCTCAGTGTACTTTGAGAAGATCACACATTTAATCAACGTTGCCTCAGAAAACATTGCGTTGCTTTTAACCAATATCACTCTGGTTTCATTTGCATGACAGACGTGAATTCCTTAGCATGTTCAAATGTTATATATTAAAAATAAATAAATAAACCTTAACATGCCTCTCCTATCTAAAGGTCACTGAATACCCTAATATATGAAAGTGCAAAAATCTCCTGGGGGTACTACAGCAAATATGGGGGTCATATGCAGAGAGGAAATACATTACATCTCTCTTATCAGTTCTTCTGTTTGCTCCTATTTTGTTGCAGCTGTGGTAATGCAGCAAATATGGCTACTGCTACTCTACTGAAAGAGGATCTTTATAAATTCCAGTTGTCAACATGAAATCAATTCTGCTATGGGCAAAAGAGTATTTCATCATTCCAATATTTGCACTCAGCTAAACCATATCCACAGGCTGTATGTGTCTTCATTTATTTATTTATTTGGAACTGGGAGTGCAACACATTTTCAGCCCAGCACTATGGATCTGTAGCAAAATTGCATAAAGGTTGTGCAGTGAATTTTTCTAAGTAAATGGTCCTTTGATTTCAATGAGAGAACAAAGCCCCTAACTGATGTACTGTGGATTCAATACAAGCCATGTTTCCTAGTCAAAGACCAAATGATATATCATTAATTAAAAAAGAAAAATGGAAAGATACATGATGATTACATATCTTGGCATTCCATAATGATTTTTCCTGTGTAATACACCTATGGTAAATAAGCCAGGCATTCGGTAGCAATAGGATTTAAAAAAAAAAAAAAAAAAAGCCTTCAGTTTGCAATTTCTTTTTCTATAGTCTTTCTTCTTCTAGTGAAAGTGTCTATAAAATTTTTAAAGGAAAGTAGGTTGCTAAAATGTACTTAATTTGCCATGATAGATTGAGTCCATGCTTCAGTGACTGTAATTGAATCTGTGACCTATTTCTTTAGTAAAGTAGAAATAGTCTCTTGGGTTTTTGTCACTACCATCTTTTAATGAAATTCAAAGAGACTGTCAAAATGTCTACACTTTTTCCACTAGTTGTTAATGTTATTACTTTACAATTTGTTACTTTTTAATTAATCTTAATAAATGTGTACACAGTCTACCTGGCAGCTGGAAATAGTAGATATCAATTCATCACTGTCACTCTGTAAAGCAAAATTAACAGGACAGAAAGGGCATAATAGCAATAGAATATCTAGACATATATTGGTTCTACTTAAACATACTTTATATCTCTAATGTACAGGAGCTGCATATTACAGCAGCCCCACTCCCACAGCTGAAGTTAAAGGATCTGTCAGCATTTTCATCATAATCTCAGACTATTTCCAAGACATTGCAACTCAGCTTTAAAGTCAGACATAAGATTGAATTTGGCAGGGAGATTCCCATGCCAGGAACAACCCAAACTGATGCCCACTTCTTTTACCGGCAATAAAGATATTCTCACTCCATTTTAACTATTTAAAATATCACACAACAGGGACCTGGGATGTGACCTAAGGTTTGGGCAATGCCCTGACTAGAAAATCCTTACTTCTTCCACTCAGCACTTGCAATGAAAACGTAATGGATAAGTGAGACATCAAGGAAAAGCTTTTATCTAGTCCCCAGTCCAGACGGAAGGAGGAGCAGAGCAAACCTTTCCTGCCTCATAGTTCAAACATGGCCTTACTGTCACTATAGGTGCTTTTTATCTACAATGTTGATGTTCGTAGGAGAAGCTACTCTGGGACTTCTCCCCCTAATCAAGGACATTGATGCCATTAGCTTGGTGGTAATACAAAACCTGGAATCACCTTACACACAATCAGGTACAATGTTCACCTACCATTGTTTTCAAGCCTGCAACATACCACTGGTGGTATGATCCTTATCACAGCTGCACATGGACAGCCCAAGGCTGGCATTCCCAAAATACTGTCTTCAACAGGACAGCGTAAAGCAGCTATTGGGGCTGGAGATAATTCCCCTGTGGTATAATGATAAATAAGGTATCATCCGTGTAAGACTGAGACCTACAAACAGCTAAAAATGCAGCCCAGATTGCTTTCACTACTGAGACTGCACACAGAGTGCCCAAGGTCTATTGCTGTCAGCACAGGGCTTCTGCCCACCTGCCCACCCCTATCTCCTGTTGCAGTCAGGCAGCAGAGGTTTTCAATGCATCAAGCTCACAGGGAGAGAATGCCACATGAACCAGTTATTTATAATTCAGGAATGATCTTCCTACCCCCTCAGCCTCGGCGCAAAGTAGCATGAGTCATATGTACCAGAAAACCTATCGATTGATTTTACTTTAAATGAGATTGTAGAGAACAGAAAACAAAGAGCAAACAAAATAAACCCAGATATTTTAAAAATTCCACTTTGACATTAAATCACACTCTCCATTTTTGCCTGCCTTCATCCTACAGCTCTTCACATCACTAGTCACAATGAAGAAAGAGTAAAGTCAGAGAGTAGAGGGCTTGGCTCAGGATGGCAGCCATTCTGCTTTCTTAGGATACAATAAAAAAGGGAGACAAAAAGGCACCAAGCTGAACTTTAATGTTTTTGAGCCTTGTAGGTGCTGTATGATTGGCTGGTGGTAATTCCAAGCACAGCACAGAGCACAGCACATTTCTGCTGGCAGTCTGGGGCTGGATGTACAGATCTGACTGCAGAGGGCTGGCAGGACATCATGGGGAAGCTTGCCCAACATTATCATGTGATCTGGTAGATCTGTTTCATAAATAAGTAAAAGACTTTGTCTCCATTAAGAGGGAAATTTTAGTGAAAATTAAAACAAAGAAAACCCTTTCTTCTTCAAAGTAGTAATTCCAAAAGTGTAGAGAGGTAACTACTATTTGGAAAGTGAAGTGTTTTTTTAGTTAAAAGTGTTGTGGATTTATACACATATGCATTTTAACAGCCTCATAACTACAGTGCATTTTCCCTGAGAAAACATCATTGATAAAAATATCCAGCATACAGAATCACTAACATGATGGACTATAATGGCTTGAAAGCAGTCATTATGCTCTATTAGGATAGACAAACAAAAAGATTCCTTAAGTAGGCCTAGGTATGCTACAAAGATATCATACTCTAGATGAGCAAAATCTGCATTTTAATTGCTATGAAATTGACTCAGTTTTACCCAATCTATTGTGTATTATCCTCTAAACATAGTAAGGGCTTCAATAGTAAAGAAAGGTTTTAGAAAATTAAATGAAACAATCTGCTTGCCAAATTTTAGACTAAAGATATTAACTAAAAATATCAGAAGCTACACAGACAGAAATTTTCGAAGGGTTACAACCTAACCTGTTCTTTTCTGAGCAGTTTTCTATCCACAAATAACAGTGGGCAAAAAGGCAGACTTTGTGCCTTATTACTTGATGGTTAGATGCACTCAGATTCAGAAATTTTCTTTCGTATTTGCACTTGCCATCAGGCCTGCAATTTTCTGAGCACATCAAACTCTCATGTTCTCTAGAAAATAAGGTTGTATAGGAAAGAGTGACTGGCATATTGATACCAAATGCTGCTGCGGAGGCTGAGTCAACTGAGACCTAACACCTGATGTTTTGAGCCAACTAGAGCTGTTTGCTTGCTATTCTTTTAAGCCAGGTTCAGAAACTTCCGCACAGTGTGACAAAGAGCCTGAGCACACAGCCTATGCAAACATACTTTGCACTCTGTAACCCAAGCACAGTTGAAGAATTAGCGAGTAAATTCACTGAATATCTTCCCCACCAACTCCAACAAAGAATGAAAAAGTGGTGGAGCTGAATAAAGATAGTCCTGTAGATTTCCAAAAGATATTTTAGGAGCTCAGAAAAACCTCCTTCGGACTCTCTGGCTCTTTCTCCTCTGTAAACTTTCTGTTCTGTAAGGTCAGATTCATGCCATGAGTCAGAAGACCACTTAAACATTTAAAGCTTGTGAAATATATCTTGAAAGATAGAAAAACACTAGATATATTTCATATTTATTTACTCATAGGAATAACAAAGCTCTGGTCCAAATAAAGACTTCTATTGGCTGCTTAGACTGCAAAGACTTTTTGCATACAATTTTTGAAAAGAATAATGTCTCATTATGTGATGGGGAAATTCTATTAAGAGGTAGAAAGTGTGGTTACCTTGAAGTTACTCATTTCAACGAGATTATGTATTAGTGGGATTTTATTTAAAAAAAAGTTACTATTGAAGTAGAACTAAATTTCCTTATGAATATTCTTTTCCAGAAAGTTGCTAAGCTCATGCTCAAGAGAGGAGACTGGACATCGTGCAGCTCAAAGCGTGCCAGCCCCTACAGGACACAAGTGACTCCGGTCACCTGCTTCACAGTCTGCACTGAGAGGCGGCTCACACTGCTAGTTTTTGTCCAAAAAAATCACAAGATTTCAGCAGGTGAAACATCTTTCAAAGTAAATAAAATACAAGATGCTTTAGCCAAGCAGAGATATTAGAATTTAAAGCTTGGTCAAGACTGTTTATATTACCCATGCAGATCTGAAGAATAGTTGTTCTTTTTTTTTTTTTTTTTTTTTCCTGTTATTAGTATATTAAACAGATAAAGTCAGATATTTGATGGAATGTTTAAGTCTTGATTTTCCTGGCATACTGAAATATTTCACTTCATTGTTACTAATCTAACAGAAATGGATCAACTATTTGAAAAATAAACCTAGAAGGAAAGGATAAAGTCAGGCTAAAATGATGGCAGAAGTCTCAAGCTTACAAGGAAGATTGACAACATTATTAAATTTCATCCTTATCTTCATTATTTTATCTAGTTTTCAATCCCACAAGACTTTGACCGTATGCAAATTAAATCTCCAGAAAAGGAATAAATGCACGAATAAACATATATATGTATATAAGTTAAAAAAACAACAAAATGTATTCATCTCTCCTACAATCATTATGTAGCTGGCTAGAAGAAATGCAAGAAAAGGAGGATGGAAGGGCCCTAATGAGTGAAGGGGCTGGGGTGACATTTCTTGAATTATGAAGACCCAAATGCAAGTTATGGATCTAAACAGCTTTTGCTACCCTTTGAAAAGATACCAAGGTAATTCAGGAAATAGAGATGAATAAGAGCAAGAAATGGAATTGTCTCAGAACACAAATGCCATAGCTACAATTTCCAGACAGGGAGGACAGAAGGGAGAAATGAGTTCTTAAAAATAACATTGGTGAATTACAGTTCTGCATAGACATTAGCATTTTGATACGAGTCAGTGATTAGCTCTGGATATTCACACTGTGCTATAGAATCCCCTAAAGATCATCCATAGCCTTTTCAGATGGACCCAATATATATTCTGTATTACTGATGACAGCGAGAGCAGAAAACACGTCAGGACCTCAAAGAATGCTTGTTAGTGTCAGTGCAGAGTTTCAGAGCAGAGGGTGTTTAAATAGACAGAAATCACTTATCCCAAATATACCTGTGGTACATTAAACAAATGCCTTTTGCTGGAAACTGTGGCTTACATTACTGTGGAAGAACAGAAATAGGTATAATTTATGGGAAAATCCCCAAATTAAAACCCCCTTGAATTCAATCTTCTGAAAGTGCAAGCATGTAACAGATAAAATTGATAATCATGCTGTGTTACATACTGATTTTCAGACTTCACAAGTGAAGAATGTAAAAATCAGTGAATGCATTTAAATTCTAGAAAACCTTTCATTTAAACTTCTTTTATTCCTTCTAAAGACTTTGAAAATCAAACTAGATTCTGTACTGCAAGAATTTCAACAGGAGGGTGAAATGTTCTCATCTCTTGAAGTGGATAAGAAACCATTTGGCAGATAGTCAAAAGTTTGGGAAAAGCTGCACGAAGCATGACAAGATGAAGAGAAAAGGTGCCTCGAAGTACTGAAATGGAACAACAGGAGTTGGAAGGGTAACTTGCAACAGTAACACCACTGAACATTTTAATCCCAGCCAGCTTCCCTGTTGCTCTGAGCCTCGTTTCACTTAGTCATTTATACAAGTGCAAGATGGACACAAATCATTATTCAAATCAAATAATAATTCATACCCCCTTACTGTGCTACTATAATGGCTATGAAATGCAAGGTACATCCCTGTGCAAGGTACATGCATACCTTATCTAGCTTGTTTAATTTTATAGCAACAAACCTGTGGGTCAGCAGGAATGCAACTTTGCAAAAATATTTCCAATTAAACCACAGCTTATACAGAAATTGACATTTGCAATGGAAGATAAATGGCATTTCAGCCATTAGAAATATTAGTTCTGAAAGTATACAGGTGCTTCTAGTCCTAAAAAAAAAAACACCCATACAAATACCATCACTAGCATTCTATAACAGGAAATTTGAGAGTAAAGACCAAACAGAAACTTATCTCATTAAAATCCTTTTTAAAACGGTGACTTAGGTGTGATGTCAAAGTCTCAGGCTGTAAAATTCAAGAAGTGAGTGATTTTTAGAGATATTTCAGATCATTCAAATTCTTAGAAATGCCATTAAGGACTTGTGTAGTGGTCATCTGGAGATCACAACAGGAAAAAAACCTCAAGAGGCAACACTGGAGAGATTTTGTATGGACAGATGCTGCATACATAAACTCTAAGTCTTAGACAGCTAACTGAACAATTCTGGATTTCATCTGAAATAAATTCATGTGTTATTCAAAATACAGGTAGAATAACAGCACAATAAATAAATGCAAGTCATGCTTTCGCTTTATATTAAATTTAAAAATAAGCTCCACCACTCAGAAAATGCAGCAAAAAAATATTCCATGCTCCTCATTTAGAACACAGAACAATAACTAAAAATGTACCAATTTTAAAGCCACTTAAATTGTTTTAATTTCCATTTATGATTTAAAAAACCCACATGAGTGCTCACGACATCCCCCACCACCACCCTCAGACCAGTCTAATAGAAATAAAATAGGAGGCTGTTCTTCACGTATCTTGTTCATCCATCAAAATTTCATCAAAATTTATTTTCAGAAGGAAAGAGAAGTTAGCCACATGAAGGGGACATTGACTTTGTTAAGGAATGGGACAACTGGGTACTTGCATTCTTTTCTCCATCTCTGTGAGGATTTACTAAAAGCACAAACATCAGACTGATGTACGTGCATTACATTCTCTCTTCATCAACAGAAACAGAATACTTCTACCGTCAGA
Source organism: Lagopus muta (assembly GCF_023343835.1). Classification (NCBI taxonomy): domain Eukaryota; kingdom Metazoa; phylum Chordata; class Aves; order Galliformes; family Phasianidae; genus Lagopus; species Lagopus muta. The sequence continues at coordinate 14,307,434 of NC_064444.1, forward strand.
TATCATGTTGACTGTCAGGAGTAGAAATGCCCTAAGATTTGGCATACGTACTGCACTATTTCATCCACATATCTCCACTAAATAAGTGATAGTTCCAGAAGCTGACTCAACACTTGATTCTGCCATTTAAGTTTCTTGCTTTTATTACTTAACAATGCCTTTGGTGCATACCAAAAAACTACTTGCAGATCATTGGTATGGATTTTATAAGATTTAAAATCTTCAGCATTTCCAACAAGTCTAACAACACCAGTAAATGAAGTACAGGACTCTCATTTGAGAGTATGCATTCTGAAGTTATTAAAGACTCTCTGCATAGAATGAATGAATCTGCAGCTAAAATGAAAAATGTAGTACAGTGCAGTGATGTTCTTTAAACATTTTTGTTGTACATCTCATGTTAGTGTATGAAAAAAAACCACTCATCCAATGTAGATAAATGGAAAGCAATGGTTATGGAGAGACAGCAACCCAAACAGCACACGTCTGATGACCATTAATGCTCAGAAAGAGTATTTTGACATTATACCAAACAGACCAGCAGAAAATTCATCTTAACAGCCAAGAGCAGCTAAAAAGAAAACATGTTATTTATAATTAGGAAATGGATAGGAAACCACACAGAAAATAGCATTATGAGACTGTTGTGTAATTAGAGATTCTCTCTACAGCTTAAAATGTGTACAATTGAAAACAAACAAACAAACAAAAGCAAACCAAATGCATTTAGAAAAGCAACGTAGATAACGGAAACTGTTTGTATAGGTACGGATAGAGTCTATATAATTGTTTGGCAAGGAAAGATGACCAGAAAACTACTGTTCTTCTCTCACTTTCTATCCAACAACCACAGACTTAGGAAAAAAATAAGCAGAGTTTATACTCAAAAACAGCAAAAGAAGGTATTTCTTCACATTGTCCACAGTTCAGCTGTGGAAGCTTTTACAGTGTTATGATGTAGAGAATAGAAGCCTACCTAGGCTCAATAAGCTGTTGGAATACTTAAGTAAGAAAAATCCATTCACATGTGATGCAAGCAATGAGTGAGTGAAAGAGAGAGAGAAAGAGAGAGAGAAATAGAGAGAGAAAGAGAGAGAAAGAGAGAGAAAAGAGAGGTATCACCTCTCTTCTGGAGAGGACTCAGGAAGTCCCCAGTCTCAAGTCACTAGAAGCTGAAGAAGCGCTCTGGCAAAGGAGCTGGGCATCACCAGTTCTTATACTCTCTTAATGGTTCCCATAACATCAGGATATCCAACCTGCAATGGCCTTGGGTCTGGTAGCGCACAGCTATTCTTAGGTCAGCTGATGCCAAGCAGCATTGGATTGATTTGTATTTTACAAACGAAAATTAGTCATGAATTGTCACATCTGTTACTTGCAACAACAACCTGGCACCAGATAAGAGACAGATAAGCTCTAAATCACATCTGTTATGTATTCAGCACAGGGATCCTTTGTCATACCCACTAAGAATACACATTAACATTGGTGCACCTATTTTGGTTATTTGAAACTTAAGCTCAGCCTCTCAGCAATATTATCTCATGCTTAATGGTGTTCATCAGCTCTTTTGCTGGGTTACGCAGTCGCATGATGTCACGCTTTGAAAAGTGACAATTTTTTCAATAACTTTAACCGTATCTTTAGAACTTCCTCCACATTTTGTAAAAGTTCCTCAGAATTCCTCCGATTGTTTGAATATCATCCAAGTAGCAGACAACAGCATTTACCTCCTGCAGCACCTGATCTGTTTCCCTCTGAAATGCAGCAGGTGCACTGGTCAAGCCATAAGGAAATCTCGTACCTAAACAGCCCCTCATTTGATTTCCCTGTTGGAGAATTTTTTCTGCTGCTGCTCCAGGGATCCTGTTGGCAGTGCTGGAACAGTCAACACAGAGAACCCCCCTCCCCGTACCAGCTTCATCAACAAAACTTGTGGTTTAAGAATAGGATATCGATCCATTTCTAGCAAGAAGTTGATGGCAAGTTTAATTCCCACAAACTCTCACTGAGCTACTGTTTTTGGAATACATTAAACCCATGCAGCCAGTTCTCTGAGTTCCTCCAGTAAAATTGCATTTAGGTTTTTCTCCAATTGATTTTAAATAGTATGCTTTTACCAAGCTAACTACGGAAAAAACTATTTTTCTGTTTTCAATCTGCCTCTGAGTCACTAGCTTGCTGTGGTCCAAATTATTTTAAACTCAAATTCAGATAGCTACTTTCTGCTCAGATGTATGACTGTATGAATTCCACTGGAAAACAGAATGAAAATAAAAAGGAAAAAAAATGGCAGCATTTGGTCAAGAGTATTTTTTTCAATTAAATTTTAAATCATTTTCTTTTTGACATTTACAGACAGCACTAATATTATTATTTTTCTATTCTTATTTTTAAGGCAATGTCATTTAAGCGGGTCAGAGGGTACCTTTTTCCACAAGATGTGATTTGGGAAGTGGAACAATACCCTAACCGTTCCAAAAAGAGCCTGGTTGCTATGCCCAGCTCCACAACAGTCATGGGATAAGTTTTGTAGATCCTGACTCCTTTGTTTTGTCTTAGCAAAGAGTGGCAGTGAAAAAAGCCTTTCCAGTTGATGGTGTGAGCATGCTGACTCAAACAGCAATCCCCCTCTAACTCAAAGATGATGTTTCTGGCAAATAGATAATCAGCTCCAAAAACTTTTATTTGATCTTGTATCTCATTTCCCTCACTCCTGTAAAAGCCTGCCTTCCCTGTTTTGTTTCGGAACATCCAGCATGGTTTATCTTTTCAGGATTCACCAAATGGTTCCTCTTGAAGGCCAGCATCTTTCTTCCAATCTCTATCTCTTTTGATACCAAAACAAAATGATTCTTAAAAATCCCCCCTAGAAGATTGACAAAAAACATAGGGTTGATTCTTAAGGTGAAAGCTTTTCATCCTTCAAATTATTTGTGCTATAAGGGCAGTAAAGATATTTTTACATTTTAATATTTCACATTCTCAAATTCTTAAACAAATACAGTACTTAAAGTTAAAAAAACCAACCAACCAACCAAACAAAAACACCTAAAAAAGAAAATAATCCCACAATGTTTTCCATCTGACTTAGGAAAAGTAGCCCGTTTCTTGGTCGTGTTCTATATCACTTTCAAAAACAGTATGTTTCTGAGTATCTATTGAAATATTCCCTTGCTACACTGGAACTTCTTCATGGTTCTGCATAGGCTTTTACCTTTCCATTTTATTTTCTTTTACAATATTACTGTAGGTGTCAGAATTCTCAGTTTTGGTACTGGGGGTTTGAAGGAAATTTAAACTAATTCTCCAGACAAACAAAGCCATTAACAAGATTTTGTTTATACAGGATCTAAATTAATGAACAACTAAAACACGATGAAAACAAGCCCAAATCATCCAGTTGCTTATGAGAGGCTTATACTGTAAACAAAGCTGAAACTGAATTAAATCACTGTCACTTCCCTGAGGCAAAGAGAAAAAAATAAAGCAGTTTTGACTATTTGAGTGATAATACAGTTTTCTCTGAAGTCATGATAGTCTGTAAGTGCATCATGCTCATGGGCTCTTAGCTCTTAGAAATCAGGTCACAAGCGTCTGTGAACATCTATTAGGTTTGTGCAAACAACTGTTTTTAGAGGTCAAGATAAATGTTCATGCGTTTATACACATAAACAATGAGCTATTCAGCACAGTACATCCTTGGATTCTCTCCCTGTACGTGGAAATTGTGTGCACCAAATATAGGTAGGCATCTGCATGTTACCTAATGCCTGGGTTTCATTTCTCATCACCAGTTTAGAAACATCCCTAGAACAACCCTTTTGATTATTAATTTGTGTCTTCAGTAATGCTTTCCCAGTGTCCTATAGAGAAAAGATTCTTTTTTTTTCTTGTCATATAAAGCAGATGCAAACTTTGAGGATGGAGCTTAGTTTCATTACTTTCAGAATGAAAAAAAAACCAAACTTCTCTCAGGATGAGCAGGAAGAGCTAAATATTTTCTCTGCAGGAAACAATATATTTATAACAAAGAGCAAGATCAGTCCACCAAGCCACAGTGTTCAGTTCAAAGCAATTAGCCAACGCTTCCCAAGCACTCATTTAGGTCATCAAATTATAGCTCATCTGCATTAAGTTAGACTTCATGTATATATATAAATATAGACATTCCAAATTACATAAGCCATCATTTTGAGAAGACAATTAGACTATATTGAACAGAATTCCTCCCTTGAAATTAGCTGTGGCACTTTGAAGAAACAGACCCTACATTTACTCTTGGTGAAATGCAGTAATTAGTTTTGCAATTGTCATGGAAATATTGAAGAAAACTATGCAAATTAATTAGCAAAACCAGTAGTGCTAAAAGAGCAATAATCTCAATAAATTTCATTCTCCTGCACAACGGTGAACTGCATTAGATTTTGTAATCAATACGGTGATATATGCAGATGTGTCAAACGTAGTACACACTGCAATTTATGATTAACGAAATACGGATAAGGGAGCAGAATCATAAACATTGACTGTGCAAACAGCCCAGTAGCAAATCCAGAAGCTACGATTGTTTCTACCAGATCGCAGGAAAGATGTGCAGTCCTAATTAAAGAAAGATTTGTGTTAAAACTCTCCAATCAAGTCTGAACCCACGGATTCACATTCATAACTGCATTAATCCTGGCTTGATGTTGTTCTTTTTTGATCAGAAAATCATTTTATGTACATTCTCATCGTCTGCTGCTGAAGTCTACATGTTTCTCTCATTTAAATCTCCGTGCATGTTGATAAACTACACTATTTCTCTACAGTGCAATGAAGACTAATAATTTTTCTTAACCAGTAATGTCATTTAGAACAAAACCAGCTAAAGTGGTAGAAATGTTAATAGAGTAATAGAAAGTGATTGACTACAGTTTTAAGTCTTGTTGGTGCTCTTTGTCAGAATTTGCTTAGACAGCTAACCAAGACCTCTTTTGATAAGCTAAGAGCATAAAGAAACAGTTTCAAAAGGTGAGAGAAATCCCCAGATTTCTAAATGATTCTGGATTAGACTCACAGGGTACGTTTTCATTTCTTCTTCAGATTTGTTCAGAGAAAAAGGAAGTGTCTTGAACTCAGCATTAGAAAAATACAGGCAGATAGATCTATAGAAAGTCCAGTTCTTTTCAGCTGAAAGCTCCTACACAGAGCCTAAAAACTAAATGCAAAACTAAAACAATTTTCCTGGTTTAATCACTTCATCGATAATTGTCACTGCAGCAAGAGAAACCATCCACTTGCATCCTTAACACGATTTCTTTGGTAACTTTGTACAGATTTGCACCTTCAGTGTTCATTTGGACAGAAAACATATCTTTTCTGTGATGCAGAAAGTGGAACAGTTTCTACCTAGATAAGACAATAAGGTAATTACATGTGACAGGATAACAATATGCCAAAGAAAAAAGAATGCCAAAAGCAAACTAGGAATGTATTTTAAAGCAGCGCAGTATTTACAAATCAAAACATATTATTCAGTTCACTATTTTATTTCCTTTGGAAAGGGATGGGGAGGGGAGAATAAAAAGAAAGAAAAATTAGGATGTACAAGTTCTTGGAGTTAAGATATAAAGATTTATAATATTCTCTTCAATGAATAACACAGTTCTTTAAAGCTGAATACATTAATTTGATTTGAAGTCTATTAAATTGAAATAAGAATCAAACCAAGGGAGTGCTAAACTGAATAATAAGGCAGTTACTGACCAAAAGGCAATGACAGAATAAAGTGATAGTTGTTTCTTCACGTTTTATTGAAAAAGTTCTGTTCAACTTCATTGACGTAATGTATGATATGACTTTGTTACTTACTTACTAAGAAATTTCCAAAATCTAGACTTTATTAAGTTATTATGAAGTTTCCTTTTTTGAGATACTGAATCAATACTCCTTGGGTTGCTCAAAACCATACTGAAGCATAGGCTAAAAGTCTAAGGAATAATAGGGTATTTTCAAAGGTTACTTCATTCTCACAGAAAAATTTTAAGAATTTCCTAATTTTCTACTGACTTTGACCTCCTGAACTACATAGAAGCAGAAGCTTCTACTACAATTATAAAATAATTATGTAGATAGAATAAAATTAGCATATTTTACCAACACCAAGAATGTGCTGGATGTAATACATTCTTGATTACTAATATTCTATACAAAATAGAAGCAAAATTTGAAAATAAAAAAATTCAACTTCAGTGTACAACTATTTTATTAACTCTGCAGAGGCCCATTATTGGTCTGCTACACATAGTGTAACAGAAAAAAAAAGTGAAATGCTTGGGGTGGAGTCTCTTTTACACTGTTGTCACCACTGAAATGTTCATTTCCCTGTACCAGTAGCTGAAAGAAGAATATTCAGCGTTCTAAGGAAGAACCATCAGGCTGAACATTTTTAGAAGCTGCTTGGAGATGAAGCGTCAGATCTAGAACAAAAGATACAGTGATAGCTAATGGGAATTGTAAAATTAGGTTTTGCAATGACTCTGTGATTTATCGCCCGGAGCCATGTTTTGACACAAAGATTCCAGTACCAGGATATGTATCTCAGAATTATACCCGTATTTTATAAGTTTTTATCTGCTATGAATAGGACATCTGTCTATTTAAAAAGTTAAAAATGGGCTCAAAATGCTGTGAAATCAATGACTAATTTATCACACTAAACCAATCCAATGCATTAAACCAAACTAAATGCAAATGAGACCTAATGCTCAAGTAATCCTTTTTCATTAGAAAAGCTACCATGATTGTGATACTTCACAGTTGTACGTCACTTTCAATTTTCAAAAACTCTTTCTGAACATTAATTATAAATGAACATTAATAATAAACCTCTGTCTAAAGTATTTAAGTATTTATTAACTCTACTTCACACATGTGGAAACAAAGACAACCTCAAGTTTCAAACTTCAAATATTTAAATTTAGGTATAAAAACATCTATTATTTCTATAATATATTCAAAAGTCCTGAGATCCAAAATTCTGACTTGAAATTAAAAGGCTTAGGAGGTCTCTCCTTGTCTGAAAATCTGGTTATTTGTTTAGGAATCCTGGATCACAGTTTAGCTTAAGGACTGCAGCGCAGGGCCACACAAGACAGGACAAGTATCAATTTGTGGCTGAATTAATACAGAACACTGTTCAAGGGACAGGACTCAACTCAGCTTTAGCCCTCTAGACATTTAAGTATCTACTTTAACTATATAAGACACAACTATAGTCAACAGAAACTAAGGGATGTTTTCAAAGTTTAGGTCATTCTGTCCTAAGGGCAGCATCTGATCTACTAGGATCAGTGGAAAAATACACAGTTCAGTCTATGAAGTACTACTGTCTGTCAGGCTGTCTATGAAGCACACAAGACAAATGCAACCCAAAAAACACAAGTAATCTGCAACCTCCTCTGCACACAGTATTAGCTCAAAATCAGCCAGGACTGGTATATTCTGAGATATCTGAGATAGTCAGATAGCCATTGCAACCAAACAAATCTGAAAAGAGCCAAAACAGTTTCTTTGCGAAACACTATTTATTTTAATCACTTACTTTTATAATAGAAAGAATTATTATGGAAAAGATGCCTCATAGTTAAACTTTTAAAAGATGCTCAACATGATAATGACCGAAGAATCTCTTAAATATAAAATCCGGTGTCCATGTAGAAACAGATGAAATGCTTAGATGTGGGTTTGTCCACATAGAGTGTTCTCCAATCAAGCATGTAAGTTTTATAATCTATATGTGTATTATTAGAACTACTACGAAAAAGGTTGGTTCCTTATGCATAATCAGTTTCCACTGAATTTAAATTACTTGCAGTAAAGTACTGATGCAGATAAAATGCTTTAAATGTACAGAATATTAAGCAAATGTTTATATTAAAAAACTTCTTTCAGATGAAAATGTGCTCGGTGAAGCACAACCCCATAGTGCCTTGCAGAATATTAATGTGCAGTAGATCACAAGATGACAACTATTCCTATGTAAAAGCTAGAGGTGGGATAAAAGGTAGTATTCACACGACAAGCCTCAACAAAAGAAATGTGCAAACACACAGGGTGTGATCCTATTGAGATGTAAATGAGGTTAGAAATATATGGAATCAAACCTGCTTAAAGTCAGGAGTGTCTTGTAAAACAGGGACAACAGCGTGTTTAGCATGAGCAGCTTCAGCTGACTGGTATGCCCACTAGAATTTGTATAAAGACTACCTAACTCTTTGAGAAGCAATATGTGAATAGAAATCATATTCTCGTGGAATTATAACGCAACTCCTACTACAGAAGCATGCCAACCAGAATACCTTAAAAATATATATATTTTTTGAAGCCTGCAGAATGAATCTCAGATCAGAACCAAAATGTCATGTACAGGCTGAGAACTAATTGGCACTGAGAAAGCCAAAAACAAAAAATGAAGGAGCGAAGACCACAGATTACAAGTGAATCTGTAGGGAACACAAGAACATGGACAGAAACAGAGTGTGAGAGACAAAAGAGGTAATTATCTCTTTGAATTTAAAAAAAAAAAAAAAAAAAAAAAAATTGAATTTTTTTTTTAAATAAAAAATTGAAAAAATGCAAATAAATAAAAATTTATTTGAATAAAAAAAATTAGTGTAAGTAAACACACTACTTAGGAGCACAGCTTAACCAAATCATAGTTAAGTTACTAAACACAAGATCTTCCTCATCCTTACGTTCTCACTACTATCCTCATCCTCACTGCATTTGGAGCTAGATGATCCTTAAGGTCCCTTCCAATCCAAGCCATTCCATGTTTCTTACCTGACTGGACAGAGAAAGCCACTGCAGACTTCTCCATCAGCTGTTTCACCCTATCATTATCAACATAGAGCAAGGGGCAGATAATTGGAGAAATCGTAGCTCTGCCACCTAGGCAGTTGGACAGTTATAACAACCTATCACCACCAACAGGTAGCAAAAGAGAAGCCAAATACAGTGTCAATAATCTGTTGAAGCAAATTAAGGTGGTAAAGGTATTAGTCTTTACATTTGAGTTCTGCTGGACTAGAAAAGGTCTAAGTAATAGTTTTTTACTGTGTTAAATTTGCAGGGTTTAAAAGACTAGCAGATGTTTGGAAAGAGAAATAGAAAAATTAATTACACTAGAAAAATTGCATATTTATTTACACTGACTGCTTTTGACAGCTTTACCAATAATAGTCTGTCTACCTGGTAAATATATCCCAGTAACCCTTCATACAGAATCAGATTTTAGTCAACTGTTTATATAACCCCTATCTACCTTGATGCAAATGAGTTCAGGATGAGCTCCTCTAGCTCCACCACTCAATAGATGGAGCCTACACTATTCCTTTCAGACTAAAATTTAGAACTATTGTGTTATGTAAATGTTATTGCTCAAAGCAAAAGACTGGTATTGTCCTAGTAATTAATTGTCTGATTAATTAGACCTCTTTCCACTTGCTCAGCAACCTGCATTCATGTGCGTATACAGTTAGAAAAGTAAACTAGGATTTACATTATCTGTGCAGAACTGCTAAGAGATGGGCAATAACAACAAAAAAAGTATTATTCTGGAGATCTATTAAAAAAGAAAATGCAGCTTTTCTCTAAGAAGTGAAAATCCAATAAAAATGTGAATTTTGTCATATGGAGTGATGGATTTGGAGCACTCAAGAAGGACGAATGAATCATGCTGAACTGTTAATATCTCTGCCAGCTCTTTCCACAAGCATGTGAAACTGTCTTTGTTTGCTTTCCTAACAGCCATCTCTTGAAAAATTCTCTGAGAATATGGGAAGCATTCTGTAGTGAGATAATTGTTTCAACAGCTTGGATACCGATTTCCTTTTGTATGAGTAATGGAGGACTAAGATCATTACAATAGAGTGTAATACTCTTGACATCAGTGGGAACCCTAACTATAATATATAAAGCTGCTTAAAAAATAATATTCCTGTAAGAGGAGAACGTGGTCTTCATCAGTTAATTTTTACTTTTGTATCGATGTTGCTCTGAATTTCTAATATATACATATTTAATGATAGTAATAACATGTATTTATTAGACAAGGGTAGTAAAAACTATGAAAGAATTATTAAACCTTAACAAAAATTAGACGCTTCAAAGACACAATGAAGTACTAAGATTGTGTGCACACTACTGTTTTAAAATAAAGAAAGATGCATATTTAGGACTTATTTCACACCTTTCAATCTACTCACATTTCACTGCAGAATTATAAAGTGCTTATGAGTTATGAGATTATTGCCTAGCTCAAAATTCATCTTTGAAGAGTTGGAAACTTAAGAAAGCAAATTAATGGATAGAATTAGAGGGTTTTCTTGTTTCGTTTTGTGTTGCTATCGAAACATATACCAGTTCTAAAAAGTAAACAAAAACCATCGCTTTTAATCTGTCTCACGGGGAACACGCACATGAGCAAATAATCCAGAATAAGGGGCACAAAACATGAGCAGTAAAAAGACATTCTTCAGTACCTTCAATAAAAAAGCAGTCCTTCACAAAGATATATGAGATATATGGAATAATAAATATTAAAAAAAAATCTGTGGAACTCTTGGTCAAAGTACTGAAGAACAATGTCTTTTGCAAGATATCGCAAAATCTTTATACATTAATTTAAAGTTGGAATTTTGGAGAAGTACTGTTAGGATTTCCTAAGCAAATCCATAAAAAATATGAGTATATGATAATCACATAATCTGAGTAGAAAACAGGAAAAAGCATCATCCCTTAAAATATGTATTATTTTTATATCATACTGCAGTGAGGGATTTTGTTTGTTTGTTTTAACCAAGTTCCATGCAGCAGCTTGAAGAACAGTGTAGATAAAGAAAGATCAGAAAAAAATAAAGAACAGTTTTAGTTTGAGGAGGTAATAAATAAATAAATCAATACATGGTGAAGAATATGACTTTAGGAGTTAATTATTTAGAAACAGCTCAAGCTGCCATGTAGATCCTATTAATAGTTTGTAAAAATAATACCACTCACTGAAGAATGTAGCAGATGGTGGCAAGACACTGAAAGGAAAAGCATTTTTGTTCCATGTGCTTCTAATGTTATCAGATCACCCACGTGCTTAAACATCCTGGTTTACTGAAGGTATTGGTGAAAAAATTAAAAGAGATCTGATACCATGTCAAGACATGAATCTTAATGCCAAAATGGCATATATTTATTTCCTGTTAATGCCAGATGCACTATATGTGCTTCAGCTAAGGAACTGCACACTCAGGAAATTACATGATGGTCTATCAAAGTTTGCATGCCGATAACAGAGAGAATATTTCTCAGAAATGCATAGATGCCTTATTTTGTAAACATAACATTTTTATTATTAATGTGCATACAGGACCATAGATAGCCACTAATGGATATGAAAGGATAAATTTGTCTTCTCGTTCTCTTTGTTGAGCATTCTGTCCTCTAGCAAATTTACCATTGTACTGGGAGCTTGGCTTCTGTCAGGATCCCTAAGGTGCTTTCTCTATGCGGTTTAAATTCCAAGAGAGTGGCTGTATTTTGAGATGTCACTCTTTCGATAGAGGAAAATGTTGCTAGCTCACAGAGACAATTCCTTCCACATTGCATCTCAGGTAGAAAGATCTGTTCTGCACTCTACATAAGATCAGGATAATCCTTACTTGGCATTTCAGACACAATAACTTGATATTTAGTAAGTCTTGTTCCTGCACTATTACCTTTAAACTTGGTGGCTTGTCAGACATACATTGATTTTAGCAGAGCAAGTACCTCACTTTGAAGAAGATGGGCAAGGTTGCGTGCTTCCCATGAAATGAGTGTGCCTAACTTGGATACTTTGCTGCTACTGTTAGTAAAAGACCAGCCACGACAGCACAGGGTCAGCACAGCAAATCTATCCTGAGGGAAATGTGTGTTACGTGGGGCTGTGTGTAGACTTGCTCCAAGGAGGCTCCCACAGCAACATGCAATATCAGTTCAACCGCAGAGCTGAATCTATTTATGACATGTTACAGCACACATCTCTCTGCACCCATGATGAGAGGCAGCAACCAAAGGACAACTAATACTCAAAACTTCTTCCACTCCTTTTCCATCACTGCTTCCCATAACCAGGGACTGTAGAGTTCCTAATTGGTGCTTTCAATTCATAGTAATTAATTGTAGCTAGATTTCTTTTCATCTCTTGAAATACATAATATCACAATGGACTCAAACAGAACACTGTAAAGGCAGTCTATATTACTGCTAAATAATCATATTCACTGGTTTTTATCTTAGCTTCACATGCCTTTCATCTGCTTTACAAACATTAAAACTCATTTAATATGATTTTAAAAATGAATAAGGCACTATAAAAAGAGCATATTAATGGCTGTTCATATAACTTCTAATAATTTTAGTCAGGTTTATTATTTGGTGTACGGTAAATCAAATTAAGTACAAATATTAGTACCGACAATGTGCATATAATTAGTTTTTAATCTTTATTTCTTGAACATGTATTCATTGTAAACGAGTAGGCAGACTTCAGAGCCATATCTGGGTATATAAATAGCACATTTAGATGTATATTTCTATAATTTTCACATATATAGCTCACACATAATCCCTTGATGTCTTCCTTCTCATGGTTAGTAGCTAAGCATACAAAATGCTCAAAAGCAATACTTGAAAGAAAATGCCTAACTGTTTTCAGTTTGCAAATTTAGATGATTACATTTTCTGGTTTCTTATGATTTCCCCACAAGGAAGTATATGAAAGTTAGCAAAATTTCACCCGGTAAATATTCCTTTTATTCTTTCTATTTTTGAGCCATTTGTCCCCATTAATCACATGTACAAGTCTAGTCCTACAGAAATTCACACTTATGCCCTGCAGGTGTCTTACTTCAATTCCCATTCATGCAGAACATCTTGTAGGTTGAATCTAATGCTTAACTTCAGGTTCTCTTGGAATGAATACACATAAGTCAACAAACTATAATCCAAATCTCAAGTCCACCATTTTCTTAGTCCTCTTAGTACTATTAATCCACAGCCTCTAAGAAGAAGCAAGTTTTGATCAAGCTGTGTTCATCTGAAAGTTCAAGAAATCCCTTTCCATTTGAGAATATGCGTTAAAAATGTTATATAGAGCCTCTTGTTTCAGCCCATCCTTTCATGAAATAACTAAGGGCTAGTTTCTTAATGAAATGAATGAAATTGCTAATAGTTAACACTCCAAAGAAATAAGTATACATTTCATAATTATGTTGCTTAGCATATATTACAACATACTGTTTTTTTTTTAAAACTATTTTGACTCGTCAAAAAGAACAGATGGATAAAGTAGATTGCTAATTCCATACCATCATCTATGTTGACTTAAAATATAAAAAGATACGGTTTGTTCTAAATCTGTAAATCTATATATATCCATATATTCACTAGTTTGAAGTTGCACAAACCTACTTTTGTCACATAATAGCACAAAAAATTCAGCTTCTGTATTCTGGGAAGGGTGAAAATAAACACACCAATGGAAAACGCAGTAGAAGTACACCAAGTCTTACAAAGAAAAGGATTCTTGAGATATTGCAATGTGATAAAAGAGAAGAATAAGAAGTGTGTAGGAAAACGACCAAGAAATTATGACTTCCCATTGAAAGTTATGATTTGGTTATGAAATGCTAATTTTGGAAGATTATGATCTGTCCTCTGAAAGAGAAAGCTGATATATGATTTCTGGGGAAAAAAAAAAAAAAAAGATGAGCTGTTGCTGGTCTCAGAAGAGAAGGAAATCTTACACAGATTTAGTGCATCTTTTAAATCCACACCACTCTACAGAAGAAGACAAACTCTCACAGACCTACCACAGATGCAGTTGTAAGCAAGTTAGAATCTTTTTTTGCGCAGTATGTCTTTGAGACATAGAAGAACACTGCAGAAAAGCATAATAATTTGCTATAAAATTCACACATGAAAAATAAGTTCCTCTCCAAATAAAGTTCTTCTCCAATAAAGGAACATGACTTATCCAGGAAAAACAATAGGAGTGATGTTTGGACAAGGCAGGTAAAATACAATGAAATTATATAGGTGAACTGTAACAATTTCAGTCTTGAATTATAATACTGGTACAAATCTCTCAACATCTTGGTATGAAAAAGGAACAGGTACATGAACAAAAGCCTGGTGAAAAATACGGAACACAGCCACACTGCATCTTTCAGAAAGAAGATCAATGCTTAGCTCTGTTAACAATTCAATAGGCTTTTCTGCCTTATAAAACTGGAATTTAAATACTAATTCTCTTGGGTGCCTTTGAAAACCTTTACCATAATTTTTTAGACTTATATTTTGGCAAGTGATTTTTTGTTGTTGTTTGTTTTTTTAACCAAAGAAGGGTTAAATGAAATCCTATCAGCCAATGGCCTAAGGAAATCGAATTCAAACTTTTTTTTCCCTTTGGTTGAAAATCAGATTTCTTTGCTCTGATTCCTTCTGCACCTTCAAGATTTATTCACGAGTCACAGCTGAATGCACTGTATGTTGTATTTATATGAACAAACACACACACACAAAAAGAATCATTTCCATTATCTAGATAAATATATGTTTGTCAGCATCAGAAAGTATATCAATCCTGTGAGTTATGAGTATTCAGTTACTGTTTTAAAAACATCATTCAGGCATTGTGAGAGATACAACTACAGCATAAGCAATGACCTTTAAGCATATCTTCTTCCCCATTATCTCAATACTGTGAAATAGCAATACTGAAATCTTTGTAATATCTGCACAAAAGCTATTTATTTTAAAATCATTTCACACAGCAAACCAACCATAATTTTATTAACAATAGCAAGAAGTTGATATGGTATTCCAAGGAACACTAACATGCTATTCACCTTAGTTGCTTTTACAAAGAATCTCTCAGTTCATTTGTATTTCAGCAAAAGGGCACATGATAATTTTAATTCTTTAGTAAAGTTTTTCAATTAAATTTCTAAAATCTTATCAGGTGTAGAGCATCTTCAGGGAGCAAAACTTTCATAATAACAATACCATGGAAGCTCATAATCTTTAAAATGACTCATTCGCTATGATTAATTTACTCTTATTTTTATCTGCATATCTAAAGGGCAAATGTCACTTCTAGAATTATTTCAGGCAAAAAAATTATACAGTTTTACTTCAGATATAGATCACATCGTTTATGAGTGACTGTCATGACTTATGCATTGCATTTTTTCTATCAATGTTGAGTTTCTTCCAGTCTCAGAAATATTTCTTGAAGAAATACTGCTAACATTCTGTGAAAGACACCACACAGCTAAGCCAAATTAAAGCTTTTCAATTAACAGAGGCTAAGTCATACTATGAGTACAGCAGAAGTAACACTGAATGGCTTATACGTGTTTCAGCAAAGTTGTTATACGTAGCATTTGTCACCGACTGCATGAGCAGCATTTCAGAGCACTACAGGTGGAAATTATTTTATGTAGGCTGTGGTAAAACAAGCTCTACTAAAGCATTGCAAACTGCTAAAACCCACTCTGTAGCCATCTTTGTTTCAAAATGGAGCACATAACTTTCAACAGCAGTCCCACAAACACACGATGACATCAAAATTAAGGCATGCTTGCAAACTGTTTCCTTCAGTAACAGGAAGAAGTGCAGAAACAGAAAGAGGGCATACAGCAACATACAGATGTTTGCATCTTGCAGGAACATGAAGTCCTGTGGAGTTTGCATGCACAAGAAAATGAAAAAGCAAGAGTGCTTTCGTTTCTCCCCATACACAGCAGTACGGGAAAAGAGCAAGCATGACAAATCAAGCTGTATTTCAGGAAAGTGCTACTGACAGTAACCCATCTGTATTTTAAGCATGTCTTTATTTGCTTGCACCTGCATTAAAATGCTCAATATGATTAAAATTATGTTTGGCAAAATTCCATTCAATGACTACTCCAAGGACAAGGGTTAGACAGCCACTTAACCATTATTCTAACCTGCTAATTTATAGGCTACTTACTAGTACTTTTTAATACTAGTACTTTTAACCCTACCTTAAGTCACAGCCCTTCCAAACAGCACAATACACAGCCCAGCAAAAGGATGAATGGGGCAAAAATCTGATTCCTAATATGGCACTTAATCTGATTATGAACAATCTCCTGGAGCGTGAGATCACATTTGATGTTTTAAGAGTACACAAGCTGAAAGAAGTGAAGAAGAAGTTAAGAGTCAAGCTGCTTCCCACCCTCCCCCCTGCCAACTTCAACATCCGAGAATAGTTTCTCAGCTGAAATTACCACACAAGCAAATAAAAGTCAAGAGGGACTACACTAAAAATTTAGTTTGCTTATACTACTGGATTTCTTTGTCTGTCTCTTTTCTTCCCATCGTCTTGATCATCTGCCTAGAACTCTTCTTCAATTTATGATCAGAAGCAGTATCTTACTGTATTTCATTGCCATGGTGTGTGTGGCCTTGACTCGTTATCAGTTCATTTCACAGCTTTGTTGTCTGAACTACTGCCAAAATAACTGGTTCATGTTTTTGTTACAAGCTTTGGAAAATTTGATAATTTGGACAGAGACATTTTTTCTTTCTACACAGTTGTTCTTCCAGATGGTTGACATTACTTTGAGCAGTCCTTTCTTCTCATTTTTGAAATGATTCAGTCTGGCGATGATTTATTTCAGACTTCTAGAGTTGACAAGCTGGATTTGTATCTTGCCTAAATTTGCCTTTTGATGTCAGTGAGGCTCTAGCAACTTGAATAGCATGATGATACTTCTTCACCAAGTAAATTTTAACTCCAAGTTAAGCTGAAAAAACGTCACTTTTCAAATAATCTGGAATTGCACCTCTAAGTGCAAAGCTTTATTTTGTTGTTTTGTTGTGTTTTTTTTTTTTAACTTGTTACAAATCATGCATTCATTAGATTATTTTACTCCATAACAGCTAACACTGTTTCTCAAACATATGTGGACGACGAAATTCCCTGCAGTTGATTTGAAGTGCTCTGGCCAGTTTAATTTTTCCTATCTAGCTATGAAAAGGCATATTTTAGATAGAAGGAAAGTGTTTCAGATGTACTGCAGCACACAAAACTGTATTAAATAGTGCATTCATAAGAGCTCAGATCAGGTCATTGCTATTTCTAGATAAGTCACGTACTTAAATCAGTGACGAAACAAATTCTCTTTAAATATTTCTTGCTGGATCTACTTAGGTTAATTTCAACAGAATTTAATATTCAAAAAGAAATCCAAATATTATTTTAAAGAAAATATATGCACATGAAAAGAATGAATAAGCATAATTGGTGACTAAGCAGTTTCTTAGGCCTTGTGAGCTTCATAAGCTTCTTACGTCTTTTGTAAGACAAATTCTTGAGCAGTTAACTGAAAATGCTTTCCACTAATGTTAGCCTATAAATTATGAATCTGTTTACAATTCTGACCCAACATACTTTGAAAACAATCTTTGGGATACAGATGAAGCCCATTTACTCTCATTTTGAAACTCCTCTACTGCTGCTAGAGAAGCTAAGCAGAATGTGTGAGAGCTGCCATGTGCTTCAGTGTGGATTTTTCAATGACAACCAACCAGTGAGTAGAATTTAGATCTCCGACAACTGCAAGAATTTTCCACTGACTAACTGAGCCACGATTTCATCTAGGGCTGCGCAATTACTGTTTCAGTATAACATTATTTCCTCTGGACTAGATAACACAGTTTTGCTTCAAAAAAGTAATGCTAGCAAAAACAGAAAAACCTTTTCCACAAAAGCACAATAGTCCTCATCATATCCAGTGCATATTATTTTCCTTTAAATTATCGCCACTAAAATCTTTTTCAAAACAAACTTGAAATTATGCTATGCCTATAAGATGTGTATGAGGATTAAAAGAAGTATAAGCTTCTTCAGTCTTTGGCTCTGATATTGACTGTAAATTGCATGCTGTTCCTTTGTCTTAATTCCTTCATATGTAAAATTTGCCCACTAGCTGCCTAAATATTTTGGAGATACAGATGCTATCTCTGTGTGCATACATCTTCATGTTGTGTAAGTGGTGCTTACTAAAAAAGTGAAAAATTCCAAGAATGGTGACTTTGAAAAAGGAACTTCAATACAGCTGGGAAATTTTCCTCAAGACTAGATAATCTGATATTTCAGGCAGTAGGAGAAAACATATTTTGCATATGCTTGCAATAATATTTCAAAAGAGACATGTCTAAACCAGTTATTTCCTGCGTCAGCACTAGGATCTGAAAGAAACTGACATATTTCTTAAATTTTAACAATTAGCAATTCACAAATCACTGAGATGTTTAAATGTTTAAATGTTTAAAACTGACTTTTGCACCTCATTCTGTTACAACTTCATGTCTGTCTCCCACGGAAACCAAATACTTAGGTACAGATCATTCAAAGAAAAAAGCACAATTTCCTCTGAAATAAGAAAGAACATTTAGGTTAACTTCTTTCCCAGCTGGCTTCTTGAATAGATACTTGAAATAGCATGATACATTAGTAAAAGGAAAGTGAAATTCATTAACTGCACAAATATACAGTGTCTCTGCAGGTGATATCTTCTAATTCACGAACTCTTAAGTCTATGGCTCGTTGTTATAAATGCTCTCTCATTGATTACTAGGACTTGTACATAATAAGGGATTTAGGTCTAACATCCATTTCAGAAATCATTTTTTACTGTGAAAAAACATTTTCTGCACTGCTTTGAAATCACAGTGATCCTGCAATGTTTGTAAAGTAATTACACTTCACATTAGTGTTTGTACCCACTGTACTGAGCACTATAATCAGGTATAGTGATCATGTATCCATGCAAGATTCCTCAGAACAGATTTAGGAATGACTGCAGTTGTAGACAGGAAATCATTTACCATCACATTTTAGAATCTGAAATACGGTACCTATCTAGGAAAACCCACATTTGTAACAGATCCCTTTCCAATTACCACAGGACATTACATTTAGGGTTTCCTATTGTATGCCACTGTGATAAAGTCTTACAGACAAGTTACTGATTGAGTCGGCAGTTGTAAGATGACCCAAGATGCCACTTGTTTCTTCAGAGTCTCCTCATTCATGACATCACGTCATATATCGAATTCAAAAAGGACCTTTTATTTCCTGTTCATTTGAGCAGGAACTATTCACCCTGCATTTCTTTTGCAAACCAGAGAAAGTTGAGCAGTATGCTAAAGCATGTACTGCAGAGAGCAGGAGAATGGAATTCTTTCCAGTTATTAGAAAAGGAATTTAATAAAAAATAGTGTTAAACAAATTGTACCTTGAGCACTGAAAACAAACTTTGTATGAATATGAGAAAGATGATACAGTATGGAATTTGAAAATGCTTGATGCATTTGGTTTGACATTATTCTTTCCAACAGCTTGAGAATGAAGCTTTTGTTAGATAAGGCTCAAAAAAAAAAAAAAAAAAAAAAAAAAAAAAAAAAAAAAAAAAAAAAAAAAGAAGGATTCTAGGTTTGATAAAGTTTTAAAGTAGAACTATTCTTTCCACTACTACTGGCAACTGAAGGTTTAGGCACTAGGCAACTCTCCAAGTATTGTGAGCATTGGGAACCCCAAATGCAACACGAGGTCTAAATTTGCTGACGCTAACACCACAGCAGAGACAGCTACTCTGTATTTACAAATTAGAACTTGTAAAAAGAAGATTTTCCCATTCTGGAAGACTGTTGAAAACTCTTCTTTCCACTTTGACTTCTGAAGGAAAGAATACAAATTCAGAAAAGTACAGACTCCAGGTGAAATAACTCAGAGGTCTCTGACATACCCCAGTCACACAGGTATATATACTTATACCTGTTTATAAGCAAGAGCAACTCTGCCTTTTCACTTCATAGCTGGGGCCACAGAGTGGAGCACGTCAGTGAGCCAAAAAAGAACAGGTCCAAGTTTCATGCAGTGGAATTTGAAAGGAGGGACAACATTTGACAGGTACTAGAACATAAGAGTCCCCTTATAATTCTTCTCACTGTGATCAGCGTCAGCTTCATCTCCTCCAAGTCACAGCATGGCTCTGCAGTTCCACATGGAAGGTTGTCCCCTACACACCTTCTCCTGCTCCTAAGGCTACACCTATGTAGATTTTTAGCATTTATAGACACAAGTGAGTATAATCATGCCCACGCAACCCAACTACACCTCCCTCTACTTTCTCAACAGAGGATCTGCTTTTCCCCATTACCCAGTTTTCTCATTTCCAAGTTCACATTCACTATCTCATTCAGTTTCTAGCCCTCTCTGTTAAAGTCTGCATTCAACTACCACCAATTTTCAGAAACCTTTGGACACAGAGGAATTCAACAGTACCTGCACAGGCTCAATTTCAGGAACCTGTTCTCAGCATCAATATAGAAGTGCCCAAACAGATTATATAACCACAAAAGGAAATGTGTGCACTACAGTTCTGAAACCGAGATTTCAGGATGTATTTAACTCATAGATTTCAGAATGCCTTAAATGTATTGAGATTGAAGTAATAACTTCAATGAAAATGCTATAGAAATCAAAAAGTAAAATTAAAATTTATGGTATTAATACAGTAAACTTGTCCCAACATAAACTCTGTAGCAAAGCCACTAAAAATGGACTTCCATTTCTCTTTCATTTTAGGAAACTGTGAATTAGCAGAGACCCTAACAGCAGGTGTAAATTGCAATACAGCTTTCATTCTGTACATAGATCTCATATTATCAGTGGGACCTAGCAAACGGATTGAAGGAATTGTACAGCCATAGCTCTGTTACACAGTAGCACATTTGTTAAAATTATCTGGAACATAGCAAGTGCTTGATAATAGAATCAGACTCCAGCAGAAATACAATGTGTTCTTTATTCCAAATCTCTCATTATGAGGAAAGTTGAAAAAATGCAAAGATTTCTGCCCTACAAAGGGCATAATAAGCATGCAAAATACTAAAATGGTATTTCTGATGTGACATTTTGCAATGAAGTGATACTGTAACATTATCTGGACAGCAAAAGGTTTGTCTGCCCTAGTTACTAAGTGTAGATAGCATTCACTTCTATAACTGTCAAATCCTTTTCATACTATTTTAATTTGCAAGAGAACCTGACTTCACTATGGAAATGTTGTGATAAAGCCTAAAAAGAGTTTATCTGATCAAAGAATATATTACCACCATGTGGAGATTTGCTTCAAATCTTGCATAAACACAACCCACTTTTGTGCAAAAAACAGATAATGGGAACATAAGGGGGAAAATAACTTGAAATTCTTTAATAAGCTTCTATTTTTGAGACATAGTAAGGGAAGAATATTTATCCACAAATAAGGTTTATAAAAAACACCTTACATGCTAATGTCTCCCTAGTAACATCTGCTTGTCAAAGTCCAATGTAATCAAGTCAGCAGTTGAAAACTGACAATCATCTACTGTAATATACTTTGGATTATGGACTCAGGATCATTTAGACATGTTTATGTCTCATGGTTATGAATAAATTACAGTATGTACCAATTTACCTAGAAAATAATTCCAAAATTTAGTCTCAATGATAAATGAAAACACAATCTGCAGTTTCATAATAATTTGTTAATTGAATATAGAATTAAAATCACTGCAGTCATCCCATAAGTTTTAAGGTAAGCTACTTAACACAGCCATTAAACAAAATTTCACGGACACCAGTGCGTTTCTTAGCCTCTGAACAATTGTGCTCATCGGTCCTACAGTAATCAGCCATACTTAGAATAAATAGAACTTAGATGTGTTTTTCCATATGATATTCATGGTAAACACAAAACACGAGTCTGCACTAATGAACAGATAACAGTGTTGTACCAGAGGCAAAAAAAGATCAATCATTCCTTGTAAGAAAGAATATTACATAGACTCATATTTCTCCAAACTACCAGCTTAGTCTTTACTTTCAGCCATAGTCAAGTTGTTTGCAGAAAGCTTATTAAGGTCTCAATGGGAGAAGAATGCACAATTCTCCTACACTTAAGTTGATTTCTTAGTACTACCGCCCTGTGTTCCATGGCTACTGAATATAAGAATGGCTAGAAAATAACAGGATCTTATTGCATATCATTATTTCTATTTGAAGATGATGCTGTGGTCTACCATGAAAAGTCTCCTAACAAAGGGCTGCTGTAAATACTACAAAAGAACAGTGGCTCTAATACAGCATTATCTCTGCCAGTCTGACAGCGAGTAGATGAATTACTCAGAGTAACGTAACACTGAAATACAAGTTTTCTCCCCTTTCTGCACAGGAATCAACAGTTCCCACAACTGCTATACAGTGGTTGTTTCAAAGTCTTCTGCATGCGTGCATACGATAAAGTATCACTCAATGGAATGAAATACTTGATATAAGCACTTAACAACAAATCCTGCCTAAGGAAAGGTGAATTTGCTTTCAAATTCTTTCACCCAAAGAGCTATTAACAACAACAACAAAAAATATCTGACAATATATTGATATTAAACTAAGCGTATCACTGAAACCTGAATTCCTTCTGAGCCTTTTATCTCCATTTGAAAAATGTCTCTGACAACTGTTTAGCCCTGATATTGCCGGGTTTTCCTTTGTATTGTTGTGAACATAATTCTAATGCAGATCTCTTTCTAGACTTTTGCTGGAGACCCATAAGCCTAGCCAAGTATGTTTGGTTTAAATGCAGTGATTTCTGCCTCCACACAACCTCTTTCAGTATTGATCCCTGAGACAATAACATCTGAAAGTGTGAGCACTCTATATACTTTGCTGTATACTGTCTCTCACCTTCATAAACTTGCAGAATTACAATGAACCTTCTTTTACTCCTCTTACGCGTGAGCAGAAGAAAGACAGTAAAATCAACTTTTAGTAAAAAGAAAAGAGCAGTCAGCGAAATATAAGTAGCATAAATAAGACAGTATCAAACACAGAATACTAGCAAGAAACCTGCTAGCAGGAAAACATAGTAAAAGAAAGATGCATACCCTATAGGTTGATGGGATATTATTAAGCTACTTGAGTACATTTTTGAAAGGCCAAAAAAATCACCATGAGCACATGTGTGAGGTGATTTTCTGGTTTACCTGACCCTGACAAGCAACACCTGGGACTGTATCTGACCCTGATGACCCTCCCTAGGCCTGATCCTGATCCTCCTCAGTTTGTGAGCAAGCATCCCTGCCTGGCTTCATCTCATCCCCATGGAGGGGACCAATGACTGAACTCCTCCAAAAACTTGTCCTGCTCCTATACTGGGGGGCAGCAGGGCAGGAAATGCTGGGCTGAGGACCCCCCACAGCTCCCTGTCCCTCACTGCACCCTGACAGTCTCAAAAATGCAATTTTTCAAAATGTCAAAATATCAAAATGCGACCAATATCTTCACTAGTTCTTGGAAGACTTTTCATGATGAAATGAATGAAGTGACCCCTTTCCTATTATTTTCAACAAACTAGCTCATGAGAATCTGTAATTGGCAGGTTGCAAGCAATACCTGAGAGCATACCCTTTAACATCACCTGCAGATGAATTTCATCCTTAAGTCAAATGTCCTTTATTAAATACTACTTACATTTAATAGAAACTCTGAAATAAAATTATTTTTCTCCCATATGCCTGTGTGATAATACATGATCTCAGGTGATAATTGAGACAGCTGTGCTTTATACTAATTGCTTTGGAGGTTCCCTGACACCGAAGGTCTGTAGTTATCCACCAATTCCCTAAACCCTTCAAATAAGGGCTCAATATACAGATCTCACCCTGGACAAACCTAGCATTAAATTACCTGGAGGAATTATCACTCTGCTCCCTATCCATCTTCACATATGCTGTGTTTTAAAGGTCTCTGCCCTTCAGGAAGCACTTCCTTTTGTTCTTGTGCCCAGGCAAGGGTTTTGTCTATTTAGAGGGTGAGGTTACATGCTATCTTTTTCAGCTGGCCACATCTCAAGGATCATACTGGAGCTTAGGTGCTAGGCCAGTGAAAAAGAAATCACTGGAGTTCGTACAAAGCAGAACCTCTTCATCATGGGAACCAATTTTGGGCTAAGAATAGAAAGATGGATAACTTGTTCTAGGAGAACTACCAAAAAAATGTGTCTTGCCTGGAACCTATTATTAAATATGTCTATCCATTGCTTCTTTTTTTTCCTGACAGAAACGGTATTTTAAGAGAACCAAATAAAAGACATAGGGAGAGAAACCATCTTTGATATCATATAAATGAAAAAATGAACAAATGTTTGGCACAGAGTCCCTTAACTGGATTATGAAAGAAAAAGCACAAATTTCAAGCTAAAACTGGCATTAAAAACAATAACTCTTAATTTAAGTTAGACACAGATTTGAATGAAGAAAATATCTTTTGAAGATTTAAAATGATACCCAGGCTTGTCACATGTTAAAACATATATTCTCACACCATAACAGTTTGCAGGAAATATGTAAGCTATCAGTACATTTTGAGATCAGCAGATTTCTTAATATAACTCTCAGCATTTCACAATACTCGCTGCTACATATCTTCACAATTAGACATCTTGATTTCCACCTTCATACTCTTTCATTTTGTACCCCTAAATACTGGATTCTTTCATGTAGGTCAACTGGTGAAAAGCAACACTTCCTGTCAATAGCTAAAGGTTTTTTGGATGCAAGAATACATATGTTCCTCTTTTCACATATGTATGTGGGCACACACAATTATTCTGGTTGTTTCTTCCTCTGCACTAGCAAGATTATGCATAGTGCTCTATATAATACAGATTTGAATGCCTAGGGTAGAAATCGGTATTTCTCCATAATGGGTGATAAAATAATTATCTCACTATGTTCTGCAGCCAGGAACTAAGTGCATCATCTTGCCAGAAGAACTATGACAAACTATAATCTGAAAAGCGTTAGCCTCAGTGCTTTAATCAGTGTTAGCATTAACAATGCTCATCTCTGGCAAAGAATGAAACTATTGACCCTCCAAAGACCTGTGTTAAAATATGACAGTATTTTATCCTGGAATTTAATTTGTGTTTGCTGCTAATTAAAATACGTTTGACACCGCTTTAGCATTAACCCCAGTTGCATTCAAGGTGTAGACTGTGTTTTTTCCTTGCACAATTTCAAAATGAGACCCAGGACAGTGGTAGGAAAGGAGCAAATCAACATAAAATCCCTGTAATTCATTAAGTGTGCAAATCAGTGCTACAGTTGCACAGAGTCAGTTCTAAAAATGAAATTTAAAAAAAAGAAAAAGTGAAAGAAAAAGATGCAAAGTGCAAAGAACCAAAGTCCAAAGTGTTTCTGGGGACCATCTCATTACTGTTGCTGTACCACTCCAATGTGGTTTACACGCTGGTCCATGTCCATATGCCAATGTCCGTAGCCTTATGAGTTCCCAGAAAGCAGCCTAGATCCTTTTTATTTAGTTTTCTTAGGAAATAAATCATTAGCGAGGTAGAAAAGTCCATAACAGCTGGAGAAAACAGACCCCTATAGGAAGAGTAGGAAGTTTATTTGTTTGCATCCCACTATCTTTTCCTTTGCTTTTCTTAGCCAAAAAGAGAGAAATATTGTCCACTTAAAATCATTACCAGGTAACAGACAGCCCTTAACCACTCACCTGGGTGGCTTCACTATCCATGGGTTTCAGACCAATTCTTTATGGACACTTGGATCTTCTCTTCACCTATGTTCCTGAACGTCAGCTGAAAGTTTTTGTTCTAGTTTTACAGAGTAGATAGGAGTATAGAAATGCTCTTAAAGAAATAAAAATCTAAACTTCACTGTGAAGATGTAAATTCAGTTACTAAAAAATTTGAAATAACGTTTGAAGGACTTTTGTTGAATAGAACTTAATTGTGGGAAGATGTAGCAACTTTTAGGATGTGCAATAGGAAAAGAAAATAGTCATAAGCATCTTTGGAGCCTCTTTCTAAAAATATTTTTTATGTACTTATTTTTCTAGGAAAGGAAGGACAATGGCTGGACTGAACTTTTCAAACACTTTTTCCTCTTCCTCTTCATCTACTTAAAGTAATAGAGCAACAAAATGATCATCCAAAGAAAGTCCAAAACTACAAGAACTGATGCAGTCTACTGTCAGCTTGAGCTCAGACTGTACTGGGCAAGATTAACATGAAGCTTTATGTTCCTGGGGACCTGGTGCCTTTGGAGACATCAGCTCTAGTCTGTTCATTCCTGTGCCTCCAGAAATCCTGAAAAACTATGAGACCTTACAGTCTAGCTTCAGTAGCAGTTCAATCCCAATATTTTTTGCCAAATTCTTTTCATTTTCTTTCTCCATTGATCTTCCCTATGTGAAAAAGAAGTAATCTAAAAGAAAAATACATTTTAAAGAGAGTAACGACAGAGTGGAGATGAAAAGCACTTGTGATTTTAAGGTGAGTTTTAGCTGCTATCACTTGTACTGTGATGATAATGTTGGTGTTTCATGATGCCACCCGCAGCTTGTGTGATAGATGTGATTGTGTATTTTGTTTTGATACACTTGAGTAGTACCCTAGAAACGTTGTGTTTCTTTACCATAACATATGACTGACAATCTTTTCAGCCACCCTGAGATCAAATCAAAATGAGGGGCAATGACCTCTCTCCTGGGAAAAAAGAGTACATGAACAGAGAGAAGAAAGAATAATACGTAGTGATCCTCAGAAAACCTTGAATCTTTTTCTTTCAAGAGTAGTTGCCATCTTTGACTGAGAAAGATTCTAGGATTCTCTTTCACACTGCCATGTTTAAATTACTGACCGATCTTTATTGAATTAAGTGGGATTACTCAAGGAGCAAGAAAAAATATTTCAAAAAGGATTGCAAAACCCAGCTCATCATTGCTAAATCCTTTGATTTACTGATGTCTATAACATGTATTTTTCTTCCTTTTCTTTCATCTTATCAGTATTTATATTTTTTGGTAACTATCCCACATTTAATTAATAAAGCATGATTAAATTTATGCTTCATATAGATGAAAAATATAAAACCAATGTATTACTGCAAGAAAGTTACAATATTAAAACTTCTAAATGTTGATTTAGGAATTTTAAAACATCCATCTGTCTTAAACACAATAATAAACCATCTGTATACTCGGTATCATTCTATCTGAAGCCCACAATAAGGAATCCAGAAAGTGTAATCCTATTAGGTCACAACAGTTAACACTGAAAAATACTACTTGATAATTTTCTGGTCACTAATGAAACATTACTGACACACAGACAGGGTGTGATTCTAATCTTGATACAGCTATAATTATATTGTCTTTAATGGGTTAAGATTTACAAATAGGATCAAGATTCATGACCGTATTTTAAAATGTAATTTTAAATATGAAATATCAGTGATGTGAAAAAAATGAATTGGATTAGGCTGAACAAAAGCTGCCAGGGTATTAACCAGCAAAAGAAATAGTAGACTCATACTTAAGTCAACTGAAGGAATTAGCTTGCCCTTCCTACCATAGCAAATGGAAAAGAGGGTCTGGAATATAAGATTTAATATTAAAATAAAACAAATTATTCTGCTGATTACTACAGCACTGCTGTCAGCAGAACTAAGCCAACAGGGAATTTGTTCTATGTTGCAGGAAGTCACTATTTACTTGGTTGGGAATCATGGGGACTCTGATCTTCATGAGAACTTCAAGTGCAAAAATGGAATTATTGCCTTGTAGATCGCTTTTATGGTACCAGTTTCTCTCAGACAACTTCATTTTATGCCTTTATAAGGGCGTTTGAAGGCATAACTGCAAGGCCAGCAGCAATTACCAGCCTAACACATTAATACAGACTTTGACCAAAATAGAAACAGATTTTGTTTCCCTTCCCCTAATAACTGTTTACCAGCCTGTTCCTCCTAGTGATTAACTTGATAGGAGTGGAGGGGACAGACGCAGCTGAAAAGCTAAAATAATTCCCTGGTTTAAGTAAAACTGGGTTGGCTTAGAGTAATGCTGATTCTCTCCTAGAACCAAGATTTTTCAGAAAGAAAACAAAGTAAACAAAATATGCTTTCCTATTCATAACTCTGAAATATATCCTGTAAGTTAGATTTTGTCTTTTCCCTCAGGAATTGGAAGCTTGAGACTACAAAAATGTCAGCTTTTAACAGTTATTAACCTTTTAATTCCAGTCTGTTTTCTAGAGGGTGGCTGCTGGGGTGATATGAAATTCTGATGGACTATCCATCACGTAGTTTCTGCCTATGGGTCATTGCACTGCCTTATACAAACACAGAAACCAAAAGATAAATCTTTTGATGAAATACCTGCAATTCTTTAGAGACATTGTAAGCTAATGCCAGTGTTTATCCCAGAGTGGTTTCTCTGCTGTCAGGAGAAGCAAAGCATGTTTGTAATGCAGTTCGCATCAAATTCAAAACATGGTTCCAGAGACTAAATCTGGGCAACGGCCAGGCAAAACACCTGGAGAGTATTTTATCTGCATTATTCACAGTGCAGAATGCAAGACAGAAAGTCAGAGCTCACCAGCAAGTATCCATATGCAGAATGCAAGCCTCTTTTTGAGATATTTAAATTTAAATGATGCATTTATCTCAAGTATTAGAAGCATTTGTATTTCTTCAATACCAAAGCAGACAGACCTAAGAAGCAGCCTTCAGTCTTACATTTACACTCATGTTTCTGGAAAGAGATGTGATTATATAAATTCTTAAGGAAGAAACTCTCCATAGAGAAAAGGATTAAAGTGGACCTCGCTCTGTTTTTAAAGAAAATGGCCATGATAAGATGTAGCAGTCTGCCACATTCGTATTTTCCAGTGCCAGTGAATGGTCAGAAGACTTTAGGAGGGTTATGTTCTCCATTTTAAGAAAAATGAGAGTGGTGGGAGGGGGATGATTACATCTGGCCACTACTCTAACTGTTGTGTTTTGGGGTATTGTGGAGGCTTTGTGACAGTACAGTGGGGATCCTTTCTTTCGTCTTGCAGCTATATGGAATGGCGCTAATCTTTTAGCTAGTAGTCCTCAAAATTTTGGGAGGACAAACTATCTGTCCAAAAAGTATTACATTTACCTCCAGACCTCAGAAAGGGTTGTCCTGTTCTTGTATTTCAGAAATTCATAGTAAAAATAAAAAATAGCATGCAAATTAAATATCCATGAGTATTGAATTACTTATATTTAAACCTAACACAATTTGGAGGCCATGCCAGTGCTTCCTGAGCATCTCTTGAGCTCAGCAAAATTTTTCTACATCTTCAATTTTCTTATCTGAGAGCTTGCACATTACTCACAAGAAAAGGTACTTGACAGTTAAATATATCACACACAGAATCTTTGTACTATGAAACCAAGTCCCTCACTCCACCAACCCCCCTTATCAAAGGCTAGTATTGGCTGGGGAGAAAAAGCCCCTGAGATACTAAATCTTCAGAGCATGAAGGGAAATGGAATGGTTTTCTAATGGAGTATATCTGACTGCCTCTGGCTTTTGGAACCTGTCTTTAAAGTCTGCTTACTGAGGCATAGATGACCACTCAAACACAGACAGACTTGTCACTTTGGTTTTCAGGACACCCATCCTGTAAAGACCACAAAGTAATTGCCAGGTCTTTAGTGGCTAGACCTTCTCTTGCTATTCATGAGGTTTCTGAATTGGATTTAATTTCATGCCAGATTTGACTCTATCAATGGAAGACCAGCTCAAATGATTTCTTAAGAAATGCCCAAGTAACACAAGTCATTGTTACAAATCTTTTTATGCTCCATAAATGCAGAGCAAGAAGAGATGTTTTGACTGTAAAAATTAAGGGATAGCTACCATTGTACTAACATCTACTGTAATACTTTACAGTCTATAGTTACTAAGCATATACTGTTACTTACATTTCAACCATTTTACAACTTAAGTCTTCCAAGCCATAGATCTCCACAAAAGCACACTAAGCCCTCTAGTACATTGCGCTATAAAGGTTTTCTTTTTTTTCCCCTTTGTTTCAACTTCCCTGTCTGAAATACAATCCTCATGATCTTGTAGCTGCTTAGCTCTTTAGAAGCTCATGCACATCAGTTTTCATGCTACTGTGAGTAGAAGACTCTTTGTGATCTTAAGACCAAAGTTTTAGCACGTAAATGCCTACCAGAAATGAACTAATTCTCAGATTGTCCTGTAGAAAAACAACTCATATCAGCTGAAATTAGAATTCATATGTATACTGTCCTAATAAAGATTAGTGAATCACTAGTAAATTTCAGAATACCTGATCACTAAAAGCATTTCATTTCCATTTTACATTTAGTCAAAATAGAAGCAGAAAACAGTTTTATAAAGACGCCACAGAAAGACAGAAGCAAAGTAATGAATCAAGTCTGGTTGCAAATGTTACAACCTGCTCAGTTATCTTGTAACTGAAAGCAAGTACACACAGCTAATACAGCCCACCATACACACATATACAGAAAACAGGATGGGAACTGAAATCTTTGGATACTTTTCTCACTGTAGCCTTCTTACAAGTCTTCAGCAGCTGCGTAAACTCCTAATTCAGGTATAACTATAAAACATCACCTAGTTCTGGGAAATAAGCAGATTTGAAATTCCATTTCCTTTTCTTAAACACAAACCTCAAGACCTGTCCAAACACTCCGAGGGGAAAAAGAAAACAAAACAACACAAAAAACCCCAAAGCTCCTCACACCTGTAAAGCTAAATAAGGCTATATTTAGCTAGGAAGCCCAACCTTTCTTAACATCCATAATCAGACAGTCATAATCAGACTTGATATGACAGCTTCCAGTATTGTCTTCCTTTAGATCTGCTTCCATGAAAACAATGCAAATTGAGTCCCTGAAACCAGCTTCACAACCGTATTGATTTAAACCACCTCCCTGACAAGAGGAATGTTGACAATCTTCATTTAGTTTTGATTCCTTTCCTATAACTGGTCAAAACTCTGAATACTAAGCCTGTTTTTCCTGTAGTTGAAGACTTAACTTTTTGCATCCAACACAGTGCAGAATTAAAACATCATCATTACACCTAGCTTTTCTGCAGCCTCTGTAAGAGCAGTACAGAAGCTTAATTTAGGACAGTACTACATTTTTAATGTCTAAATTCATAGCTCCCAAGGAATTTGAAACTGCTTTACCTCTTCAAACCATTCAGACCATAGCAATGAAAGAAATGAGGACCATTTTTACGTCTCATTTTCACTTGCTATCAGTAGAAACCAGCATCAGTGGGTTATGTATTTAGAAGCTGTCCAAAAGCATCTGTGTTTCACACAATATTTCTGCATTCCCATAGAATGCATTACAGAAGAATGATTTCATACGAGTCAGACTGTTAATTCATAAGCTGTTCTTGAATTCAAACAGTTTTCAACAGAAAAGGGAAAAAGCAAAAAGAGATGAGAAAAATTAAAATGAGGAAACAGGAAGCAAAATGCATTAGAGAGCAAGTAAAACTGAAACAAGGAGAATACATGAAAAATAGATTAATGGAAGAATCTGATTTCTTCTCTTGCATCAATCCAGCTTTTATAAAAAGAAGACACTTGTCTTTCCTTAACCACAACAGAGAAAAAGTGTACTGACTGTACAAGTAAAACATAAAATAATACGCAAAGAAAATGGGTTCATGAATTTCATCTAGCTTCAAAACTTGAAAACAGCTCAAAAGGTTCCATAAGATAAAAATAACAGTAAATCACAACAGTATAGAAGAAATTCTATTCAAGACAAAGACAGAATAATTCACTCTTAGATTTATATTTAAATTAACCAGCACTGTAATACAAAGATTAATTTATTCACGTAGAGTTTTTATTTCAAGCAGTGTAAACATTATGAAAAAATGTCTAAATTTCACCAGTCGTGAAGCAAACACAGTTATGAGGCTATTTTAAACACATTTCACACACACACTGCAGATCTGAAGCCTCCAGAAACATAAAATCCCATTGGATGTCTTTATGAAAGATACCTCGTTTTTTTCCACAAGGTTTCTTATGAGTCATTACGAGCTGCTATGAAACTGAGAGTTTGGGGAGGTTTTTTGTTTGTTTTTAATTAAAAAACAGAACAGAGTGTTCTCAGTACCTCTTCTAGTAGGTGACAATACAACACTAGCACAGCAGTTGTATGAAATCATGTTACTTTGGCTGCTTCAGGCTAACTAGAAAATGAAAGAGTAGAACAAAATCATGAAACAGAAAGATGTTCCTTCTCTGTCAAAATACTGTAGAACATCAGAATAAAATGTTAAAATAGGTTCCCTACTCTGCTCCTGCAAAAGAGCTGAAGCCCCTGCCAAAAGCATAGAAAATGCAATTCAAGACAGCTGCATCAAAGAATCTATTATTGGCCTGGGCACACTAGTACACAAAAGCAGAGAAATTACTATTATGCAACCATTAAGAAATGAAAAAATTATTATTTTGGTCAGAAGCAAGTAAAATTCTAATTTATTTAGAGAATATTGGCTGAGATTTTCAACTGAATGAAAAGCAGATAGATGCCCAAGTCCCCCTGAATTTTAATAGCATTTACGTTCTTTTGAGAAGCCAAGCCAACACTTCCAATTGAACTGTTTTGCATAATAATTTCATGGTTTTATTCTGATATACACTGAGACAATTCGCACTATGTTGGGATCATAGAATCAGCATCTTTAAGCACCTGACTGAGAAACTCAAACCATAGGAATTCAGTTACATACCTTGAATCCCCACTTCCAAAAAAAAAAAAAAAAAAAAAAAAAAAAAATCCACCAAAAAACCAAACCAAAACAAAAAGAAAACCACCAGCACACTAAAAGGCAATTGGACTAATTCTATAAGAAGGTTAAAGAAAGTCAATGGAAATATTTCCCTGGCTGAACTTTCCAAGTATCAGATATCAGGAATGAACCTTCCCCAGGCACTGATCACAGTAGCTTTCCCATTAAGACATTTACACTTAGGCTGAAATGAGAGACAGTTCTTGCTTCAGGAAGAACTGTCTTTCTATGAAAATGACACTTCTGCTCAGCATTCAATTGTTTTTATTGCTACCATCACAAATGGTGACAAGGTCAAATAATACAAATCAAAAACTAACACGTTTTCATTAACTGTTTATCTGATATGTGGAGGGCTGAACCTTGTGTTGATGCTGGGAAGCATGTGAAATTCGCTTCATACCATATTCTGATTCTACTAACCATATACATTTTAAAGGACAGTAAATAATGATCTACCATTTAACTGGAAAACTTTGGGGCTGGAAACTTTCTTGGAGGGCTTGTGAGTTGGTTGGGCCTCTAGCAATGAGGAGATGTTTGATTTTTATGTTTTGTGCACGTTCATTTCAGTGCTGAGCATATGTTACAGTGCTAAGCATATGTTTCACATTTTCTTTGCATCTGAGCCAGTAATCTATATATTTGAGCATGAGTATTTGAGTATGAGAGCAGTAGGATAATAATATTGCCTATGATACAGTAGAATTCTATTTCCCAACAATGTAGAAGTAGCATGCTAATTAGCCATCCAAAAGAATAAGGGTACATAGATAGAAAATTTTCACATGGGCCAGAATTCTGTACAATGTGATTGTCAAATCCCTTTAAATCCAAGAAGAAAGATAAAATTAAGGGAAATAAATCTACCACCTGCCTCTCAGTTAGTTGTTAACTCAACCATGACAACATTTTGGTTGAGATATAACAACTCTGTGAAAAACAGTATTACCGCCAGGCTATAATATGAGCAGCAACCAAATTTAAACCTATTTTGAAGTACCTGTGCATAGAAACCAGCAGTATGTTTTTAAGACAATTAGTTATTTACAGTACTTAAACTGGTTCAAGCTCACAGGTGAAACTCTCTAATTCTCTGCCATCCATCTGGGTGCCAGGAGACCTCAAACTCCAAGTGAAATCAGCAAAACTGAGCTTGCATGAAACATCACTGATAGCTGTTGGTCATTTGCAGACTCATTTCCAGCCATTTTTGCAGTACTAGATCGATTTCATTTGAAGCACAGACATCTCAGAGGAGGTTTAAATAGCTACAGCAGAAAACCTCCAACATAATCCCCTGAATTTCTTAATTCAGTTAAATAAAAAAGCAAACAAACTATTCTCCTTAGTCATTAGTCATTTCCATTTACCATGACACCTCTTACACAGAAATGCTAGATTTCCAGAGGGAATACCAATATAATGGCTAAGCCAGATACCAGAACATGATAGTTGAAATAAAAATCAATACTGAGTCATACAGATCCTAAAGTACACTGAGAATAAAATTGTTTTCACTGTAATTGTACTTTCAAAACCAAACATATTCAATATGTTTGATATTGATTATTTTAGCAGTATTTCTGAAGGTTAATGGATACAGTATGTACTAGCTTCAATGTAGTGGAGTACAGAATCTGCTTTTGTTGTCCTAGCAACAGCCAGCAAAGTGATCTCACAAATCAAGTTCAATGGAAATGCAGTGCTTTACTGAAATAGACAACTAAATGATTTTAAAATATGATAGCTTAAAAAAACATACACTTCATGAATTTGGATCAGGCCCTTCTCAATGCAGATCATTACCTAAGGTGCAGAAGGTGGGAAGCGTTCCCACATTTTACTGAAGAACAATTAGTACAAAAGTAATTGCTGGACTGGATTGTTTTGCCTATGTAACCTGCTCTGTTTCCTTTAAACACTGAACAGGTACTCCCTCTGTGACCAAGGAGTTACATAGAAGGCTATTTCTAGTAGATATGAAGGTAAGTCCTGAGAGATATTTTTATTAGCATTGCATTCTCAGGAAACCATGATAAGGTGTAAAAAAGGAGGAGGACCAGATCTGTACACCATTTAGTACAACAAGGGACAGACAAGAGTGTTGTGTTTCTTGGAAAGTTTCACTTCCCTTCATATACAGAAAGTGAACTAAAAAATGTTACTCTACACACACAACATAAACAACTTCCTTGTTTTATGATGCCAGCTGTACACTCTGAACATCCCACTGACCACCGACACTTAATGCCTAACTGCAAAACCACATTTGTTGCTTTGATTGAGGGCCTACAGTAACTATTGAACTGAGTAAGGCTGTTTCCTTATGTATTAGCAGATCTTAGACTATGTTGAAGGCGTTCATAAGATAAAGAAGAATCCTCTAAGAAATAGAGAGTGTGAATAGACGTACATATTTCAAGATCCATATGAAATTGGAATGAACTGTGGAATATAAGTAAATCATAATGGAGTTTGAAGAGAATGGTAGGAACAAGTTTGCCAGAATTGTGGTGAACCAGTCTCATAAACATTCATTTCTGATTTTATCTGAGGTGTGGGGATCAAATGTGTACAAACTGAAAGTAATAACACAGAATTAACACTTCTGAAAAAGATTTACTGTACCTTCAGTCAGCCAAATCAGAAAAGTCTATAAAACAATGTCAAAACAATGTCTCTTTGTTCAGTATGCTCAAAACCAGATCAAATATGAGAAAATGATAAGCATTTTTGAGATGTCTTAAAACATATCTTAAACAATCGACAATGTCATCAACGTATTGCCTGCACATGGAGTTGTAAGAGGGCAGTGATTACAATGATGATTAAAATTATATTTTACATGAAGTTCTGATAATCACTTCCACATTACTAAAAAAAAAAAAAAGAAAACAAAAACAAATAAAATAGGGCTTTTTGTATCTTCTCAGAGTTAAAATACTATTTCAAAAATCATAGAAATCAGGAGAGTCTGGAACAGATTAATTCCAATTCCAGTGTAATTAAATTTCAGTGTAACTAAGAGCCTGGTTAAAGAAAGTATACTCTTTACTCATTTTTACACATCATTGTAAGGCAAATGCTCAATGTTAGCACTCAATAGAAAGCTTGGGGTCATTTCTATTTTACTGAACCTATGACAGATTTTCCTGAAAACTGCCATTAATTATATTTATTGCTTATTATGTCATTGCTACAAGTACTGTTATCATACATAGTATGTCTACTTGTAATAGGGTGCTCCATTTATGATTCAAGTTTACTTAATCATCTCATCTTGTACTGATAGCAAACTCCTTAATTACATGGATATATACATATGTACATATGAATGCAAATTATTAACAGTTTTTGTTTAGCTTTCTCTTTAAAAAGTGTAAATGAACAGCCCCATAACCTCTGGAGAACATTGAAGAAGCCTAGAATAAAGATGGAGGTTGTTGTTTGTTTTTAAGAAAGCTTTTTAAGTCTTATTTCTAAAACACTGAACTAAAACTATACGTTCAAGTGCTACTTCTCTAGCTACACTAGAATGCCAATGAAACTGATGATAGAAAATTCAGAACAAATTTGGCAAGGCATATTTTAAACTACTAGGCAGACCTAGCCAGTAAGATAATATGTTATAAATATTGTATTTATTCCATGATTGTTTTGGTGAGTTCTCATAGATCCTAAGAAACTCAATGTCAACTATTTTATTGCTGAACTGCAAGACATGGACAGAATGGCTGATTGTGCAAAATAAATACTTTCATTTAGACATTTTGTGTAACTCACATCCCTATAGATAACCATCCCTGCTTATCACATATCACTTTACCCAAGCAAAATGCAACTCTCAATCTAATCTCTGAGTCACATCACTTCCTGAAATCTCCAGTGGAGCAAAGCTTTATTTTATTTTTCAGTTTTATGGGCTCCAAAAGTGAAATCTCACATTTTATTATGCTTGCCCACTACATCAGAGGCAGATGTTAGCAGTATGGCAGTAGAGACTGAATGTTTCCACTGATATTCTGTTACATTTTGTTGCCATGCGACAGATGGCAGCAGAGGGGTAGTCTGACAAATTGGTTTCTGAAGTAAAAGTGTGTCACTGAATTCTTCCATGCAGAGAAAATGGCACCCACTGACATTCATCGACATTTGCTAAACGTTTGTGGAGTCTAAACAGTGGAGGATAGCATAGTGATGTGGTGGGAAGTGTGTTTCAGCAGTAACAACAGCAATGTGAAAGACAAGGCATGTTCCGGACACCCATGCTGTCACTTTTATGCATTCAGGCTCTACTTCAACACTAATGAAAATGCAGTAGTGACTACGTTGAAAAACAGTACTTGGTACCTGAGAATTTTCTCTATCAAGTAGCATTATCATCTCTTTGTATTCTTTAATTTCCATGGAAATAAACAGGAGGCATTACTTTCAGAGCAACATACATAAATTAAAGTTAATGGTAGGTGAAGACAGACAGATGCCAATGAAATGTTGACATTCTGCTGTAAAAGTCAGGTATTGTTACTTCATTTAAAAAATACGTATATTCATTTGGAGATGACTTACGAGTACTCATTGTTTTGGAAACATCCAGGATATGATATATTTTGCTAATGGCTAATCACGTGTCCTGTGTACAAAACACATTATTCTGTAAAGAAATGAAACTAACTCTTCATTTGAGATGACCTCTGTTCAGCACCAAAGGGCCTTATTCTCACTTAGCTAATAGCGGCTTACGGGTAGCTTAAACTAAAATATAAACATCCTTCAGGGAGATATACTGTAATAATACAACTGTTTAATGAAGTCAGTATTATTACCTCATTTCCTCTAGATTCCCTTCTGTGGAACATTCTCTTTCCTTCAAATTCTTGGGATCCTGATCTAGTTTTCATAGTCAGTAGAAAGTATTCCATTGATTTAACCATCTTACACATTGTTGCCTTTATCAAGGGACTCATTCCCTGCCCAACACTATGAAACACTTCTAAACTGTTGATGAGTCAAGAACAGGAAAGTTAGTATTTGTAGGAAATCAATGTCTATTTTTGTAACAGTTTTTAAGGAATTTTAAGACACCAAGTCATAAATTCAGACCCTTAAGTATAGAGCTTAAATAAACCAACCTAAATAGTCCAGTAAAAGGGTCATCAGCATGTGTTTAAATATATAAAGTAGAGCATAAAGATAACATTGAAAACCAGAAGAATCAGAAAAGTTTGAAGTAACTTTCTTTTTTTTTTTTTTTGAGGGGCACATATGGAACAAAGGTCAAATTCACATTAAGTTCTGCACGTTTAGTTGTTGACATACTCAATAACTCTCCAGAGTGATGAGAGGAATAATGAAGAGGATACATGCTTTGCTTATTTTAGTTTATAGATTCTTAGTTCAGATCGAGCATTACATCATTTGAAAAAAACCTGTCGTCCCTGACTAGGGACAAATGGGCCAAACTTCTCTGTAGATTAGGAAGATCTGATTGTCTACAGACAATTAAGAAATGACTATATAGACAGTAGCAATGTTGAATCACCAATGTTTACAAGGTGAATAAAGTAACAAAACCCACAATATTATGCAATACATTGTTTTCTTA
This sequence comes from Lagopus muta, assembly GCF_023343835.1. NCBI lineage: Eukaryota > Metazoa > Chordata > Aves > Galliformes > Phasianidae > Lagopus > Lagopus muta. Next base: position 14,345,857 of record NC_064444.1, read on the forward strand.
GATGTATTTTTTTCTCATACAAACCCTCTATGACTGTCTGGAATGCAGGTAGTAAGCTAATCATGTCAATAGTAGAGTACCCAATATGGCAACAAATGTAGAGATAGAAGTCCTCTTTGACTAAACCAGTTTACATAGTTATTTCACACTGAATTCAACTGGCAGATCTTGATTTCTTGGTCAGATATCTATACTTCAAGACAGGTTAAGACTCAAACTAGCTTATTGCATTGCACATACTTACTTGGCTCCAATGATACAGACATCAGATTTCATCCAAAATCTGAAAAGCCTCAGAATGTCATTTCTGACTGTACTCACATAATTAAGCAATAGTCATGCTAAGGAGAAGGATGAATGATAATTTCTCTTTGGGAGCATGTGTATGCCTATGCCATGTGTTTGGGGAAACAGAATACAGACTACTGGAACAAACAGTGAAAAACACAATTTAACCTACTGATGATCAAGGGAATTCAAACACCAAAACCAAAATGTAAGCTACAATGCAACATGTAATAAGCCAATATAAATTAGGACAGATTGATGATATGGAGTGGTTTATCTAATTTCCACCAAAATTTTTCACCTCTACATCACAATGAAAGCAAAAAGACAGAATACTCCAGCTGAACTACACAGGAGCCAATACTGTATACAAACATGCATTAAACAACAAAAAGTGGTGTATTCATCTGTGAAATTCTAGCAGCACTCAATTCTTAGTTATCTGACTTCAGAGTTTAATATTTTCTACAATGAAGAAATAACTACTTGTGCCAACAGTCTACACACAAACAGGTTAGAGGCACATCCACTGTTGTGCATATGTCCAAAATTCCGTATATTTCTCAACTGTTGACAAACAAAAACCAACTGAACTAAAGAACAGAAGTAAATACTGCTTTTATCCATAATAGCAGATGATCTTATCAAGAGGGAAAGCAAGGTTTTCATATCCTATACAATGTCTTAAGATAGTGCAGAGCATCACGGATTTGGTTTTAAATGGTTAACATAGAATTGCTCCTTATCTGACCATTTTAGACAGATATAACTCCACTGTCTTCCATACATAACTTGCCTTGATCAAACAATAATAGAATAATAACCAATAATTTTCCTACCTTCATTTCTTCTATGCAAGATGTGATGCACCTTCAGTAGAGAAGTTCCTGATTTTACATAAGTGATAAGATGGGAGTCACATCCAGTTGAGAAAATTCTGGAAAAGATAAATTTAAGAATGCTTTAACACACCAAGTCATCATTCTGTATCATCATCTATGCATCTCCACTAGACACTAAGACACCAAAAACAAGATGATGCAAGCATTTCAGGCTGTATTTTTTATCTAGCTAAGCAGCAGATAGATTTTACAGAATCACTAGAATGCTATAGAGTTATGTTCTCAAAGGATTTTCAAGTGTTGTAATGAAATCAGGATCATTCACAGGACCAATGACAAAAATATTACAAAGACATTCTGGTACTCCTTTATCCTGCAGTTATTGCTGCAACAGAAAGCCAAAGGTCTCAGAAAAAAAAAAAAAAAAACCAAACATGCAGTTTACAAACTATAGCAAGAACAAACTATGCCAGCCCTTCTGCACCTGCAAAGTGACTAAATGGAATCAAGACAAAACAAACTAACATGTGGGAAATGTGTAACAAAAGTTCACTCTGTCTTCAGTTTGGGGTTTTTTGTTTGATTGTTTTTTGTAAAATAAATACCAAGAAAAGAAGCTAAAAGAAATTTAAACAATATAAAACTAACTTTGCATTATGCTTCAACTCTTACGGTTGGTTTGAAAACTTAGCCAGTCATACAACATCTTCTAATCTGGATATTCCTAGATAATATTCCTGGAGTGAATTCCTAGCTCCAAGGCACATTGGAGCAATGAATGAATCTGTCCAATGTCAGTGAGAGGTTTAGAACTCAGTAAAGCAGTAAGAAGTGCCATAGCATAGCCTTTTTCCTGCACTCACTTCACATTTTTTATCTTTTATTTAATGTCAATGCAAAACAAACAGACCAAAAAAAAAAAAAAAAAAAAAAAAACACAAAAAACCCACAGAGTCAAAAACAACATAATCCAACCCATACACACATACACACACAAAATGCTGAAGGGATCATGTGTGATTATTGTCTCCATTAAGCAAAACAGTAAAATATCGGTGACCTTTAGTAAAAGCAATAAAATGTCAAATTGTATTCTTTCACTTTCTCTGCAGAAACATTTTCTACACAGCATTGTCCCTCCTTTGTAGTAACACATTAAATAATCAGCTCCCAGTATACCTAGCCTCCAGTGAACAACCACTGGAAAAATCCTTAGAACAGATTTATTCCTTTCATTCCTCTTTATTAACTTTGCCCCACTGTAGAGAAGAAGTAAACACTGCTCTGTAGTTTTTACTCCCTTGACTTCTGAGGTTACTTGTATGCTGAGTGTTAGATTAGTGCCTGCACAGCCAGTTGAACAGCTCTAATTACTTTGCTTCCCTTCCTTATGTGCACAGAGACCTGGTGCTGAGTTTTCCTAGAACTCCAACAAGATACACCTCCATTGAAGATGAATGCATTCCTGGAGTAAAGGCTGTTATTCCAGAATCAAATCTACTCACAGAGCCATAACTTTCCTCTACTGGCCTCTGGATGTGTAGACGTGTACAATATTTACACTTTGCTTAAGAATTATATTTGTCTTAAAGCTAAAATTATCAGATATACAGTTGTTCTCAGGATCGAAGTACAAATTAGAACAACTTTCTATTTTAATTAGCCCTACACAAATAAGTGAGATTATAAGAGAAATATTTCCCTTACTTTTACATTATGCTCATTGCTATTCAAACACTAAGTCACTTTTATTACACTGCTGTATTGTGTTTCTCTTATCTGTTTCACAGAAGAGAAATATTTTGTTTTCTATAGAGGTGTACTGACTTTTAAAGGAAACAGCAATGGATCTTACTGCAGAAATGATTCCCATCTACAATGAGAAAAAAATGACATACATGGGGGGTTGGGGAATGCTACAAAGCTGTGAAGAGCTGCTACCTGTTCTCCCCCCTGTCCCACTTGAGGATAGTGAGCCAGCAGCAATGCTGCTGTACTGAGCTACTGCCAGGTTAAACCACAACAAGAAAGTACAATCAGTTTTGGAAGTAAGTCAACCTGAGCAAATCTTATCCTTGTAGAATTTAGGAACTTCTGTCTTAAAGTAGTAAGATAGCAATGAACAAAATACTCCTTTAATCAGTTGTTCCATATTTTCTCTGAGAACTGTGGACCCTGTACACAACTCATTATTCTCTGCATTTGGTATGATATTGGATGAAGAAACAAATTCTGATTAGTGTCAATCAATCATATTTCCAATAGAATGACATGCTAAAGTCATAACTTTATAATTTATTAGCATCTGTCATCAGAATCTGTCAACTCAATTGCTTACTGCAGCCCATATACAAAGTGACTGCTGTGTCACCCCTCTGTAAATAAAGGGCAAAAACTTCAGAGAGGAAATAGACACTTAAGTGCGAAATTGAAGTTGTGTAAAAAGACAAAGAATGCAGGAAGCACAGCAAGAAAAAGAAATCACATTACAAGACAGAGCCCCCTTAAAATGCATAATTGAAAAGAGTATTTGAATCAGAAGCTACACTGAGCACAGGCTGTTCCTTTGACAAAATAATGCACAGAGTTAAGATTAGGAAAAAGTCCATGCATTATAATTCATTTCAGAGAAGAAAGTGATCCATTTTTCATCAAACACTTTGACATGTACATTTGTGCAAATTGAATGATAAACATCCATATAACGCCTACTTTGGGGGCACGTTCGATTTTGGGCTGGTCAGATCATCTGCACATCCTGTGGTGACCAGTCTTAGCAGGAAAAGTCTATTTCAGACTCCATCAGACTGGAGAGCACCAGACTCCATCCATCATTTGAGAACCGTCTCAGAACACACTGATGTAGGAACCCTGAATCAGTGCGCATGAAGCCAGAAATTGCCTAATGTTTATCCAAAAGGCAGCTTGAATTTGGTGCATGGCTTTTAAATAAAGGACTAGAGGAGAAGATTGATCTATAATTCCACAGCTAAATAGTATCACAATAGCCTTAGTGTGAAAATATTAGAGGCATTGTGGCAATCAATAACAAAACAATTTAAAGACATACTAAAGAGTTTGTTCAACTAGCACCTAGACACAAGTCTAGCAGTTTGTCCCCATCCAGAATATCTCTGTTCATTCTTAATATTTGCATTAAATTCCTGGTGATTTATGATTTATAGTTACGTGGTTGTCCCAGCCTTGAATTGGAGCCTGCTGGGACAAACATAACCCGCTGGAGAAGGAGAAACACACCTGCTGGATTTCTGCCTACATATAAAAAGTTCAAACACATAATCTGTAATGGCTGGTATCACCCTCCTACATCTTACAGTTCTTTCCTTCTCTTAGAGCTTCAGTTTCCATTGATGTAACTATCGCCAGTAGAATACATGTTTGTATATAAATGTATGTATGTATGTACGTATAAGTATAAAGCCTTCATTGCATATTCATAGCACACTTATTTTTCAGGCCCATGCCAACTGCTAAATAATTCTTGACATATACTAGCACATCAAACTACACAGTGGCACAATCCAGGTGTTTTTTGTTTTGTTTTGTTTTATGAAAGGATTTGAGCAGGTATGAGAAAATAGCACTGTTCTTTCTCTAGCCAGGAGAAGCTGTACTGAAACTTCAGTTTAAATCCATTCTGATGCACTGCCACTGGCTTGAGGTTACTGCTTAATTCTTCCTGTAACTCAGAAAAAAAGTAAGTGTTGGACTACTTTGACACGTGGTTATTCCTATTTTACTGAGAGAAAAAGTTACTGAAATTTTTGGAGAGCTTCCTTAGCACCATACACAGAGACTTGCAATATAAAAACATAATAGCATAATTTTATATTAGAACCTTTGTAACCATATGGAAGATATGGCATTATACAGCATATACCAAAAATTAGATTGTAGTTAAGTTGCTTGCATCTTCCTTTATAATCCAAAATGCATTTGCTATATTTGATTTCAAAATTCAGGTGAAAAAGAAATGCCTCAAAACGATCAAAATCAGACAAGGCCAAGATATATCCAAAATAGATGGAAGATTCAGAATAAAGTAATTGACTATCCATCATCTTGTCTTAAACTCTGTGTTCATAAGCTCCGTGGTTTTTTTTCTGTCTTTCCAAGAAGCAGTACCTGTACTATCAATAATACTTTAATGATGTTTACCAGCATTTTCAGTGCAAAGCTATTATCCTTTTCCTACTATCTTGTGATTCTTCTTTTAAACAGGCAGAGTCTTTAATGAATTAATTTGGTAGCAATTCATTTTTATACTATGTAGGTTAATGTTAAATCAGCATGGAATACATTAGGGGTAGCTACAGTATTTTGTTCATTTTCAGTAGTTCCTTATAAGCAATGAGGTTACAATAAGCCTCAGTACATCAGCACCTACAAACCAGTTAAAGCTCAGAGATCACCTTTGTGCTGTGAGCCTGAAAGCTGTGATTAACAAACAGATGCATTTTTCACTTAATATTTCCTTTTGGTTATTTTATTTCCTTATTCAACTTTTGCATTATTCAGCAGAAAATTTAATCCAACTGGATATATAAAAAGTCAGCAGATAGATTCAAGTAGATTAGCAGCTGTGATGCCATTTTTGCTTTCACCTTTCACCTCCTAAAAAATTAAAATGGAGACTAACTTATGTATTCTCTCCACAGAATGAAGCAGAGTATTATAGAATGCATTTGGCAAAAGAATAAATCATGATTGACAAAGTGAAATTTGTTAATACAATGGTTTGAGGCAGTTGACAGAAGTTTTTGTCAACAGAATAGATTAAGGGATTCAAAAAATGAAATTTGCAGATGGAACGGCTTTGATGTTTCTGATGAAAAGTATTTTGTTGACAGAATGGATCAGAGTGAAAAAATGCATTTTCTCAACACAAGGGTCTTAGCTCTTTGTCAAAATATATTTCATCCCCAGATGTTTTGGCTGAGTTGTCAATTATTCTCCCTGTGTGCCATTAGCCAATCTCTTTACTGCAGACAGATATCTTTTTTTTAAATAGCAGTTCCGTGGAAGAAACTGGAGGTACATTAAATGCCACTGCAGTTGATAACATGAAATCATTAGTTAAGATGCTGTAGTTAGTCCAACACAAGCTAAAGCATCCATTGAGCTAAATATATGAGTGGAACTCAACAGGCTTTTGGACCTTATTTTTTTTTTTCCTCCCTTATCTTTCATTTATAAATAGCACTGATTACAATATCCATTCTTTTCACCTAGAAAGAAAGGTTTTAGAGCTGTTTTTCATTTAAGGTTTTGGTTCTGTATTCAGTAAGGAAGAGAGCTAGTTTGTGATTCTGGTGTATCTCAAGCAAGTGCCAATACATAAATTATGCTGTCTAGAGCAAGTCAAGTCACCTTATCCATCCAAGTGAAGAAGTTCCACACCACCATCTGAAGGAGCTGCCTTGTACAAGCCTACTAGCAAGTCAGAGGTGGATAGTTAAATGTTAAATATCTTCCCCTTGCATGCAGAGGGAAGAATCACCCAAAGTTATAAGCTTAACTCAACGACATTTAACTACCTAGAAAAAGGAAGACAAGCAAATTCTTGTTTCTCCTTTGTCGTAGTTAAGCAGTCATATGATAATCTTCATCAAGTTGACTTGTGAGTTCTTAGATCTTGTATGAGTTCATAAGATGCTTTGACCACATTCAGAGGTGCATCCTGCTAGCCAAGTTTCACTCTGGCTTGTCTGAGTCTACCAGCAAACACTCGCATGGACACATATCCCATAGCACATCAGCATACATAACACCCAAGGTCACTAATGGCAATGTTTTGTCCTATAAATCCTAGATCTGCACAAGTGAATACTTCAGGAAAAATGATATGGATTAATTTCTTCCTTATAATCTGTCTTTCTTCAGAAATGTGAAGGTGTCTAGTGACAACAGCAAGATGCCAGTGATCCATCTGTCTATGAAGTTAACATTGAAAGGAAAAGCAGAAAGATTAAAATAAATACTTCTGGCCCAGGAGAAACACAGTCATACCACTGTCAAAAGTAGGGCATGACTCCAGCTAGATGTTGCATAAGCCAAAATAGCAGAGAGAAAACTTTTAAGAATGAGATCACAGAGTCAGGGAAAGCACAATCTGTGGTGAAATTCTAAGCCAGATCACAGACTCAGATCAATCTATAAGATCATTATGAGGAAGAAAAGATAGAGGTCCTTTAGGTCTCTTACCCCACCAAACTACTCCCAGTACACTTGTCCCAGTTTTGACTTAGACAGGCCCCCACCACCTGACTGATATAGTTTTTTGCTATGGATGGGTAACCAGGGATTCTGACAGAGAAAACAAAACAACAACAACAAAACGAAATGCCTGCAAACTACTTCCAAGAGATTGTACTTTCATGTTTTCCATGGTTTCGAGGATAATCTAAGACCTTGTTTTTGGTTTCCATATCTTATCTCAGAGCTTAGAGCAAGGATGAATCATAGCTTACTTTTCAGGAACTGCACCTGTAAGAGAAGCCTCTGAATATCTTACCAGAAGTTGAATAAGGAAAACTAATGATCAAGGTAAACAGAAGAGATGGAAAAACTGTCATCACAGTTCCTGATAGAAACAAACCAAATTGCACAGCACTTGCAGAGCACTGTGAATGTAGCATGACTGCATCAATCTAATACCTCACCTGACATAATTATTATCTGTTTTGACACACACTGTTAATTTCACTCAGATCAGATTCTTGGAGTCCTTTGGATTCCGGTTTTAGCTTCAATCTTTAAGAGGCAGTCCCTGTGCATTCCTTGAAAGAGATTTATCAGAAAGGATGGAGCAGTACATATTTCAGTCCAAATCCTTTGCAGCTTATTATGTTCCATTTTTATTTAAATAAAATTGCCTACTTTATTGTCAGTGTCATTACAGTGCTTTACGGGTCAGGGTAAAAAAAAAGAAAAAAAAAATTACTGAAAACAATAGCTGGGCCTCTGAAGCAGAATTGCCCCCTCTGCAATAACAATATAAATTTTGTTATCTTCAAGGATAGCCCTCTTTTGTAATCAGTCTTATTAACCTATTTAACTGACTGTATGTACATTTGGTTTTCCTCCTCATCCTTCTTTCTGCTCTTCATCCTGAGTGATTCTCTTGTCTAGTGGGGTTAGCAGGACTAGTGGGATTAATTCCTACCAACACAGTCGGTACTGACTCCAGTATTCTTGAGTTACCTTTTCAGTACCAAATATCAAAGTATCAAAGTTTTTCTAAAGGGCATATTTTCCATACGATTTCAAAATATTTTTTTATATGAAACTTCCTACATAAACACCAAAGCTGTTGGTAGCAAAGTTATTTCACCTGCGTATTTTAATTGGCTAGAGATACATCTTCATAATTGCAATTTGCCTATTTCCTAGCTTTCAAACAGAAGAATTTCCAAGGCAAAATTTTTTGGGAATTAATTCATACTAAAAACATAAACATTCCATGAAGCAAAATGTAGAACAGAAGTTATTAGTTGGTTGGGCTGAGCCCATGTATTGAGGAGTATATTTGTAACAGCAGTAAAACAGCCTCTGATGTTTCTGTCTCTACCTCTGCAAAAACAACTACATGAGTCAGAGAAAATGCTCTTCTGCAGAATCTTTGTATTTGGCATTTCTGGTAGCTTGGCATTTCTGATAGCTCTTCCTAGCACTTTAGGGGACTATTCAGTTCAAATAAACGATTTCTGGAATTCAATTACATAACAAATATGTTAATACCTAATTGGCTGACACCTTATACGTCATGCAATGTAACTACTCTACTCAATGTCAGAATGAAGCAAACTTATCTTAAACACATTTACCTTTTCTAGTAGGACATTACTTTGTGATTTTAAACAGACAAATGGGATAACACAGGAGACATTTAGTATTATAAAGCAGCTGATGATGGATGTGCATATTTAAAGAAAACACTCTGACAACCAATCTCATTAGTGTTAAGTAGGTCACACCTTCCAGTGCCGAGAACTGGGAATCTACAATAAGAAAATAAATAAATAAATAAATTCATAACTTGAATCATTACCAGCTAAAACTGTTTTTCTAACTGTGGTACGTTGACTGATTGCACATCTTTCCAAACATACCAAATTCCTGTCACTACTCAGGAAAGTAAAAGGAATGGAAAACCTACTAAGCATAGATAAAGTTAGTTCCCTTTTCCCCTGTCTGTAAATGAAAATCAATGTGCCTACAGTCCAAGAGTTAGTCTGTGATTGCTTCCCACTCCAAAAAGACCATGGAAAAAAAGAAAAAAACAAACCTGATCAGAAAGGTTGCAGAAGAACTGATCTAGAAGCAACGACTCTCAGACAAGGTTGTAATGTGTAACGATTTGAATTGAGAGAAGTCTGGTCTTGATATCTATGCTGCCAGGGCAGAGACCTTTGTTAAGTAAAGCTCTATTACATTTCCTTCATCTTCCTGTCTGTTTTGTTTGTTGGCTTGTTTTAAAGGTGGTTAGGAAGGAGGCCTTCAATCCAAAATGGATTGAAATCTCATGGTACATTTGCACTCGTCACATCCCCAATCTGCTCTGCATTTTTCTTACATCTGGTCCTTCTCTATCATACAAGCTGTGAGATTTTCAACAAGCATCAAGACCACATCAGATTACAGAAGCGAAAAGCATTTTTTACATGGTGCAATCAACATAAGTCAGAGGTGAACATCCCAGACAGCATATCTCCCACAATGTCCTTGCCTTTTGTAAGGTACAGACAAGGACTTAGGTTTATGCTCAAATCAATGTTTTATGGTAACCAGAAGCATCTGAAGCTCATGCTGTATTTTCAACTCTTTTCATAGACTAAAATGTATTTTGCAGGTAAGATTTATATAACATAAGGATAACAATGTTTGCACTCACAGTTTAAACACCTAACTAGAAAGTTTAATCTGAATAGCCCCAAAGTATTGAAATGCTTAAGAAGGTCTTTCAGAGAAAAAAAAGAAAATTATGTTTATTGTTTTCGTTGTTTTCGTTTTCAAGAAACAAAGTATTTTCTTATTTTATTTTTAAAAAGCTTCTGAGAGCCAGAAGTGTCAAAAAGTTGTCATTGTGCTGCCCTAAGCTAGGACACATAAACATTTGATTTTCTTTATATTACAAGTTAAATTTACACCAGAAACACAAAAGTATGTCCAGAGCCTTCCAGGGAAAGCCCACACTAAGTTACTTCTGACGCGTGGCCCATCTTGCAGGATCTGTTTTCTCTGCTACCCAAAAGAGAACAAGTGTATGAACAAGGTAAAAGTAGTCCAACTTCCATTTGATTCATCCTTTAAGAAGTGTCATAACAGTGTGCAAAGATGAGAATGTTAATTCCTCATAAGATACTTGACAGCTGAGATCTTAAAATAACCATAGCCTTGTGAATCATTCGAGGGAGGACTGGAAGAAAACAGCATAGTAAAATAACATGGGAGATGCAGACAAACATTTACTATTTTTTGGCAAAACGAAGAGGTCAGGACAAATGATTAAAAAAAAAAAGAAAAAATCTTAGCAAAGGACTTAAACTGGTTTTAAAAGTGCCTTCAAGAAGATGACGGATATATATTTGTGATGCAGAAGGCAGAATCAACAGAGAGCCAAACTGTACAGCATAAAGACATAATGAGACAGAAGGCTGTCCCAACATTTGCAAGTTGTAGGGGCACACAGTCACCTGAGCCCCAGAATACCACAAAGACAGAAAAACAATGAGTAAACCATGAGGAGAATGTTGCAGGCTTTTAAATAATTGTTGCACTGCATAAAATGCACCAAATACACTCTGGGCTAGCAGGAATTTTGTGAGAGAAGAATATCTGCAACTTGCTCAAGCACATCTAAAGAGTAAAACTGAGGAAATGCCAATGAATTAATAGCATCTAAAGGAAATTGTAGGACACTAATCAGGGTCACTGGGTTCAGAATAGGGTAACTGACTCATACACAGATACACAGAATAAATCTGGAGAGAATTCTGCAATACTGGAATAAAGCATGCTGAACATGAATAGAACTAAAGGGCTTTAAAATGAATAAAATACTTGCATTTCAAACATTCTTGGTACATATCAAAGAATTGAAAGAAAAATCTCAGGTTGATAAAAAATGTTGTCTTAGAAGTTTTGTGAATTTTACTATAGTGTCTAGAATTTTGAAATGATCCAAATATAAACTTGAATAAACGGAGACAGAAGTATGGCAAAAAAATTACTCAAATTTTACGTGAAAATAAAAGTCTGCTTTCCATAATCTACAAAATGGAGTAAATTTATTCAGATAATCCATTTTCATTCAAAATGACATTCTATTAAGTACACAGAGAGATGATCTTAGTATGCCATTCCGAATAAATTGTATTCAAATAAGTATTTGATCTGAATATAAAAGTTACCATGTATAACCAGCCACAAACGGAATATTAACTTAGAACTTAGTAGAGTGTATGCCTTTAAAGAGAGTTCTGTTTGTTCCTATTGATGTATATTCCATCTCCTTGTAAAAGTAATGCCAAAGACTAAGGTCAGATTGTGATCTTACAACAACAACAAAAATGAAATACGATCCAGCCTCACACATACAGTCCCATTTAAGTCAGAATCCATTCTCTTTTCTTTAAAAATTCATAGATATGCACAATCATGACAAATTCTAGCCCTAGACATCACAACCCTAGTGACATCAAAGGAATTACCATGCTTTGTTCATTTGAATATTAAAAATGAAAGTGTTTTTGTATTTCTTTTGGATTGATCATATACTTCAGAAGAACTTCATGAGAAGGCATCATAGGTATTGTGAGAGATTTTTCATTTTCACCTTCAAGACTGGTCTGTTTTTGTTCAGCTCACATTTGGGAGAATGGATTTGGGCTGTTGAAATCTTGGTAAGCACACATGCTATCTTTATCAAATTGGTCTAAATAATGTAATTATTTAGATGTAATATTTCTGTAAATATTAAAGTGTTCACCAGCAAGAGTAGGACAAAGAATTACTAAAGAAACTAAGAAGAATCTTAACTTGCCATAAACTGACTAATTACATATATTTACAAACCAGTGGTTTCAAAAATTAAATGTGATTCAATCACAGCCATTTGAAGGATAAGAGAGACTCATCTTTAGACAAATTAGATGGACTACTGGAACAGTAGTTCAATGGCTGTTAATCAAGAACTTGCATTTATCTCCAGCCAGCCACATCGCTTTTAGCATTTCTGATTGATGTGCTTCCCTTTCTGAAGTCAAATTCTCTGTCTCTGCTCAAGAAAAACATTTTTAAACACAAAAATCTCAAGCTAGCACTTGAGGAGCAAGTGCTTTAGTGACTCCAAAAATATCAGTTAAAGACATTTGAAAGAGAGAGAGAGACGAAGAGAGTGAGGTGGAGAGAGAAGAGATTCTACTTATAGAGAACATTAGGAAACATTCTCACAGCAGAAGAGAACTATTCTCATTCCCCCCCCCCCCCCCCCCCCCCAAAAAAAAAAAAAAAAAGTAATAAGAAAAACTTATGAAGATTTTCCTTATCTCTGAAACACACAGAATTGGAACCAGATTCTAATCATTAATTATCTCTTATTGGTCAATCCAAAACACCAGTGATTGAAACAAATAATTTTCATTCTGAAATAAGTTTTTTGCTTTACAAGTAAACAACTCCTATTTTGAATTTTTCCTAAATAAGAGAAGTAGGACTAAAATGTTAGATACACAAGTCTTCAATTTAATTGACATTGAACAAGGCATCAAAAGGTTGAAGTAATTTTTGTTACAAATTTATTCCTCAAAAACTCTTCCACCCCTACTTCCACTAAACATTCTGATAACAAAGATGAGAGAACAGAAACTATGCCAGAAAATCATAGAACATCCCGGGGTGGGAGGTACGTACACACACACACACACACACACACACACACACACACACACACTCAAGGATCACCAAGTTCAACTCTCAGCTCCACACAGTATCACTCAAATTTAAAATCATTTTTCTGACTTAAAATGGATCCCTGTGAAACCCAAATAGTGACCGGCTACCTGCTAATAAATACTTCACCCGTGTCTTTTAATGGGGATATAAAAGTTTATCAGGTGAATTTAAAAAACATTATTTATTGACGTTGTAACAAGATGTTCATAAAAAGAACTGCAAACACTGTACAAATAAATTTTAGAACAACCTCCATTAACATGATGCTTATTGCATGAATATGAACTGCGATTTATCATTTTTGTAGTTATTCAAAAGAAATACCTAGTTGGTGAAGAAAAATGGAAGATGTAAATCATATACTAGAACAATGTATTATTGCAAAAGATGTGGAAAAAAAATCTAGGACTAATATTACAGAAAAAGAGAAATTTGGATTTCTTTACTATAAACCTACAGATGACTGTAAGTACATACACCCACTTTCCCACTGGTGAAGAAATACTTTAAAGAGCACAAATCAAGCTTTCCTTTCCATTTTGTGTTATATCCTAAGATCAATAGTGTAAGTACTATTTTACATTATTATCCTAAGAAGAATTTAGACTGTCTAGGGCATGGTATTTCCGCACCAAAATGCTACGTAAAATAATCTACTTTTAGAACATGATAGAATTAACAGATCAACAAGTTATAAGTCTTCTAAGGGTCGATTAAAGACTTTTACCATAATGTATGATAAAAATATAAAATGAATATTTTCATAGGAAACACTGATGATTGGGAAGAGAAGTAGTCACTAGTCAAATGTAATCATTAGCAATGGAAAAGTACTGACTTCTAACATGTAATCTGACTTGGTAATTACTATTTCAGGTAGCAATCATTAAACAAGCAAAATAACTAGCCTGCAGTAGAGAGATAAATATCTATCTATATACAGTTCAGAAATACACAGTATGATATGCTGCATATTATTAGTTTTGTGTCCTTCAACAGAAAATAATACCTCAGAAATTTCTATTTCAACATGATCTCTGCAGCTCTAAATATGATCATGTTACTTTCCACGAGTGTCAGTTTTTCCTGACAATATTACATTTTCTAACATTTAGTTTTCTAACATTTTTCCACTGCTATCTGTGTAGATTAGAAAGGTTCTTAACTGTTATCTGTAATAGATTTTGCCTGTAGCAAAATTCATGCAGGCATAATAGAAGAACAAAGTGTACTGTGATGAAATTGCAACCATAATTTCCAGATGCCTGACATTTATTGCTTATTGCTATTAGAATTCAAGTGCCTATTTGTTTTGTACTTTGCTTTTATTCTTGCATCACAAATGTATAATGGAAAAAAGATATTTTAAATATTGGGTTAAGTATCACAGATCAACACGAAGCACCAACATAATCAATATTACTTAAACACACTACTAGGCAATTAATTCTTAAGGAATCAAACTGTTGTACCACATCAAAATTTACAATACAATGAAGGTTGTTACATTCTTTATTGTTTAATTAAAAGCAACATTTAGCACACACTGTTCGCACATTATGACATAAAATATCCTGTTTATCAGTGAGATATACAAACAGCATTTACTGTACATTTTATTCACAACATTAATTAGGCTTTATTTTGATATGCTCATCATATTATCAAACAAAAGAATCCAGAACCCCAGAGAAATGTGTTTCTGTTTCCCAAGTGTCTGTAATACTTCAACTTTCCTACCCAGCACAGAATAAGTTCTACGTACAGTACTTCCATGCATGTGATACAGAGTCACAATGATGGTATGCACACATGTTGGAAGACATGGCCACTACAGAAGGATATAGCATATGTGTTAAACCTTTAAAACTTAGGGAGAAACACGTTATTTATGTAATAATGGTCTGATTTCCATGTATGATCTGATTTCCACAGAGGAATGCAAGTGAAACAGCAGCAGACGAACGTAGTGGCAGGCCCACTACTCCTGTATGATAACTAGCACCTAATAGTTCATTGCAAACTCTTCTTGCCCTTGTGCAGAAGTGCACTCTATGATCAGCCTCACATTTTCATGCTCTCCTCTTGAGGTGCATGAGGGAGGCAGTACATTTTAAACACTAAAAAAAAATGGAACCACCAACACTAACATTCCTGGCTCTATTTTGAGCCCTCAAGATCACTGAACTTCAGCTACTTCTCACCTTAGTATCTGAAGCAAGGTCTATGAAAAAAGCTGTTCCAGAATCTTCAGGATATGAGGCCAGAAGTAGAGGCACCTTTACTAGTCCAATTTTCAGATGCTTTGATAGGGGTCAGTAAGGCACACGTGCATTGAAGTTATTTCAACAGCACCATGCTGATTTTGCCCTCAGGCTGTTTTGAGCCCACATTCTCCGAAACATATTCACCTTGAGTGAATATTCTGAAAGGGTACTGCTTTAAATAGAGGGCTTTTTTAGCCTTCTGAGTAGTATCGATTTTTCATCCCTTCATTGTCAGCTTGTTTAGGAATGTTTGATGAAACAAATTCTCTTATACAGCACACCAGCAAACAAACTGCCCTACTCAAAAAAAAAAAAACAAAAACAAACAAAAAAAAATAGCCCTTGATCCTTCACAACATACTAAACAAGAAAAAATGACATGGAAGCTTCTACCATTAGTTTTGCATTTTTCACATGCTTTCTGGAGAAAGCTAGGATTCTTTCGTCCACCACAGTGGACAAAACTGTAGTGCTGTGCTGGTGATGCTACGCTCACTTTTTACAATAATAAAAACGTTCACTGATAGTTCTTATTAGAAAGAAATTTTTAAATAAACAAAATAGTTTAGTTTATTAATTCTTGAAGAAAGTACATATTTTGACTACACAAAGTAGCATTCTCTCTTACAGTAATCATCACTCAAATAGAATAAGAATTGTACTAATGTACACATTTTTTTGAATACCTGAATTATTTCCAAAATTTGGACATACCTATAATCAACATGTTCTTTGTCTGCATTCCTTTTGCAAAAGAAACTAAAACAATCACGTACTCCCTGATTCTTGTTAAGCTGTGGAGGTGTACCGTGACAGCAAATCTGTAACACAGAAATAGATGGGCATCCACAGTTTGAGAGTTTGTGCACAACTGGGGCATTTTCCATTGTTGCAATTTCTAGAGAGGCCTAACCCTTCACCTGGTACAGAAATTTTGTGTTTTTATAAAACCTCTTCAGTTCTATTATTATTTTGAGTACCAAATAAAAGAACTTCACATAGTCCATATTTGAGTCACTTCTTGTGAGCTGAACAGGAGTTCTAACCTTGGCCATGGACTGAGATATCCTATGGCTAACAAATGAAGTAGCACGCTCCTTCAAAAAGTCAAGAGAAATCATGTTGCAGAAGCATAGTCAGTTAACAGTAATTTGCAAAGTGATTTTTAATAATTATTTTGTACAGGGAGGTTTTATTCTACTTCAATATTCTATAATACATCCAGGGATATTTTGCTTCCCCTTTAAAAGAAACAGCACAGAAAAAGGGGGAAACAGAAAATAGCTCATAACATAAGTAGCAGCATTCATACATTTCTCAAGGTGTTGCCTTTAAAAACATAATAAACTGGTTGTAGGAATCATTAATTCCTCACAGATGGTTCTTTAAACCTGAGGTATGAGTATAGAAAGCTTCCTTTTCATAAACTTATTAGACCACGTGTTAAGTTACAGCTAATTTACCAGTAGTACATAATGCCTCAGAAGTGAGTTATTAAATTCTGGGTCCACTCTGTCACATGTTCTACCAATGCTAGACTGTAGTTGTTTAGGTTGCTCCTATATGGATTCCATAAAACCTTGGCCAACCTACGTATGTACTTTCCAATTTTTTTCTATCAGAAGGGTTTTCCTAACACCTAACCTGAACCTTCCCGGCTTCACTTGAAATCCATCATTACCACTTCTTTCATTCCCAGTGGCAGCACAGCAGCCATTCAGATCAGCTCCTCAGTACCGCTCAGTTACCACACAGTAACCAAATCAGATCTCTCACTCAAACCAAGGCTGCAATCAGGAGAGCAGAGAGAATCCCCCACTGAGCAAATTCTCATGACTTTTAATCTTTACTTTGTTTTACTTTTTTTTTTTCCTCTCTTTTTTTCTTAAATTTAGCACTTCATTTATTTACTTTTAAGTTCTTTTAGGACTGCATAAGGACCAATACAAGCAACAATAGAAAGGGCTGACAGGACTCCTGGAATACCTGAAGAGCAATAGCAGACACCTGTAGTCTTGCAGACTTTGCAGAGCACAGACACCAGCCCTACCACATCTGTTGTTAAAGCGCAAATAAAAGGACAGAGGAAAGGCTGGCTGAAAAAGTCAATAATTGCACATTGACTACTTCTATGCAAAAATTCAGAAATCACTGACAGCTCAGAAGCCTTAATCAATAATTACTGTTCCTGCAATCCCAGTCAGAAATATGCTTTTATACTCTTCAGTTACCAGTACATCAGGTTATGTTTTCACATAGCCCATTTCAGCTCCACGTTGTATGCTAATATATGTTCCTACCTCCATAACACACAACAGAAATTTAGGATCTTGTAAAAGGAAAAGCTATAGCCATTCCTTGACATAAATGCTTAGGCAAGATCTACTACTCTGAGTAGGGTCACAACGCAGACTGAAGGAGGAACAAAACTGTTACCAATAGTCATAAAATATGTTTTTATTTCAGCCCTGACTCCGATCTACGAAACAAACAAACTGCTCGACTACTACTTTTTTTTTTTTTTTTTTTTTTTAAGAAACCTAGTTTCTATAGCTCGGTGGTAAAATAAGTAAAAGAACATTTTTAATCTTTGTTTCTTTTAAAAACTTTCTTTTAATTTAATTTTAATTCTTTTAAAAACTTCTAACTTTCAGGCATATAGAATAAGCACTACGAGATGTAAATCTGAAAGACGCAAAGTGGCAATTAATAATACAGTAATCAACAGACATGGAGCTACATATTTTATAATTTGAGTAGATGAGAGCGTGTGTATGTCTGTATGCATATAAACCCTTATGATTTGAAAGTTAATTCTGCAGCATTGAAATCTGACTCATGAATTCCTAGATTTGATTGTGATAGAGATTGTCAGCCAGCACAGCTGATCCAGCACAGAGATAGAGATAAACCTTGAAAAGGCCTGGCACAGCTCAGTTCCCTGCAGGACTGTGGGACTGGGGAATGAGTCACCATCTGGCAGTGGTATGATCTCAGAACTTGCAGCGTATGTTGCCTATAATCTTCAAATCTATTGGCAATTCTAGAGTTCCAAAATACTGCAGTAGTGATCATTTTCAGACTTTTGTAGTATTTAAGTGGTTATTGTTTTCCTGTTTAGCCTTTTCCTTAAAAAAATCAGCAAGCAATCAGGTTTAGCCAAAATGCCAACATAAAACAGTGAAGAAAAAAAAAAAAAAAAAAAAAAAAAAAAAGAATCTGCCCTTCCTCTGCAAAAGAAAATGGAATTTGTGTCCATCTTTCAGACATGCCTTATTCCCAAAAATTTCTAATCCTTTTGTCCCAGAATCCATTAGTCAAACATCAGTTAACCTCTCACACAGAGCTCTATGCATTCCTTTTAGAAGGAGATCTGCCTTCTAGGATCTTCTGTGCTTTGTGGACTCAGTTTCCTTATAGTAGGAAATTGAGGGCTTAGGTTGGCATACTTTGGTGACAATGGTATTTTTAAGCCATGTCAGCTTCAAGCTCTTGAAAAGAAATAGGATAAAGAGAAAGCAAAGGCAATCAACTGAGAAAAAGCAGAAGCAGTAACTGCTGCCTCTAAGACTAGGGGGTTTAAAGAACAGTTGTGAAAGGAAATATGAACTCTTCTCCCTAAAGACGATGAAACGTGGAGGTGGGAGAGCACAGGAAAAAATAAAAAATCTTTGCGCTTTCTCCTCACTGCAAATCTTAGAGGATTCTCATGATATTTGCAACTCTGTTTTGAAGTTTCAATTTTTGGAGTCAAGAAAATCTCAACAAATATTTTAGAACCTCCTTAAGACACTACAAAAAACAGAAGGATTTAACCTTGTACATAATATTAAATTTCAACATTTGCTGATGTTCCACTTACTTTAAGGTATTACAGTTGTCTGATTCGCAGTGTTAGAAAAAGGCCTGCCTTAGCAAGAAAATTAAGAACCATGGGAGATGTTTTATTGCTACTCTGTTCCTCTGGGCCTCTGTATGATTGGTCTTAAAAATCACAAGTATTAAGAGGTAAAATTAAAAGACATAAGTGAACTTTCAGACTAACATTCAAGATCTGTTTCTTTTAGGGTGGCTTCAGACAGAACTACAGATAATGGGGAGGTCGGTGGTCCTGCGTGTCGCAGGGGGGTTGGAGATTCATGATCCTTGAGGTCCCTTCCAACCCTGGTCATTCTGTGATTCTGTAGCTTAGACCATTCTCCACTGTTGTTGTTTACTCAGCGCACAAAGTATATAAAGAGAAACAATGCATAAACAAAAATGTGGCCATGTGTTTTCAACGTTTTAACTCATTTGTGCAAAATCTGTAATGCCACGGCTCTTAAAAGGAAGATGCAAACGACAACATAACTAAAAATAAGAGTAGAAATACAGCCTCATAGCTTAAAAAAAAAAAAGCACCTTCTTTGACAGAAATCAAATTTTAGAACTGACCAAATTTTAATAAAATTTTAAAAAGTCTTTTGCAGGTAGTATGAAAAAATATATATGCAAATATTAAAAAATAATTTATAGAAATCAACTTAGGCCATGGTCCAAGTATGTCTACAACATTCCGAGTTGATCCACTGCAATTCATGGTTTGCAACTCAACAACGTATCTGCTTCCATCCCCTCAGGTCAGCCTTGCTCAACATTCCCTAATTAGACCTCCCTCCATTCTTACCCAGTGTTACAGGCCTAGGAGCACCATGCAACCCCTGCTGCTTTGCTCTGTTCCAATGAAGCCAGTACTCTGCTTACTGCTCAGCCTCTGTGGGGTACGTTTCCACCCAAACGATTAGTGTATGAAGGCAAGCAGATCAAAATTATCAACATGAAAATAGATGCCTCTGGCCTGGCAGAAGCGCAGCGCAGATCCTGGAAAGAAATGGCGCTTTCACTTCCACATCAATACATTTAACAGCAAGAATGCTTCACAACTTTCACGACATTTGTAAATT
The DNA here is from genome assembly GCF_023343835.1 of Lagopus muta. Taxonomy (NCBI): domain Eukaryota; kingdom Metazoa; phylum Chordata; class Aves; order Galliformes; family Phasianidae; genus Lagopus; species Lagopus muta. The sequence goes on from NC_064444.1 coordinate 14,366,173, forward strand.
ACTACGTATTTATACAAGTAGTAACATTTCTCTTATCTGGATAATATCATACTACATTCCAGTTAAGAACCAGGGAAGTGTGCACTTTTTTGTTCTTACTCCTTATGTGGCACCTCAAGCTAGAAGGCATGACAAGCAGAAAATATTTTTCAGCTTTCTTTACAATAAGAGAAATAATTCTTAGTATATAAGTGAAGTCCAACATTTAGAGATAAGCTTCTTTCCAGAAACCATCAGGTGTACCGTACAAAGCTCTCTCTGCAAATTAGAAAATGAATAAGGATCAAAAATCAACTTAATTTTCTGCAAAGCAAAATTCTGCAGCTCAGTTAAAAGCTTCAGCTTTGTTAAGGCATGGTTGAAGGCCAAGGAGCAGTCTCCATTTAAGTAAATATTAAACTTTTTAGAAAGACTGTGCACAACTACGGCACATGCATTTTTCTCCCGTACTACATCATTGTTTGAAAAAAAAACAAAAAGAATTATAGTGAAGCAATTAGCACCATCACAGTAACATACTTCAACTGCAATATCACCAAGCTAAAATACAGGGCAAAAAACGTTGTTTCTAGATTCCGTTGAGAGTGCTGAAAGACCATACATTAATAGTATTTTTTCCTCCAACAAGCAGAGGTGAAATGTTCCTATTCTCCAAGTAGGTTTGTGCTGTGGTCATGTTTCATAGAAAACCCTCAGGTTTCCAGCCATACTCTGCAGACAGTTCTGATTTTAGTTGTCTTTGAATAGCACAGGAAAGTTAAAAGTTGCCAGAGAAAAGTTTTAGAAATATTCCATTCTTGCTCCTACATCATGTGGCTCAAGTGAACGCCGTTCCTCCACACCAAAATGTTTCCACAAAGCAGCTCTGCTAACCTGGCAAAGCACAGGTCAGACCAATTTTGGCCTTAGTACTGCATATACATACTAAGATGTTACCTAAAGCTGATCAGGCAACTTTAGTGCCACAAAATTTTTTTCATAAAAGAAGTCAGCTCAGCTCTAGGCAAACTCTACTCATACACAACACACTCAGGAAAAAGTGCATGAAGGAATACAATTCAGTAATGTACTCAACAGACTAGTGATTTTTCATCCAGTCAAGTTACCAACACTCAAAACCAATAGTGTTCCCTTTCTCTCCACATTTTTTTTTAATTTAAAAAACAGAACTCCCAGTGAAACAAAGGTTCATTCCTTGACTAGCAAATCACAGTTATTAAGCTATGATGTCTTTCTTTAAAACCAATTTTAAATCAAAGATCATGTACCACTGCCACTTACACAAGGTTGCTCATAATTGCTCCATGCAATGCTTTGATTAATTAAATCACACTAGAGATTGTTTCTTAGTAACACACCTGGTACGCTCTTTGTTGTTGCTGCTCATTAAAACACTGTGTTTCATGCAGGAAAGCAGCATGAAAGGATATTAATCAGCTAAATTGCCATTAAGAGTCATATCAATATTTGCTGCACACTGATTGTTTTTCTAAATCTTCAACAAAGGACATTTCACTGAAATCTCAGGTTGCTAACTAACCATATGACAGTGAAGTCAAATTAAAATGCTTTATTTTCTCTGAAAAAAAAAAAAAAGGAATGAAAACTGTTAGAAACTAAAGGGCAAAAACAGAAACAGGATTTTGTTATTTATTTTGGTCAGCTACTATAAAATAAGGGTGGCATACTGAATAAACTAAACTTAATATATAGAATATATACATTAAAAACAAACAAACAAAACCCGGCTCTCATTAATGTTGGTACAGTTCCCTAAGCAGAAAAGGTTCCACTTTGTAATGTAGAATTGGTAATTAGGCTCAGTTTCAGAGTCAGAGCTGAAAAAGTGCCCAGGGAATCAAACATTACTTTTCATTATTGATGTGAAAGGGAAAATGTTCCTAAATGTTTCTCATACCTAGCAATGTTGTTTTCATGTATGATAGGCAAACGCTGCTAAGTTGAAGGTGAGCCAGTAAGAAAGGGAGTAGCTATAATGCTAGTTATTTCTGCTTTCTCTATGATTTGTTATAAGATTCTTAGTTTATTTAAGCCTCACATGCCAGCAAAAATTATTCTGTAGACAGTTACTTTTTATGTGCTGCATATTTTTTGTTGTAAAGCAGAATATGCATCATTTAAACTTTCTCACTGTCAGCACTATCTCCTATTACCAGAGGGCTTACAGATTCAGGCTGTGCTGCACCTAGAAATGACTCCCAGCTATGGAGCAGCGAGGAGAAATCTAGATTTATGCTTGTGCACTGGGCATTCAATGACACACCTTTGCTTCCCACGCACTTCCATGTCAGACGCCAGTCAGTCTGATCACCCCTCTGCTGCCATCTGTTACACAGCAGCAAAATATGACAGAATACTGGTGGGAAGGTTCTGCCTCTACAGCCATACCACCAACATCCCTTTGATACTGGGGGCTATCATAATAAAATAGGAGGCATTACATTCAGAGTAGCTCTCATATTTTCATCTTGAGTTCAGTCCTGACCACTATAAATGTTTGTAAGCTGATGAGCAACTGCACCAGATGAGATTGATTTTTGTAATTCCCTAAGGAATAACAATTGCTTTTCTCCAGAGTAAGTTCACAGTCACCTTATGGACTTGAACTGTCTTTAATTCAGATAATCTCCCATTTCCTCTCCTTGTGAAATTTAAACAAGAAAATCACAAGAATCTGAGAAATACTTGGACCATTTTCATTGGTACTCTAATGCCAACAGGATTTTTTATCATATTTGTATTCAAGTAGATGTGAAAAGTTCAAATAGAAGAGGAAGGAGGGTTGTTTGCTTGAATTAAAGAACCAAGATCTGAATTCTTCAACAGTACCTTAAATAATCCCAAACAACTGATGCCCTCCTGGAATGACTTTTTCCTTTGGGATCATACTTTACCACAGTTAGTTTTCTTTGTTTCTTCGGAGAAAAGACAACTGTAAAGAGGTGTCCTACATAACAGTAAGGAAGGCTTTATTCTAGATGGATTCTCATTAGTTTTTAAGTGTACTTTTCAGAGCTGTTCAACCTCAGAACTTTAGGCTTCGAACTTCGTAAAATAACAGCACAAGGAATAACAAAATAATGAAATAAATAGGGTGGTACTTCAGCACAGCCTTGCTCAAAGTGCTAAAACTCTACGCTTCCCAAAGGGGAAGAACTGTTTGCTAACCTTCATGGAGAATTGCTGTTCTCATCTATTTTCTTGAGCACAGTCACTGGTCTTGAAAACTGCATTCATTTTCTGGTAAAGTTTTCATAAATGATCCAAGCATCTTTTTAAACGTACAATAAAAATTATGTACTTATATAAATATAATAATATGAGAAAAACCAGAAACTATGAGATTTTATGTAAACCATACAGAAAATATCTGTCATTAGTAGCAGTCTCTCCTTACTTTCTTACACATACCAGTTTGTCCTACCTACTTGTTTACAAGAAGCAAAGCCATTAAATGATGAAGCATGTTTGAATTAGGCCTTGCTATTTCTCTTGCTGAAAGACATGATTGTGTCACTGACATCTATGAACCACAGTAAGGACTGAAAATTTGCCCTGACATGCAAATTTCCACTACTGCTCCTGGAAAGTATTTTGAAGTATCTGCAAATTCTCACAATTTTACGCTAAGAAACAAAACAGAAACAAACAAACAAAAGAAAAAACAACAACAAAGCCCAACAAAGAATACTCCTTTTTACTTGATATAGTAGAATAGAATTGATTAAGCAATCATTCAAGGTCCTTGGAACGTAAGAGCACCCCATTGTACACAGCCATGTTATTAGGTATGGTATTATGTACAAGATTCCAGTTTTAGTCAACAATTACGATATTCATCATTTCATACGCAGCAGCAAATGTTATTTATATTTGGGTGACATTAGAAATGTGCAGCTTCTGCGTTCACATACTCTGTAAAACACCTCTAATAGAATAACACAGCTCTCCAAGGTATTCTTTCCTTGGAGAAAGTATTTCTAGCCATATGGTTCACATAAATCCAAACAGCCTCAGTGGAAGCTCTGCTGTAGAGCAAAGCAACGGAAAGACTGTATTACTCATTTTATCGTGTCCAAGATTTTCACCTTTTCTCAAAAATAATAATAATCATCAGTGACAGGTTTTACTGCATTTCCTTCATGAGACCTATCATCAATACACGCCTAGAAACGCAATTCCCTGTTCAACCTACTGTGACTCCAATAGACAACTCAGCATACTGCGCTCACACACAGCACAAGGCTGGACTGGGAGGAGCACAAGGGACAAATTCAGGTGAACAGAAGGGAACTGCTTGTGTGTCCCATTGCCAGTACAGCTATTCTGTGTTTCCAGGAAGGCACAACATCTACAACGCACAATTGCAGTCTTTTTAAGAACTTAACAGTGTTTAACAAATGACTTGTGTATCTAATTATTAATGCTAGTTTCAGATAAGAATCTCTAAAATGTACCCAAGTATTCTGAGGAAAATGAGATGATAATATATATCCATTAATTCATGAATTGTCAAAAGCATCTGACTTGCAAAATTCCATAAACGTTTGAAGAACAAGCAGTCAGCCTCCAGCCAACGAATGTTCATATGAGTAAAGAAAACTTCCTCAGTCACTTCAGATGTTTTGGAAACTCACCTTAGCTCATTTTATGGCATCATTTACAAAGATAGCCCGCCTTTCTGAGCTCCTGCACATTCATTGTTTTTATGTTTTATACTCAATTTGTTACTGGCTTAATTGATTGAAATAATACTTACCTAAAGGCTCTGAACAAAACACAGCTTAAAAAAGTCTGAACAAAAAACAAGTGGGGAGTGGAAATAACAGCTTTGAAATGTTTTAACCCTCTTTTATTTATGGCTCAGTACTGCTCAGGGTTGCCATTAGTATTACAAAGCAACAATGCCTTGCATTTATTGATGTGGGGTTTATTACTACCAGTTTTTCTTATTATTCTCTATACCACAAATGAGTAAATCACAGCCAGTCAAATCAAGGTTAAATTCAAGAAGATGCATTTTAACAAGATCCTGAAAATAAATAAATAAAAATAAAAATAACCTTCCATCTATGGAAAAGAGTTGCTAATTCATTGAATTTTGTGGGTTCCATGAACTGATAAGCTCTGCAGCTCAGGCAACACTGAAATTAAATTAGGTTTCAGAAATGAATATTTCATCTTTAAGATACTGTTGCTTGGAGACCTGGGAAAAAGAAGGGTGATTTAACACAAAGACATGGGAGTTAGTTACAAGGGGCATCATTTTCCACTCCGACAGGCTCTAGAACATACCATAAAATGCCCATAACAAAACACTATGTCACAAATGTAAAAGGATGTATGATGCATATTTTATCTGAAAAACTCTTTTTTGGCCTGCCTGCTATCAGCTCAAACATTTCCTTTTAACACCATTTAAAAAAATAAGAATAATCATATTATATCCAACATAAAGGCACAATTACAGAAGTTATTCTATTAACTCTTCAGTTAAATATCTCCAGGCAGAAGAACTGTCCTAACCTTTCCTGTTCTTACCATTCCTTTCAGTAGTGATTTTAGGCTTCTCCCACTGTTGCCAGAACTCTTATTCAAGCATGTTGGTATTACTATGCATTCACTATACAAAGATTACCATCTTTCAAATGTCATTTCCCTGCATTGCATTACATTTAAAAAACAAGAGTACAAGTTCACGGCCTGTAAGCGTGCCAAGAACAGAATAAAATAAATTCTGATGAATCAGAGATAAAAACAAAAAGATGAAGAAATAAATAAAAAAGCTAACATTTTTCCCATATTGTTCAATACCCTGGAAAGTATCCTGCATCTGTTGCAAGCTTTAAACTTGGTGTTCCCCATAAGTGTCCTTTACTATGCCACCGTGATTTTATTTCCAGTTTGCAGTGCACAATAGCCTGTTTTAAGCAGAAAAAAAGAAGTAGGAGAAATATGCTTTCCTGCAAATAATTTGTGCCCTTTGTATCATTTTGGGGATAAGCACTTTTTTTTAAAAAAAAGTGTGGGAGCAAAGAAAAGACTAAAAGAATTACCTTCCTCAGCTGCACATCTGAACACTGGGGTAGAAGGTGGATAAGCTATCTGTTCAAAGTGAGTGTCATCTTATGGGCTGCGTTTGATTATAGAATCAATCTTAGCTATCTAACTACATCATTTAAGAACGAAATTGAAGAAGGGAGGGGGCAGGAGGGAAGGGAAAGCACTTCTAAATTTAGAATAGTGTGCTTCAGGAGTCTTATGGAGATGGAACTGAATACCTGCATTAATGGCAGTGTGTTGTTTCCAAACTGCAAATGTAGCGAACTGATCGCATAACATAAGACAACCTCTTAGAATATATAACAAACAATCATTTTTCCTGGCAGAAGGTAACTTAATTTTTGCAAAATAAGATTTCAGCTGAAGAGAATTCAGGGACCAATACTGATGTGTGCATTTGCATGTACATTAGAAATCTCGTAATGTTTTTTTCTGAATAGCTGCATTGAAGTTCTTCAGGGAATATGGCCATTTTCCCAGTCTGCTATTTTCTCTCCACATTAGACTCCAATTTAAGTTTCTCCCAGAATGAGTTCTAACCCCTGTACGGTTGCTGTTGCTTGTTATAATTTATTCTCATTGTACACCCTGTACATTGGGCATCCCACTTCCTGTATCCTTCAGGCAGACAGAATTTAATGTTCTTGAAAGACAGCTGTAACTATTAGTAAAAGGCTAAAGACAATATTAGGAGGCATCAGTAACACTTCACACAAAGCCAAATCAACTGCAAAGATGAGATGGTGAAAAAAAAACCACAGCAAAAAATGTGTCATAATTCCCATATCTTTTTTCACATTTCTGCTGCCCTTCTGACACACAGGATATCTATCTAAAGCCAATATTAAATAACAGTGTGAACCATGCAGTATGTTTATAAACCAAGCTGAAATAAACATTAATATACAGTACTTAAATGCCTGAATTAAGAACACATGCTGCCCATTTGATCTCCTGCTAGCTGCAGACACAGGTGAACCCAAAAGAAACTTTCAGATCAGTCCTAGTTTTTACTTAATTTGTGTGTTCACAGTACTTTGTGTGGATATATGCATGCACATAATTTTACTTACACCCTAAATCTTCACAGCTGATATACAAATATCCTAATATCTCTCCAGTTCTTGAGAAACATTGCTTCTAACACAGTATTGACTCAATCCATTCTGTAGGTGTTATCTCAAAACATTAAACTATTGTGATATGCCAACAAAAGCAACTGAAGACACAATTCCAGCATTAGACAGACTGTATTGAAACCAGCTGTCTCAGGGAGCCCAGATGGGATCTGTCAGTGCTTCATTCTTATTCTTTTTCTTCTGCTGAAAACTGATAGGCAACTCCAGGCAAAAAGTGACCTGACATAACTCTACCCAGCCTTAGCTATAATTAAGCTGCTAAATCAAAATAGCAGTTTACACTTTTATCAGTTTCAAATAGCAAATAAACATACGTTTTTAATAATAATAATCCACTACTTATAGCAAAAATAAACCCTCAGAATTCTATTTAGTTTTTATTCTTTCACTTTTGGATACTGTTTTTCCCCCACTAACCAGAACAGAATTTTATCATAAATAGAAACCTAGGCTAGAAAGTCTATTTACTGGGGCTGCTGGCTTTCATCTCTTTTCCATGAACTACTGAAGCCACTAGAAATTGCCCTAAGTAGTCAGTATTCAGTCTTGCTTTGATATCATCCTTGGGGATGTGCAGTAGTGTAATAGGCTGCAATTCTTTTCCTTCTGATATGTCATTATAATAGGAGATTTGACAGTGTAACTATTTCACAGTATATTTTTACTGCCACACTATTCTTATTTATTCTTACTTCTAGCAGTCTGTGAATGACAGTGTTCACACTATGTCCATAGTAACTTCAGCTCATAGACACAGTGGTTACACAGTTGTTCCTGATTTAGCCAAGTAACCTAGAATTACTGTGTATACCTACTTTCTATTTTTTACCTTGAAATCTACTGGACTACATGTTCCAACTCAAGCCCACTAAACTTCTGGGCCTAATAGCAAAGATTATGGACTGTTAGAATCAACAGCAAAACTCTCATCAGTTTCATCCGAGAGGCTCAGATGAATTTCTAGCACCTCTGTTGTACATAAATTATGTAATTACACAGCTCAGTAAAAGGACAGTTCAAATTCAAACCTGCCCTGTAGCTCTTTATGTGGACCAGTTGGAGCAAGTCCAGAGGAAGGCACAGGAATGCTCAGTGAGATAGATCACCTCTCACAAAAAGAAAGGCTGAGAGCACTGGGGTTGTTCAACATGACCCTAGAAGACCTTATAGGGGCCTTACAGTACATAAAGAGAGCCGGCAGGAAAGCTAAGGAAGGACTCCTCATCAGCACGGGTAGCAATAGGACAAGGAGTAGTGGCTGTGAACTGAAGAGAGCATATTTAAGTTCTCCAATTAGAGGGTGCTGGAATTGTTTGCCCAGAGAAGCTCTAGATGTCCCATCCCTGGAAGTGTTCAAATCCATGTTGGATGGGGCTTAGAGCAACATCAACTAGAGAGAGGTGTTCCTTCCCATGGCAGGGAGGTTGGAATTGGGTTATCTTTGAAGTCCTTTTCCAGTCCAACCCATTCTCCTTTCTCAGGTATGTAACAGACAAAATGTACAGAAACAGGCAAACCGCAGCTTTCTGTGCAGGACTAAAAGTAAAAACATGAGAAAATTAACATACTAATGCTATAACAGTCTTTACAGTTAGGGGAGATGAACGGCATTACAACTAGAACCTATTATAAGACCTAAATATTATTCTTCAGATCCCTGATCCCTGACTTCTTCAAGGATCCATTTCCAGAAATGCATCCATTTCAATGCACTGCTGTTATGATAAACTAACAAAAAGATCCCAGAGGTATGAAGTAAATGGTCTTCCCATCCACGCAATTTCCTGGGTATCCTAAAAGCTCCACACTGCTCTATGAAGGCTAAATAACATTCGGATTCAGAAAACTTAGATTCATTTCTATAACCTGAAGTAGCTTTCATTAAGATACAGAAGACTTAGATACAAAGAGTTTTCTCTCGCTCCTGCTTTTTCAATACAAAAATTTGCTGTGGATGTTTTCTCCCTTTCAACCTCATCCCCTTGACAGAAGTTGGTATTGAGATGTATGTTTTATGAGAACGTCTCATTTTCTGTCAAAATTTCAGTTTTTGCTGTTGAACAGATTGAAAGAGGCAGAACAGAAAAATAACTTCCTAGAAGAGCTTAGCTTGTTAACAATTAAAAATAGTAACATTGTCTATATCAATGCCTAGTAAAAAAAAGATCCAATTTCTTAAGTTGTTCACCAATATATTCTCAGAAAAATATTTGTAAAAATATTTTATTTTCGAAGTGTAAAATATTGCAGATCAATTACTGAAATCAGCACAGCTTCCATCTGCTTTTGCTTACAGGATTATAGTTTCACATTGCCTAGAAATTCCTCTCAGTGATGCTTAAATGAATTTTGTCGTTAAAAAAAATTGCCCTACATTGAGAAAAAGAGTTAGATCCAGTTTGTTGAGACTGATTTGGCAGCAGCTAATATTTCTGGCTTTTGCCCAGCAAAATACTTCCTTGGTTCAGTTCGTAGCTTTGTTAAGCATCTATCTGAATATATAATTTGAGTACACACCAACTGGTGAATAAAATGGTAAAAAGCTGTTTTCTCATCTCAGCACTTGTTTCATAACTTTCCACAGAGATAAAAGTTTCCAGTACTCCATCCTCTTTCTAGAGCTAAAAACTGGTAAAGAAGCATATCCTACTTTCTACCTCCTCAGGTTCTGGAAACATCTCGTTGATTCTTTCACACGAGTTGGGCGTATTTTAGAACAAAGTAAGTTAAAGAAGAGTTTGTTTCTGTGACTCCTAAGGCATATTTTACTACAGCACTTCTGTTCCTAAGATAACTTTTGACAGAAATGGACCAATGCTAGTTTCATTACAAACATAGCCACACAGATTCATATTCCTCCCCTTTCCAGGAAGAGCTGCTATGAGGCCTTCAGTTTATGCTAACGTGTCACCTGACGTTACAAATACTCCTGCACCACCCTGCACAGCTATACCACACAAATTACATTCCTACTTCACCAAATGCCCATTAGATCACTGATGCTAGGGAATATACTGGGGAGCTGAACTAACCAGGCTGGGAAACCTGCCATGTCTGGGAACAATACAGCATCATGATCATCTTTTCCTAAAAGGCTGTAATATTACATGCTACACTGTTGAGACCACTACTGTAATTACTGCTTTTCCTCCCAACCCCTCCCAGTCCTAAAAAAGGATCCACCGTTTTTGGTGACAGAGAACTGCCTGTTGCTGGCTTGATAGATGTTCTTGGAACAGATTTCTGTCTCGTACCTCAGTAAATCTCAGAAACTAAAATGAATTCATAGAAAAACCTAATGTGACATAATGCAGTATGACTGATGAAATGCAGTACGCTGCAGTACTGCCCTTATATCTAGTCCTCTGGAAACAGCTCTGAAATTAATCTCTCTATGCTGGAAGAGGGGAAAAAATAAATGCACTTGCTTCTCTTCTCATCTTCTTAGTAAACTGTATAAATAACTACCAGGACACCAAAGTGGTGAACTGTTATATAAAATGAAGCTGAAGCAGAATATGCTGCCAGTGAGGACAGGAAAATTGTTTTTTTTTTTGTTTTAGTTTATTTTTTTTCCACAGACAGGACAAACCTTCAGCACAAGGACCGTGCCTCATGATTTGGGACCATTTAGATTTAGAGTGAGGTATAGGGTCACCTTAATTTTTAAAGGGACAGGGAACATTCCCAGATGAAAAATATTTACCCTGAATAAATCAGGCAAAGAAAAAGTACTTTTAAAGATTGAATTGATTTCTTCTTAGGCTTGTCAGCATGTGTATACTTTTCTAGACTCCGAGACTAGCACAATAGAAAGCAATCAACTCTGCCTCACTTCTCTGTACAGTCATTTTCACCTTTAGATTACCAAGTAATCTGATCCATTATGAAAAGTTTCTACTTAAAAAAAAAATCAAGAAAATAATTCTATTGATTCTAAGACTAATGCCTTTCCTACTAACTTCTAGAGTATGCCCAAATTTGACGACACTTATTTCATGAGGATTTTGTGTTTGTTGTTTTTAACAGTATGATTAAGTTACCATTAAATACAAAGATATATGTTAACACCCTTTTCTCACATCAGCAGAAGGTAAAGGATGAGCAGAACACCAATCACTACCACAAAAAAGAGAAAGAGGGAGGAAGTTCAGGTCCCCAGGAATTCATATTTTGGATTTTGTAGAAGGGAAGAATTTGAGGACAATTATCAAAATTCATGCATATTTCTGGACTAATTAATACATGATTAGGTAGCAATTAAGGTTGATTTGACATAGTTAATTGAAAGCTTGAAAAACAGAGGACACCTTGCGAAGCAAGCTCTGCAGCAGAAGAGCGAAAATATTTAAAGGAATCTAATAATCTAAAAAAGGTTACCTTTGATCTCACAAGTAAGATCTTCATAAATAACAAGTTGACAAACTTCAGTGTCTGAGGAGCATCAACAGGCACAAAGTACTAAACATTCCAGAGCCTCAATGTCTTTTTTTGTAGTGAGGGGCCCAAAACTGAACACAGTACTCAAGGTGCAGCCTCACCAGAACTGAGAACAGAGGGATGTTTACGTCCCTATTCCTGCTGGCCACACTACTTCTAATGCAGGCCAGGATGCCTCTTGGCCACCTGGGCAACGGGATGCAGCGTTAGAACTCATATATATTTGCAAAACAAGAAAACTAATGCAGCTAATTTTAAGTCAAACATGACTAAGGACTTAGCCTCTCTAAAAGAAAGCTGGTATATGTTTTGAAAGGCAGACCAAATATTTGTTTCCAAGTATAACTGGGCTGGGAGGAGAGAAACAACACAACAAATACAGGGAAACATGGACTATTTTCTAATAGAATATTTTCCACAGGCTCAGTCTTTCCACCTTTCAAGATAAACCTCTCGACTTTGCTTTGACATTAATTTCTGATAAATGCCTCAGGTTTACCTTGGCATTTAACAAAGCAGCAGGAGACCATTATCCTGTGACAACGCTCTATTCCACAGATACTATCTCTTAATTGGAGAAAATTTCTCTTCATCTGAAAATATTTGGCAAGGTTCCCCATAAAAGCTATGGTATATCTAAGTTGCAAGCCTTAATAAGATGGGGAATAAAATACCCAGAGCAGATGTAAATCAAATCTTTCCTATCAAGTTGCAGAAAACAAGCCCATTGTTGCAGACACCATTGTGAACCCCAGCTTTTAATTATTTATACAAATTACTCATGTGATAGGATATTCAGAAGGATGGTCAGTACTACATATAATGCAGATAATTTGGTTGTAAAGCAAAACAAACAGACACTAGTGTCGTAGTTGTCAGAATTTCAAAAATTATTTTAATTGCTTTCACACATAAGTAACATCAGTTCAGCCTTCCTGTCATAAACAGAAGGAGAGACAATAGGAGGCAGGAGGGAGGTGGAACAAATCTAAAAGAGCTGACTTAGATTTGCAGGAGATTAATACTCTAGCTCCCAGGTGCTGTCATTAATCTGCTTTGCCTCCACTTGGTTCTCAGCTAAGAACTTCATGTTTTACCTCTGCACTCGTGCTATACACAAAAAAGCCAATGTCAATTGTCCTGTCAATATGTTTAGCATCACAGCCAACACTGCCTGTACAATACAGCTGTACAACATGGGGCAGCTTTAAGCTTTACAATTTACACCAAGTTTCTTGATTCCACTGCTATGTCTACCACCTCTAATGACAGTTCCATGCAGCAGTAGTCAATATAGTATCTTTTGCAGCATTAATGCTTTGTTCAGTTCCACCTAATACTTCCTTGCTTCCATTCAGTATCTTGGAATAACCTCACAATCACCTAGCATACATGGTCCTTCACCATTATTGTCTTCTGTGCAACTGGAGCCCCTTACCTATAGGGGCTTGAAAGGCACATGTCTACTCAGTTTATTTCTACTGAAGTGCACAGTCACATTCTGTCTGCTTAAGACCGTTTTTAGTTTTCCCAAATACACCTCAAGAGCCATTATCATGTTCTCTTTTTTTCTTCCACTCAAAATCACTAAAAAAACAAACAAACAAAAAAAACCCTACAACATACATTAGTTTCTAAGCATCCAATACCTTGGCTATTGCACTAGCAATTCTTATATAAAACCTCCATGCTGTTGTCCCTTCCCAAATCATCATCCATTTTTCCTGCTAATCCCAATCTTTCACAGGTTAACTAACTGTTTCCCAAGTGGTATCTTATCAAATGCTCTACTGAAGTCCAGAAAATTAGATCTACTGCCTCTCTATTGTCTAGATTATCACATATCTTCAAGAGCAGCCTCTCTTACATTTCATTTAGGGAATGTGATTTTATCTGTGCTTACACGGAAAGCAAGATTTTACATCTGTGTTATTTCCTTCCATACTGAAAACCAACATACTTCAAAACACATGGATGATAATTAAGCATCTGCTCATCTACAATTCAAACACATCAGATTCTGAGCTGTGTTTTGATTTTAGAAAATAGTAAAATTTTACCCAATGTTTCCCAGAATTAAGGGTAAATTCCAGCCCCAGCAGTGGAGTTGGGGAAACACATCCCACAACAACAGATTCAATTATTGGAACAGAATCAGTTTTCATCTTATTCTCTTTTGCAATGTATATTTGAAAATCACTCAGAAGCTAATGGATTTTAAGTTTACAAGAGTTGCAAAGGATGGCTGAGAAAGCGTGCCTAAGTTCCAAGGACAAATTGTCCTTGGGATAGATACAGTATCCTGATGTTAAGGGATGGGTCTGACGACGATTATGCTCTTGCTATGCACCAAGTTTCACAAACTATCTGTGTTATATCTACACAGATTCAGCTTCTGGTTCCCCAGACCGGCCCCACTAGTTGGGACTAGATGAATCAGTGGGAAAAAAAACTGCCATTCTCTTCTATTACAGCAACAAACCCCCCTGCCCATTCCTTTCTGCCATCAACTACAGCTCCCACTGAGAATGATAAGAAGGAATGTGAGGCACAACAAAAGCTACACAGCTGTGTGTGCACACTACTGCTCCCCTCTTATTTTGTTATGGAAAGCAATTTGATACTTGGCCTCACATGTAAAAGCAGCGACACTGATAGTGTAATAGGTTACTCTGTATCTTCTGATATCAGGGACAAGTAGGATACAAATGGAAGTAGATATACATGTTCTCCTGCAACTAGCAAGGCCTGCTGCTCCTGCAGTTAAAGCAGGGAATCCATCTGGATTAACAGCATTTTTAAATAGAGTGGAACTTTCATGTAGCCAGTCTGATACCTCACCACACGTGCATACTGCTTTTCCTAACCTTTTCACTGTTTTAAGAAAAAAAAGTTTATCTTCTGTCTACCTGTCCTCCCATCTCATCCCCTCTCCTTCTTATAAGGAATACTTTGAGCTGGTTGCTCAGCTTATACCCTGATGAATTTGACTGTAAAATAAGAAAGGGATGATGCATACCCTGCTCCCATGTGTCGCTAAGATCTGTTAGCACTTCTCTCAGTCAGCCACACTTCTACATTAAAGCAGTACAGATATTACTAAACGCAATAAACTGTGCAATACTGTTAGACTGAGAGTGCCATGGACATGGTACTTTATAATGAATACATTCTATTCATAGCTACACTCTCAGAGACACCATTTCTCTATTTCAGTTATGTGTAACCATCTGGTTTAGTTAATGCTTGCCTTTTCAACAATACTGAAAAAAAAATAAATGAAAATCATGCTTTGCTTACAGACATTGGCAGATTTTTGAGTGAGATTCTTCGAATTCTCTAACCCCCCAAAATACTTAATTCTCAGTCACTTTATAAGCATTTAAAATTTGTGATATTGCCAATGCTGAGAGCACAACTTCAAAATAAGCACTATAAATCCGTGTTGCCACTGTGGGCATATGCAGCACAAACATCTTATCTAGACCAAAGTTTGTCGACTTAGCACATTGTACTTGATGATGTGTGTCACCTGTCTCTTGTTTGTCTATAGATTAGCACAAAAATGTCACTGCAAACTAAGTGAATAGGGCACAGACTAAGCACCTGCCACTTTTAAAACTCTTTAGAAGACTCTCTTGTTTATTTTGCAAGCACCCAGGGGTGCAGTCAAATAACTGCATTGAAACAAACAATACTGGTGATTATTAAGGAGGCTTTTCACATGAAAATTCACTTCAGAAAAAAAAAATGTTTTGCAGATGTAGAGAAGAAAACTGTATCACTAAGAATGACTCAAAATACTTTGGTGGACCAAAACACCTTTATTTTTCTCTTGGCAATCTGCCAAATTCACTGTCGGTTTGAAAAGAATTCTATAGCTGCAGGCTAAAGCAGAAACTGCAATGATTTAAAAGAGAATTGGCTACAGTAAGAATGATAATGCACCATATCGTTAAAATGCAACTGGCATCTTAGCCTCCCTACAGCTCTTGAAAATGTGCTTACTCCTCAACTATTTACCAAGAAAGGAGCAGAAACAATTGAAATCACACAATACAGAAAAAGTGTTTAAAGAACTTAGAAAAGAAGTACACAGAGAATAATTTGCTGGCGGTTCTGTTAAAATAGTGATGCATTATACATGGCTAGATTACAAAGAAATGCATATGGAAATACGTAAATTAATATAGCACCATATCCATTCATCTCAAACATATAGGCAAGAGAATTAATAATGAAGGTCCACTTATATTTCAGAATTAAAGCTTTATTTACAGCTCATGGATTAAAAATTTAAATATTGCAGGCCTGATAATATTCACATTCTAATGCTTGGAGGATCATCAACTATTCTCTAAATTGTTTGAGAAATTAGATTTTCAGTGTATTTGCATCAAAGCCTTGTATAGTGGCCTTTTCTGGAAGGCTGCTTTGCAAGATAGATTTACAGAAAATAGCTATAGTTTCAAGTGAAGGAAGGGTTCAGAAAGGCCTTCAGCAGTTTCAGATAGCAGACTTTGTTATTCAGATGCTGCTTACTCTAACAAGCTAATAATATGCAGGCTTGAGTCAGAAAACTGTGCAACTCTTTCTCAGGTTCACAGGGAAGAATTTATTTATGACTAGATGCTTAACTTGCAAACTGCTGGTAAGATTTCCCTCACAAAATTCGGTCTGACAGATTTCATTTGTTCAGTAGTTGGGTCCAGCTTCACAATTAAATAGATCTGCTCCACTCAGCATTTATAAATGACAGCAGGTGCCATAGCAACATGATTACAAGTTTCCATCAATTTGTAGAGCTGAGTAAATAATTATCAGTGAATAATTAACTAAGCAAAATTAGCCTCTTTTTCTGCTTCCAGCATGTCCACAAGCAGATTGTATTTTCTCAAACGTATTTCTTATTTAAACCACATGGAAACACTCCAGACCCCACAGAACCACATCTTCAACAAGCTCTAACATCACATGAGATAGATTGCCACCTAAAAAAACACAAGCAGGACTTCCCACAGGAAGTGGGAAGAAGGCAGGACTGGGATGAGGAAAGTGTTTAGGTTTAAACATTTAATCATTTTCTCATAAAGGCAGAGTAGAGAGAGACAGTCACCTCCCTGCCCCTCTCTTCTGATGGATCACAGGATATCATTTGCTTCCTGAGCTGCAAAAGCACACTGTTGGCTCGTGTTACGTTTTTCATTCATCAGGACCCCCAGGTCCTTCTCTGCAGGGCTGCTCTCAAGGACTGCTCCTTCCAGTCCCCATATATATGCCTGGGATTCCTCTGTGCCAAGTGCAAAACCTTGCACTTCACTGTGTTTAACGTCATCAGATTCATTCAGGCCCACCTTTTGAGCCTGCTGAGGTTCCTCTGAATGGCATTCCTTACTTCCACTGTGTCAACCACATCACTCAACTTGGTGTCATCAGCAAGCTAGCTGAGCTAATTGTGCACTCAATTCCATCATATGTGATGTGATTCTGTGATTCTGTGATCATATGGAATTGATAAAGATGTTAAAGAGCACTGGTCCCCAGACCTCTGAGGGATATCACTCATTACCAGCCTCCACCTGGCCACAGAACCATTAACCACCAACCTCTGTCTGCAGCCTTTCAACCAATTCCTTATTCATCAGATGGCCCACCCATCAAATCCACATCCCTCAATTTGGAGATAAGAATATGGTGGGGACCATGTCAAAGGCCCTGCTCAAGTCCAGGTAAGTGACATCAGTCACCTTCTCTTTGTCCACCAATTCTGTCACTGTTGTCTACAATGCCATTATTATTTGTACAATCACTCCTTTTTGTTTTGATGAAACACTCAGTGCTCTTCAATTTGTCAGTACAGCTAAAAGAATAAAGAATACACCAAAAGCCAATGAAGTACTTCACGACCTCCTGAAGAGATATTGCAAAAAAAATCTGGATTTGAAAAAGCAACTGGAGGAAGAGTCTTTGAAGACTCAGATTCATGCAATGGGAAAAGATCGGTTGGTCCACGTATTGGAAGAAAAAAAAGCTCTTCAAAAAGTGCAGGAGGATAGGAGATGAAACTTAACTAAATGCTGGAAACTTCTGCCTCATTCACATCAGAACAGAATGCTAAAGCCAAGAGAAGAGGGATTGTTATGAGGGTTCCTGATAAAATAAACCAGGAAAATGTGAACTATTTTGAAGACTTCGAAAAAGCAACATTAATGACAAGAAAAGAAAAAAAAAAGAAAATGTCTCCATGATTGCTACCAGAAGCAGAGGACCCTATGTTAATAGAGAATTCTGAACATGACAACCAGTATTTTACTGTTACTGATAAAATTCAAGGCTCGGAATGGATTGATAGATCTAACATAAACTGGACTCAGAGAGACATGAGGAGTCTGTGCAACTCTGTGAAGCTTTAGCCATAGAAAATGATATTGCTGTGAGATCAATGTCTTGCAAGCTCGCTTTAATAAGTTAGTGTAGTTACTATTAGAAATTGAACAGTTGAAATCAGAAATAAATGAGATGAAAGAGAAATTAAAGATAGAAATGGATGAATGTGAAGCACTGGAAAAACAAACACAAAGAGATCATGAGGTACAACTAATGTGTGAAATGACCAGCCTAAAGAATACTGTTTCAAATGCTGAAGCATACAATGAAGAACTTGAGGCAGAAATGAAGTCCAAACTGGAACAAGTGAAAGAGACCAAAATAAAGATATTACAAAATTATGTGGAAGAACTACAGAAATCCAAAGTGGAAAAAAAAAGGACACATCTCTTTCAGCAGGAGATTCTGATAAACTAACTAAAATTCAACAGCTGAGTAAATCTGACTTAGACAGTGAAACCGTAGCCTTGGATGCCAATAAAGAATCTGCTTTTCTCAGAACAGAAAATTTGGAGTCAAAGGAGAGGATGAATGAACTCTTAAATAACCACAAGCAAAAGCAAAAGGATGTGCAACTTTATCAAAGCCAAATAGAAGCAGGAAAACCACACACACACAAAAAAAAAAAAAAGCAAGTTGCCTTGCAGAAAGAGTTGCAGTCTTTATTTCAAGAAAACACGAGGCTAAATTCATTGATGGAGGATAAAGTTCCAAAAGATTTTGTTTCTCCTCCAAACCTCAAAAAAAAAAAAAAAAGGCAGAACTACAAAAAGCACTGAAAGAGAATGTACTCCTAGGAAAAAAAAAAAAAAAAAAAAAAAAAGAGCTATCAGAACTACATTCTCTACCAAACACTGTTGAAATGCAGCCGAGAAAGATCCTTGAAAAACATGAGGAGTTATACTTACTGAAATTGGAATGAGAAAAGCTGCTCTCCGCAGCAGCTGATAATGAAGTTAAACTTAACTATATGACTGAGGAAATGGAAAAAAGAAAAAAGAAAAATGAAAAAAAGGAGCTAGCAGATGTGCAGCTTAAATACGTAAACTCTGATCAGGAATATGGAATGCTTAAACAGCTCCATGAAGAACTAGAAAAAAATATGTAGCTGTGTCAGAAAAGTATGTCTAAAGACACAGAAGACTTTAATACAGCTTTGGATAACGTGAAATTAGAGCTCTCCAATAAAACGAAAGAATTGGAAGAAAAGACAGCAGAACACACACATCATCTTCATGTAGAAGAGCAGCTTGCTGAGACTCATCTGAGGCTAAATGAAATGGAACAATTATAAAAGAGCAAGAAAAGATTACGGAAGCAAGATTGGAAACTAAGGATTCAGAGCTCCAGGTAGTACTGCAGCAGCTTAGTGAATGCCGGGAAGAAATAAAAACTATCAGTCAGGAAAGACATCCCCTGAAATAAAGAGGAATCTCTCCAAGCTGAAACAGGCCATCTCAAAGACGGCATGAAAGTTCACTTACTATACTCATCTCTTCGAGGCTGGTTAGAGCACAGCTTGAGTTGCAAGCTGCCCAGTGGGCTACTTGGCACCGTGTGAGTAAAGCCTAAGTTCACTAAAACTGTGGAAAGTACATTCCAATACCTGTCAGCCCTACCCAAATACACAGCTGTTAGTGCTTCTTGAGACAGCACCAGTTATTGCCTCGTCAAAGGGACCCAAAGCTTTCATTGTCAAAATGCTACTTTGCACTGCTTGGTAGAAACTTTTCCACCACTAGAAGTAGGGGTGTTCCACACTTCCCACTTAGCATATCTGATATGCAGAAATTGACTTCTACCAGGACAGAAGCAACTTACAACTAAAAAAATGAATATTTCTGAAGTCTTGACTAGCTTTCCAAAAACCATGTTTTCTTTCTACACGCTCAAATTCCTTCTATACCAAACTGTAAATAGTTGCAGGAAGTCTGTGAAATTAAGTCTATATGTATGAAATCTATATGTATGAAAAATAAATGCCTTTCCACCTGTTTAGGCCAGGAGGGAAGACTACAAGGTATTTTGAGGATGATATTCCATTTCCTTCATATTGTCTGATTCCCCTTCAGACGGCCAATCTATAATCCATCTGATTACATTCATGTTATCTGACAGATTAATCTGAGTGAATATTAACTCCCACTGACTCACTCAGGACAGGACAACAGCTGTTTGCTAAATGAACCACTGAAAACCAAGGCCACAACAGCCCTTTTGCCAGCTCTTAACAAGGTCTTCTCCAAGTCACTACTGCTCCTGAAAGGTTGCTCCAAGTCAGCATCTGGATCAGAGCATCCAGACAGGTTTCTCTAACGAATTGCCATAACTTTTACACAGTTTTAACATGTGTCACCTGGGTACCTTCTCCTTAGACCTGCACCTGGAGCTAGCCCCAGGGCACAAGTGCACCGTTTGTAATAAAAGCAGTACTAACCAATCTTTTAAAGCATCTGTTGCATTACTACTTTTTTTCCTGGGGACAAATGAATGAAAACATTGGTGAACCTTTTCAGATGCCCTAGCATGCCAAGAATCTGGTGTCAGAAAGATCTAAGCCTTTCTAACAAACTGAGATCAACACAAAAACATTGGCTCACTGCTGCTACAAAAGTAAAAGCATTTTCCTCTCTATGGTGCAATGATCTGTCTGGCAGCATTTCTACTAAAGAAGCACTTTCCACATAGCAGTGCAGTAAAACCTTAAGAACTCCAAAGAAAGGTCCATTTACTCACTATTGGTACTTTTTTCAGAAGGCCACAAATAATGACAAAGATCTACTGGGCTACGTAGAGTAGAACAAAGGAATCAGTACCCCAAAGAGTTCATTGCAGACAACATATCAGGAAAGAAATCTTGGCCCACAAATAGGAAACAAAAGCATGGATTTCAGATGAAACTCTTTCCATAAACTTAATTTTGGTGCCTTAAACATACAGTTTGATCAGAATTTTCTTCATTTAGTGCTTTTTTTTTTGTATTTTCTATGCAAATGTCCTTAAAAAAAACATCCTAATTTGTTTTAAAGATCCATCAGAAACTATTCAGCATAGTTTTCTGAGAAGCAGTCTATTCCTTGTTAAAACAAAAAAAAAAAAAAAAACAGTGAAGGAAAGTTAGAGGTGTGATAGGTTGGACTCTGATATTTCATACTGCATGCTCAACAGCAAATATTAAGAATCATTTCAAAACACAAAAAGTCCTAGGGTACTGTGCCATTTTATATGTCTGTAGGGAATAAATTTAACTAGATATTACCACAGCTCCTCTTAAAAAGCCTGAAACCACTCTCACCAGTGATAAAGAAGTACTTTTTATAAATACATCTTAACTATGAACACATTGGCCAGGATAACATCTGAAATCCAAATGTGTCATTGTAGATTGAGTCATTTTATGTCTTCACTTAGCTGTTAAAAAATGACACACACACACCAGAAAAAACCAACAACCAACTGTGAAAACTGGAGGGGAGGGGAGGAAGTGGAGAAGCAAAAACATGCTTAGAATAAGACAAATATGATTCAGAAACATAACCTGACCTCTGTGTTCACCTCTCTCTGGCAGCAGAAAAAAAGCAGACTTACACAATATAAGGAGACTTTTGAGTCTTCAGGCATCTGAAAATATCTGAAAAATGGTTCACGTCATCTGGAAGTATTATGCCAACACAGAAAAAAAGATAATAGCATATCATCATTATCTACTGAACCTATATTTCAATTATGATTTTTAATTAGATGCCAGAGAAAAGTAGTAATATTTGCTGGCTTGAGTGCAGTCAGGCACATCTGGCTCTGACACTGGCTTTCTGAACAATCTTTGACAAGTCCCTTAACCATTCCCGGCCTCAGTTTCCCAATTCATTAAGTAGGGCCTGTTTCACTTAGTTACATAACGGAGAAGCAGCTTATTCAACATTCATTAAAAATTTCAAAATTTGTGAATATCAACTGTTAAAATGCTAATGAGTTTTATTATTTCTGAAGACACTCCCTTCATGTCTTCATCTCAGCACAAAAGATCACATAAAAAAGATTCACATCATAAAAAAAGTAATAATAAAACCACAACTCAACACAGAACAAAACCAAACGAAAGCCCTCCTCACACCCCAAGCAAACCACACTGGACACACAGGCAGATATTTCTCCAGCTCCTACGTAAAAGCAGAAGAGTAGTTCTTAGCATAATGTAACTTCCATAAGATGTAATTACAGACACAATGAAGAAGAAACTCCCACTAATTTTTTCCAGCTCTTCTCAGGGTCTGTCAAAATTGCTTGAAATAATTCCAGAAGGCATTTTTCATTATTCACTAGGCAAATATTTTTCAGTAGACAAATGTAGTTTGTAACTTCTACAGGCCTCCGCAGCAAATGCTGTAGTCATCTCTGGTATGTTTGTTTTTTTTCCCCTCTACCTTTGTGATTTTCAGACTACAGAATGAAGTACTAGTCTCCAAAGAATGAAGATTAAAGCCCTCTTAACATCCCAGGAATCAGAATTAAGACAGGGTCATGTACATGTATATCCCCTTCAGCACCACAAGAACCTCACAGTGAGGAGTACATTTGCTTCATAATCAAGAAATATCAGTATTAAATTCTAAAAGAGCCCTTATCAGTTTACCTGTGTACAGGATCTACACCCCAGACCACAGAAAATCATTACATGGTAGAAACAAAACCTCAAAATAGCATTGTCTGAAGGGGCTGGTTCTCAACCACAGAGCATCTTTCAGTGCCCTGAAAGTCAGGGCAGTCTTGCTCTGATCATTTTACACTGCTACTCATCCTGCTCTCTACTTGCCCATGCTTCATTTCCTTATGAAGTATCCCCTGGTTAGAGAATTACACATCAAGAACCATCCGCCAAGAGAGCTGAAGCTGGGCAATAAAGGACTGCCTTTATTGCACGAAGTTTGTACACACCCAAAGATATCCTGGAATAAAACATCACAGACCCCATGATTTTTTATTTATTTAAATTTTTAAACTCATGACATTATATGTCTTGGTTTGAATAATGTCATGCTCAGCTCAGTACTCAGCTCTAAATACTCTGTTTTTAAAAGCGAGCCACTAGGCGAAGCTACAAAAGTCATTTTCACTATTTGCAGTGTGTTCTGATGGACTTCTATAATTCCTCCCATGAGTTTGGGCATGAAGGCTGAAAGGAAGACTTGTAAAAAAATCACATACCCTTAGAAAATTAAATGTAGCATTTGAGTATTATGAGGTCACAACTAATGCGCCCATCAGCCTAATTCTCCTCCTTTTATGCTAGAATAAAGCAAAATTAGCCCCACAAAACACACTTAACACCAGTGTATGCTATCGACTTGCAATGTAATTGTTTTTTCCAAAAGAAATAACTGTTTGCTCAACAATTCACTGGAAAAAAATGAAGACCATCTTATTTAACTGAGTGAAATGAAGATCAAAATACGCAGAACCGTAGATCAATTCAGTTGTGATGTTATAGCTAAATACATTTATGCCACAGAGTTTTATTATTTCAAATAACAACAGAGTCTGGACCTCTGTTGTGCCAGTAGAGTTTAGATCCCCATTAAATTCATAGAATATTCCCAGAATCAATACAAAATCAGTTCAAACATCACTGTGCCTCTTAGAAAACTGCTGTCACCACTGTACACAAGTAGCATATGCATTTTTTGTGCTATGCATCAACACAGGCCTTTGTAGATGAGATCAACATGCAACCCAAAGTCTTAAAAAGAATCTGAGAATATGTCAGCAGATGAAGATGCATTCCAATTTCACTTTCTCTTTCAACCTTCTTTACCCCAAGACAAGTATTCCAGATATATATGTAATGCAGAACAGTTAATACAGACAGAGAGAGATTGACATGGTACTTATCTAAACGGATACTGAGATTCCAGGATACCTATTGCACTCCAACTGATAGGAACTTCAGAAACTCTGAGTCAAAAATGACTTCACAAAACCACAACAGCACATCTCACCTTTGCCAATAGATACTGTGTAAGTTAGTTTATAGCACTGTGCCAAGGGCGTATCATCCAGACTTTTCTATTTCAGCTGAAAGAAAATCCACTATCTGATAAGCTAACATGATGAATGTTCCAAGAACTGCACAACTAAAAAGTAGAAAACCGTAGAGTTTCTGAACCAAATCATTTGGGTTTTTTTTTGTTTGTTTTTGTTTTCTGACGTTTCCCCAAAGATATAATACATTTTGCAAGTATTATAAACTTGTGCATACATATACATTCTCCTGCCTATTTAACATACTGTGAAAATTCTGAATAGTTGGAACATAAAATCTATAATGTGTGAGAAAGAAGAAAAATCACCATACCTGTTCTTAAGAAACATGAATCCAGTATTGTACAAACTTGATTTTAAGACATAATCTCAAAAAAACACTACTTAACAACAGCTTTCCAAACATATTCACTAACTTCAGAAGCTACACAAAATTGGAATAAGGTCTTGTATCATCTATTCATTTGTTCTCATTCTTCTAGCAATAAAGCATATACGATTCTATTGTGATAAGTACTGCACAGATATATCAACGCTACGAACCACCTAAACAGCCCAGGAGTTCTGTGTGCTTTGTACATATATAAGGAATAAAACCTACTAGCACTCCATTACTTGGCAAGAAATAGGGAGTATAAATTGATGTTATTTCTTTTTAAAATTTAAAGTAGCGATATAGAAATATTTCAAGATCTCCTAAGCTCCCTTCCCTCTGCCTTCCCTGGGAGAATTGTATGAAGCATGTACATAATTCCAAGCATCATTTCCACAGTCAAATTCTTTTGACAACAGAAAAAGTCTGTGTGACAAATAGACGAGTCGCTCATATTTTACCAACCAGCGATATGTTAAACAGATTGAGGAATACACTAAGTAGAATTCTAATCTCTCTAGATGCATTTCAGACAGTGACTTAAAAATTAAGATTCTTTAAATCACAGACTTTTTGAACTTCAGCAATTACAGCGTCTTTAACATCAATGAAAAATGGACCACAAAAGATCTGTAGATCTGTAGCTACAGCTCCACACAGATAAGTATTAAAATAAATAATAATATGCAAGTGCTGCCACCCCACTGTGCTCCCACATCTAGCTGAACCAGCTTATCTAGGCCTATTTTAAACAGCTTTAAGATATATTGTGTTCTTTCAGAGGTCTGGACTGACAACAGAAAATAAAAGGAAGCACAACTCCTGGAAGCGACTGTGCCTGTAACACTTCCACATACAAACAACCAACCCTCACAAAAAGCAACAATCCCCACAATTGTTAAAAAAAAAAAAAAAAAAAAAAAAAAAAAAAAAAAAGCCAACAAAAACCATGCCATCACCACCAAAATAACCATAGCCTTCTAATACATACAGCTCAGATAAGAAAAAAATACTTCAACAGACATACAGAAAAATAATGGAATGGTGACTGGAAAAGTCCACAGGTACTCTTAAGAATACCACACATCAGAGGACAGATTCATCACACAGCAGACTTCATCACACACTCTAAAAAGCACTCAATTCACACTTTACTGCTGAAGCTTCTGCCAAATGTGTCACATCATTAAAGAAGTTTATCTAAACTCATGAAGAAATAGACAAACATGAAAGTTTGAGGCATACAGATTTAGTGATAAGAGGCCATAATAGTCTTTCACATCAGTGAGCAGTGTTGATGTGTAATAGTGTAATAGCAAAAAATGAAAAACTGAATTCTGAAGTTGAGAACTTAGAAATATAGTACACAGGCTTAGAAAAAAGCATATCATCCCTCACAACACATTTGAAAACAGAAACCTTACCCAACAGAAGAGTTCAGCTGTGTACATTAACTGTTGCACACCAACACCATTTTATGTGTTTTCTTGCACCACAGTTCCACAGTTACTACCGACCAAAATTTTTTACTTTATGTTCATATTTATTTACTTTTGAGTCATAGGATTGGTGTTCAGTTTCTATGGCTACAAACAAGCAGTCATTTCCAAGTATTATCATTTGTACCAAAGGGGAGGGCTAACAAAGTTTTTAATGAGAAAGAAATTCTGCTAAACAAGATTTTTGTATGCAGACAATCAACTACAAAAACAAGGGAGTCACGTAACAGCACCCAAAAGCTCATCAGCAGCATTCTCTCACACATTATTCCATGCCTGGTGTAAGATCCCATTGAGAAGAAAAGCTTGCTAGACAGTAAATCTCAAGTACTGCACAAAATTTAAGGATTGGGGTTTTCTTTATTTACCACCTCCAAAACTGACTTTTAAAAAGCATGCATGCATATACACGCGCGCGCGCACACACACACACACACACAAAAAACACAAAAAAAAAACCCACAGCAAAAATATAGAAGAAAAGGATAGCTCTTGCTAGCTACTAAGTGAACTATTAATAGTCCACTTTAAATATCAGGAAGATAAAGACAGATTATATGAATATTAAATGTTAACTTGTTACTAACTTTGGAAAAAGAAATACACAGAGCTTTGCAATTTAGAATAAACTTGAGAAATTTACCCTCTTCCCATATGAAAGGCTGAAGACAACAGTGCAAATTATTCTAACCTTATTTTTTGGAAATCCTATTAGCAACTTGAAGACCATAAAAACTAATGGAAACATAAGGAAAAACAAACATTGTCCTTCCTGTTTCCCCATGCTTGAGATGAAAGAAAAAATTCAAGTTGAAACCAAAGATCAAATTAAGGTAGTCAGATGGCTAAGGAAGTAACAATAAGTGTTACTTCATCCTCAAGTATAACTTACCACACAACAGTCTACCGAACATTCAACAGAAGTTTCCCAGTGATAAAACTACCCACATATACTCCAGAAGACAGAAAATTCAAGATTCCAGTAATTTTATAACATTTAAGTTACAACATCATTCTTTTTCCTTCAGCAAGTTATTAGAAAAAAGTACCCGTTGTATATAGAGGTACAGCTTCTTGGGTAAGGCGTAACAAACCCACAAATGCTATTCCATATGTAAGCAGAGTTACTTTTAGGTAAAGACAGACAGTTACATATAGTTAAGAGAAAATAAAAATGAAAAAGGAAATAAAACAAATAATATTGAATTTCACTATTTTATATATTGAATTATACGATGAAAAAAAAAAAAAAAAAAAAAAAAAAATCAAGAAAACTTACCTGTATCTTTACTCTGCATGTCCACTTCATTAATGTTAAAGAGCTAAAAGAACAGAAAATATAGTCTTGATGAAAGGCTTCATTACTACAATAATTGGCACTGAAGATACTCTTCAACAGGTGTAACTGTTCTGATGCTACGCTTACAAAGCCCTAACATGGGTCTACGTGGTGAAAACACGCATCACAGCTTCTACAGAGAAATCACTACCTCTTTAATCTACTGGGGGAAAAAAATAAAAAATATCTGCATGTGTTTCCAATAAGCTGCAATATTATATCAGCCAGCTCAAGCAGCCTGACAGAGACACTGTTAGCTATCCTACCCTTACAACACACACTTGCAAGGGGGAAGGAGAGCAGAGAGTAAAGATTTGATGCAGCTGTGATCAACTCTTCAGCTGGTGGTTTCAGGCAATAATCAACAAAGTTCTAAGGCACTTTGTGTTTGATTAGAAATGTCACAATTCACACTCCTGAAGTGGTTTAAGATCTCCCAGCCAGGAACTTTCATTCCCAAGTCCCTATTCCAGTAGACCCTTATTTGAGATCAGCCACTGACACTGTTCTAGCTTTGTGCTGAATTAGCTCTAGCCTGAAGCATGAAGACACAAAGCTGCAATGAGCACCTCAGTGCAAGATGAGTCGACAGCAAAGTCATTAACAATGACTATGAAACTAAATTCTTAATTTCTTTCTAAGATACAACTAGATTTTACCTCAAACCCTAACTAGTTGGGAAACAAAGAATTTGGATTATGGTGGATATTCTTCACAGCAGTAACCTCACTTCTCTGCCAAACAAGCTGAATTTCCAAACTTACACTAGAGAACCTTTAGCGCTGCATTACTGCAAATGTGCCTAAAACACAATTTAAAATCTTTGCAACCTCTTAGTGCTTGTTGTTATCCAAGTCCTTATCAATTAAGCACTGGTATTGAGGGTTGTAAAAAAGATTTAATGAAACATGGTCAATGGTTTTCTTCTTTTTTAATATATTCAATATCCAAAACGTCGAAAATCACTCCCTGAAATTAACCCATTCCCCTGTAATCAAATTTTTAGGTTACATTTAACAAATGACCCATTTCTCCTGAGAGGGTAATAAATATTCATGGTTTTCTTCCCTGCCCTGTGCAACTACTATCAGAAATCCATAAAACCAAAGAAAGTAGTGGGCATTTACTTAGAAACATGTACTTCATATGCTTAATTTCTTGCTTGTAACTGCAGTAACTCCTCCCTCTGTGCTAGTTCAATGGCTTACCTAACACAGGACAAACATTTCCAGATCTTTCTGACAGGAAATTGAGTGCATGCACAGAGCTGAAGTGGCCTGCAGCAGTCATGGCTGCTGTCCCTCTTCCTTCAAGGTGTGGAGTATATTCTCTTCTCCTCGGGGCCCAGAGAAAACTCCCTTATATTTTCCACAAATAAACAGTTTGGCTGAAGGAAGCCTTAAATCCTTCTGGGGAAGGGGAATTCAGAGCCTCTCAGGGCAACCTTGTCTTGTGCCTCTCTTCTTCATCCCTTGCAGCCACTTCTCACACTGGTGCAGAAAACACCAACGCAGCAAAGGAAGAATTATTACTTGTGAAAAGTGACCAGCTGAAGATATAGGCAGTGTACCCATCTGTGTGGTCATGCTGGTTTTGCACGCTGGCTCACGTGCACCATGGCAGTGGCCCAGGCTGCTCACGCTGCAGTGGTGCCTCAGGGACATTTCCCGCCCTGCAGTCTGCAAGCGGGACAAGGCTGAGGAGGCGGGAAAGCTGAGGGGCTGCTCCCTGTGCTCACCGACACGCACCTCTTGCAGACCCGTCCCCCATCCTCCCACTATGCAACATCAGAAAATAACATAAAATCAGAGCGGGCACAAAGTCAATCCTGCGAAGGAAATCGCCATCTTGTCTCAGTGCAGGCTGCACACAGTGTGGCACACACAGCCAAATGCTGGTGTGCTGGAGCATTGCTCTGGAAAACTGTATGTCACATTGTTCATCTTGGTTACTCACTGAATTTATCTTCTTTCAGGTCACACAGGCTGAACAGTGTGCTGAGATTTATCAAGTTAGCTATTGTAGCTGGACACTTTCCATTCTCTCCATTAAGTCCATTTACATAAGAGTACATTAACATATTTCTAGGCTTGCTGAGCACAAGTGTCCAGCTCTTTTTCTGATTTCCATCCAATGCTTTTATGCAGTTCGTCTGCAAACCCCAGTTGAGAGGCTTGTCTGTTTTTATTAAAATTCACATGTATCTCAATGGAAATGTCTGCATGACCAGCACACCTCAGAGGATTTCTTTCAGCAAGCCACAGAGAACTGAGAAGGTGTTTTTTCTCCTGTCATTTATAACTTGTTGCAATAACCCTCTTTATACAGTTTAACCATCTAATATCATCATTACAAAAGTTTTTGTTTTTGTAGTCACTCTGGACTGCTTAACCCACAACAAACATACAGATATGCATCTAGTGTCTTACCATCACTGAGTTATTCTTGATTAATGGAAATGAATTCTCCATGAATTCTAACATCATGCAAGTTTTGTTGAACAGATCTACAAAGTAATAGAAACAATAATTTGCAATGACATCTGGGTGGTTTTTTCTCATTATATAACATGTTGTTTACAGCAAAACACAGCAGACACGATCAATCAGTAAAAGCAATTAAAAAGTAACAGTAAACAAATGATTTGGTTCATGAGAAAGCCAAAAGTTCATGGGATACATACCTGAGTACAAGACTCAAACAATTCTGCCCGTACAAAAATAAGAACCACCTGCATGTGCTGTATATGCTTTGTGAATGACAAAGATACAGCTATTAAGCATGGTTTACAGGCTATGCACCACACTATTCTTTAGAAAAAAAAAAAAAAAGAAAAAAAGAAAAAAGCTAATTTAGTGTCTCAGCTAGTCCGCAGATGCTTTATTGTATCATGATCATTTAGATTCCACTTTTTTTCATGCCACACTTAGATTTTGTGAAAAATCAAGTTCCATTTACAGCAGCCATTGTTATCTCACAAAGTAGCACTTCATGCTACTAGTGATGTGTTACAGACTATTAACAGTAATTTAGTTTTAAATGCCAGTGCATGCCAAGTGTTTGGGATATGAATACTAACAAGTAGAAGTTATGCAGGTGTAGACATAAAAAATAAAGTAAAAACCAGGAAATGAATGCCAGCTTTGTGACAAAGCACATGGAGGATAGGACTTGTCCCTTCCCATTTTAGCTGGCTAAACATAACTCCTTGTCCCACTCATCAGTGAAAATACAACCCCCTCCAGGAGTGCCTGAAGATAGATGATAACACAGAGGTATTTATACCTCAGTGTTGATTGTGGAGAGAAATTAAATAATAATTACTAGCAGTGCTTATCTGACAGATGAACAAGAACATAGCGACGGTGTAGAAGTGATCCCCACAGCTATACATAGTCCTTCCAGGACGAGATGTCCCGTCCTATGGCCATACAGTGAGGTCTACAGCATACTGAGATCTCTGCCTACCAAACTGGGGATTTTCTCAGTCCTGGCACAACTTCTGTCTGTGCTTAACTGCTGCCTCTCATCATACACTTAGCTCATTGTAATTCTTTGTTAAAAGATCCGTCTTTATCTACCCTGTTGAAATCCTAGCTAAATGAGTTCATTATCCACATACGTGAGCATATGATAATAATTAATGAACAAAATATGCCAAATCAAATAAGCAGATTATCAGAGGTCTGTGGAGTATGAATGGTTGCACTTAAGGTTTGTTGTTTGTTTTTAATAAGCAGATGACTAAATAGTACAGAGAAGGATGGATGTTTGGGCTCTGATGGAAGACAACCTACCTGTAAAAAACACTTTCTCCAGCTCCTTTCTGTATTCTCAAAACAAAAATGTGCTAAGAATTGCTTCACAAAGCCAGTCCCAGAAATCAAACAAGAAACTGTTTATTTTAATAAACACTGAATTGCTGTAATCAACTGATTTGGTTGGATAATACTGAATAGACAATGCCAATAACTGTGTATTGTCTCTCCTTGGTTCTTTTTCAATAAAAAAAGTGTCTCAAAGAGAGGTTTCCAACACGCAAGGCAAAATTTTCCATGGAGAACTTCAGGGAGAAGATTAACTATTTGGCCTACATACCTCCATTTACTTTTAGCAAAGAAATTAAAAAAAACAAGCAAACAACAAATGAATAAAGAAGTGTGTGGGGTGGGGAAGATTACTTTTAGTAAAATGGTAATGCCTTTTGAGAGAATTTGCCAGCACTGAAATAGTTACTTTACTCTGGAATAATTCTTCACCTTTTTGTTCAATGTGAAATGCAAAAAAATTGATGCAAATATGAAGCAATGTGTCAGTTCTGCTAAATAAAAATGTGCACAGTAAAACTAAATCACATACATTGAAGTGTTATTTTGGTTTTATGGAAATGTAATCTGTGTTATGACATTTGCATTTCATATAACTGCTATGGATAAATAATCTTTCAGTGCATTGCATACCATTTTGTAACCAAAAAAAGTAATACTGTATCATCTGTTTCCACCTGTACCTTAAGAATATTCCATGACTAATGCATCCACATTAGTTGTATAAATTCACCCAAGAACCAATGAAAAGTATGGATACATTTAACAGAAAGATTTCTTTTTTCCTTTAGTACTATGTAGCTATTATAAGATATCATAGCTTGGTAGTAAATAAAAACTTACAGCTTCAAACAACAGAATATATGTGTGTTTGTATGTATCCTTAGAGTTCTGAATTTTATGTGAAAATTCAATACATCAATACAGGTTGCCAATATGGAGCTTAAACAGAACCATATGAAAATACAACTCCCACTGAATCTTCAAAATTCATATTTTCCTATTATAAACTAACTTCAGTTCTGCAACATATTGAGCACAAAAAAAAAAAAAAAAAAAAAAAAATACACTTAAGTACAAACACCACCACAAATTAAATACAGTATTTATCATGCTTTCACTTTTCCTTCTCTGTTCCTTGTGATTATCCAAAATACCCCCAAATCATCAGTTCCCAACAAATGCCCTTGGATGCGTTTTTAACAAAGGGATCCTACATGACTTATCCAAGATTAGGCCCAGATTTAATAGCAGTAGTACAAACAGCAAGACCGCAATTCACTCATTTTGGAAAATATTTGAAACCAGAGGAACTCCTTAGGAGTACAGAAAGCCATGTGCAAGAGGAGCCTTGGTGCTTCTCCCCCCATCCTTGAAATAACTTAAGCACAAGGATCAGGGTGGCTTGCAGTGGGGAAAAACAAAAACAGAAAAACAGTGTTCTTGGGGTCAGTTCAGTATTGTATGCCATTAGATGAAACAATACACTTCAGTAGTACCCCTCTGAGTTAGCAACTGACTTTTCATTACCTTTCACTGAGATTTGCACTGACAGGACTAAGGGACGCTTCAAAAAAAGATAAATCAGAGCCCAGAATACAGAATGCTGAAAATCAAACTAGCAAATGTACAGTTGTTTGATTATTTCTTAGTGTAGATAAGTAACAGCACCTTTAAATGGGCTTGTTTCTTTCTTGGGGAAAGAAAATTAAAATGTTTTCCTATCAGTTGTAAAAAGCAGTGCAAACAAAAAGGAAAAAAAAAAAAAAAAGAAAGAAAAAAAAGCCAGGGAGAGAGATGTGTTGTTTGCTAGATTGTAGCTTCCTGCAGTGACATAGCTATGTTTGGGGCTCTTTTGTGTGCTAGGTTAGGAGTAGCAGCTTTTTAAGCTCAGATGTGTAAATGTCCCCATTTACAGCCTAGCTCTGCAAAAATAGATTTTCGTGCATATTGCAGTCAATATACACACACAAAAGAGAAAAGTGAAATAGAAAAAAATATAATTCTCTTATTAGAAAACTGAGTACTTACCTTGTGATAGCAGCTGGAATGAAAATGGCTGAAAGCAATAAAAATCCATTTTACCATTTAGTACAGTTTGTCAGACTAGAGAAATAGGATTGAATTTCAAAGCCACAGGCAAGCTGGCAGAAATCTGTGGTTATGCAGTTGATAGGGGTTTTTTGTGTGTGTTTTTTTCTTTCCTTCTTATTTACAACTCTTTTGATAAGCCTTCAGCAAGTTACATAGGTTGTTCTAGTTGTATCTCCTTTGACTGGATTAGAATACTTGATGACAGTTTGGATAAGTTTGAGGCAGATGGTTCTTGACATTTTTCATGCCATCAGTTACAAACCATGCAAGGAAACTCTTTCATCCTTTGTTTATCCTTCACTTAGAAGCCACTATAGTAGATCGTTAAACTTTCATTTTTCACAGTGCTGATTAAGGCATACTACAAGGCAGATGTTATGCAGCACCATTTTTAACAATTTACATTTAGCACCAAAGCTGGCTTTGTACTTGTTCCAGTGGATCAATTCGCATTTCAAAAACTTCAAGGTCAACCTCTAAGCATTGCTACTCTGTTGAACAACTAAATGTTTCACAAAGTTTTCCCTTTTCAAGACTGTAGCACTTGAAAATATGTGCTGGCCATTCTGTTTACGTGTTTGTAACTGCCAAAATGAATACAAGTGCCTATTGTTCATCTCTGCCACAATTAAATGACCAATATAGTTCTATAAAATCGAAAGACTTAAAATAAATTGAATAAAAGATTACTGTTTCAACATAGAGGATGTCAGAAAAAAATCCTCATTTTTTTCAGCATTTGGAAGTAACAAATAATTACTATTCAAGTGGCTTTAATTTATTTTCAGTCAGGCGGTAACATTTCATGGATAAAAATATTTACTGTTTTACTTCACATCTTTATGTGCATTCTTTATTTTATGACTATGTAAATTATATACTTTCTAGTACAAACTCTAATAATAGCTTTATGTAAACAAAAATGTGGAAAGTCACCTTTAGAACACAGTAGAGTAATGGCAATTATAATCACAAAAGGCAGTAAACAAAGTAATTCATGGCAACTTCATTTTTTGAGATCTGTGCTCTATAGGAAATGGAGTATTTACAGTAATGTAAGAACACCTTTAAGTGATGTAACTCTTCCTTTTCTTCTGAAAATTATGAAGTTATTTGTCCTTTTTAAATGGAATTCATCTATAGTCAATAGCAGCAGCATTGGAATGGAAGGCTTTGTATTAATGAGTTTCACCAACAGACAGTAAATTGAAAATAATTTTTTTCTTATGGAAGACTCCTGTAATTCAGACTCCAAACAATCAATATAATATGTATGTCTGTGTTTAAAAACATGTATTCCTGAATTCCATGGCAGCTGGCCAATGTCAATTTTCAAGAATTTCAGTTGGAAAAATATAAATATTTCTATAAATTCTTTATAGATATTCTATGCTTCTCTCTCTCTGCTAAATTAAGTTGTAGTGACATCTTATTAATTATTATTGTCGTGAAGTTCTACAGCAAAGATTAGCAGATTGAATTATAATTTCATCCTCTGGTACCTCCTGATCCTCATCACACCCTTTTCTTATGCTCAATTTATTCTATTTTTTCCCTGAATCTGTGCCATAAGGACTTTTCTCCTGGTTCCTAAATCCCTCAAGACTTCCCATCTGTTACAACTACTTCACCCTATACATCTAAAACTATTTCATATCTGTATCTGTATTCCTTATTCTATTAAATTAACATTCAAAGTATTTCCCAAATTAAAAGTGTTTTTCCTCTGAGCAGTTCATGTGATGAATGACCAGCAGCTAATGAAATCCTGTTCTTGGATAAACATCTATGTCACAGACATAACACTAGATACAAATCCATCACGAAAAATATTTTCTTTGATTCTATGAAATCTCTATTTCAGTAGTCCAGGGGAATGCTTTCTTTTCACTTGAAGAATTACAAACACTGTAACTGTCAGTCATGCTAATGAAAACATGGGCATACACAGATAACACATGGTCACAACTCTGCCACAGAAATTATCCTGGAAATCTCATAAAGAAAAGGCTACTGAATCTCAAAAAAGGATTGAAATAGTGCTGACTTGAGTTATGTATGTGTCTTAGATTTGATACGTTTCCTACCTAAACCATACACCAATCTATATTTATAAAACCTTGAGCAAATAAGGCTCAGAGTAATGATGACTGTGTCATTCAGAAATGTATAATGGCCTTGCAAAAGCACTGCCACAGCCATTGTCTTCCCTTACAATAGCTGTTTCAGCAAAAATAAATACAGAAGATGAATGCAAGTGAGAAAGGGTGAATTTCATCTTATTTTTGTTACATTATTATCTTGGCTTCCAACAGTATTTATCATCCTACAGTTTGATTTGCTATAATTTATGTCTACCTTTTATCTTCCTGGAAGAAAAGAATACCAGCCCTCCGGGGATAATGGAGAAGCAATGTTATTTAATTATTCCAAACTATCTTGTGCTTTGCTACACGTAAGATAACAGTCAACACACTGCTACAAGTTTGCATATCAGCAAACTGTGGTCAAGATAAAATATTTAACGGCAGAAAAAAAACCACACTTTTATAGTGCAGCTGCTATAATGGGATTTTAAATAAGAAAAAACAATTCTGTTTACTCTCTTTTTTTTTTTTTTTTTTTTTTTTTTTTTTAAGTTTTAGTACAAAACTAAGTACGTTCACCCATAAATTAACTTGATAAATTAACAACTGGAGATAGGTGCATAATGGAACTTAATCATTTAACATACCCTCACCAAACAGCTACAGGAGAGTGAGAAAAAGCACAGGCAAATAACTGTGAGCAGCAGGGTTATCAGAACATCCCAAAAAGAACTGATATTATCATGGAAACTGTGAAAGGAAAGCTTAAACTGATTGTGCTATCATAGAACTCCGAGGTTCATCTCCAGACTCAGCATAGATTCCTGTACATGTCTGAGCATTTGGGAAAATAAGCATTCAAAACAAAAGGATAACATGGCCAGATCCCTGTAAACTGGCACTGCACCACAGAAACAAATTCAGCAGTACCAGCTTAAGCCAGCTGAGGATGCGACATTACCCACAAAAGTCCCGAGGCACCTGCAATTCTGTGGGGTGAATAATTTATGAATACATGAAATGTTCTGAATAGCATATTTCTGGATATTTTTCCATTATTCATTCCAATTCTTCCACAGACCAGGTTCTTTAAACCCATTTATTGGAAGCACGCAGTAGAACTGTGACAGTGACAATTATTTGGCCAGTCCCTATGCATTTTAGTTCCTTTGCCTACGGTAGTTTTATGGGAAGGTGGAGAGATGGCTGTTTAATTGTATTCTTCTGATAGTTGTTTGAAAATGATAGACAAAGATAGACAGTTAATCTCTCTTGATTAAGTGGACAGACACACTCTTCGCTGACTTCTCTAATTGTGTTGGCTGTTCTGTAAATATTATCTCAACCTTTTCTCAAATTCCCATTCAATTTCAAACTAAGCACCCATTAAACGTTAGGGAAGGTGAAGATAGAAGCCTAGGTACAGCTTGTCTCTAACTTAGCACCTCACTAAAATCCTTCTCCTAGGAAAACCTTTTCCAAAAGCTCATCCACAAAGAACTCTAAACACTGATGAACAAAACTGTTACAAACAACTGTGTAGGCTAGCCTCAAAACCTATAACAGAAAAACAAGTACCCAGGACTACACCAAAGTCAATGCATGAATATTTTAGAAGGAAGGTCAACCTGTTTTCTGTGCTAAGAAGCAAAAGCATCACACCAGCAAAAGCATCATACTTCCAGGCTGGCCTTAAGCAGGTAAGAAATTCACACCCCAAGTTCACAGCAAATCAGATACAGAACTCCTCTGCAATAGCTGAAATTCTAGAAAAGCCTGGACATTCATCCCTCCAGGTGCAACTCTCTACAAAAATAGTGCTTCTTTCAGGATGATCTTATTTGAAAAACATCCAAGAAACTACACAGAAAAAAAATGGTTTATTGCACTTCCAGAGGCACAGATTCAACACATTATGGTTCCAGACATGAATACACATATGCAAAACTCTACTGCATCAAAAATATTCAGGCAGCAACATTTTCATTCATGCTAATGTTGTTGGAGGTGTCTGCAAGAGTAGAGATGAA
Organism: Lagopus muta; assembly: GCF_023343835.1. NCBI lineage: Eukaryota > Metazoa > Chordata > Aves > Galliformes > Phasianidae > Lagopus > Lagopus muta. The sequence continues at coordinate 14,403,511 of NC_064444.1, forward strand.
TTGCAGTGTGAAGCTCTTTGAGACAGTCCATGTCCAAGCTCCTCCTGTTATGGAATCATCACCTCAAGTGCAGATGTGAGCAGGTTCCTGGTGTTCCTCTGACTCCCTCTCACCCAGAGCCGGATGTTTCCAGTGAGGTCACTCTAAGCATAGTCAGTGTTGGTTCCTGTACCCCTACACATAAACACGTAATACAATCTGCATCACAGGGAAAAGTACATGAAAACACATAGTAGAACCAAAGGTTTATGTGGCCTTTGTTAATCCTAATCCAGACCCTTAAACAGAAACTTTTATTGCTGTTGTCTGCTTTTGATCAAGAAATTCCATGTCATATGTATAGCTTTACCACCATTGCTATAAGAGCCATGCTCCTCCTTCCTTGCATGTACACAATTTCCCATTAGCCTCCCTGAGATTTATTCACACATCTAAAGAGGAGAATAGCTCTCTACAAGTATTTTAACAATCAAAATAATGAAGTATTGTGCAGCAAAGTGTTAAAAATGTTTCTGAACACTGTGTTCAGTGCACACTACTTGATTTTCAAATCTCTGAACAGAAATGATTTAGAAAACTACTCACAAGTAAACTAAAGCTCTTATAATAAAACAAATATTTCACAGTTCATTTAATCTAAGATATTGAAAAGAACTGCCAGTACTCAGGTACGTGACCTGAAGCATAGAACTTTATTGCTTTCTCCACCAGGGACTAAAAACATTTGGAGTAAAACAGACGCTGCAAGGCAGGGCTTCCTTTAACCTCACAATCACATACCAAGACCATTGATCCTTCTCCAAGACATAGGATAAAAACAGCAGGGGCACTAAGGTCAAGAAGATTTTACATCTTTTTGGCTTTCATATATCATGTTATAGAACAAATTCAAAATCCACACCTATACAACTGAAATAAATGGTTGTATTTGGAAATACGCGGTAACAACTTTAATTTTTCTAATAGTATGTTTGTTCAGTTGCTATTACTTGTCTTTGTCTTCTAGTCAAAAACGGATAATTTGATAAACTACATGAATTCAATAAGACCTAGTTTTCAGAACTCATGGAGATGTCTAATTCCAACTGAAATCAATGGGAGCTATGGGCCTAAGTGCCTGTGGGATTCTGAACCCTAGTATATACTTAACTACCCTGTCATAATCAATAGTTATCAAGGCTGAAGGACTAGCAGTTCTCCCTTATGAAGGTGAGGGCGATTTTAGCAGATTTCTCAAAAGGAATTGAAAATGATTATTTGTTTTCTCATAGATCATCAGAAAAAAAAATACTAAAAGTTAAATCAGCTTAATTTTTAATAAATTCATCTGAACAAGTATCATCAAAGCAACAACAATTTATTTATTTATACTGGATATAATGGTAGAGGAAATCTGCCTTGCTAGAAGATTCACAGATAAGCAGATATCCATTAATGGCATGTACTATCATAATGTATGTTGCATGAGCTCTCCCTCTGAGGAAATACAGTGAAAACTCCATAAGATATTAATACACAATCCCTAGTAAAAGTACCATTTATATTGGTATTTTATGATATTACCATACATAAATATTTCTAGGAATAAAAACTGAATAAAGCAATATAAAATTATACTTTAAACAAGGGCAAAATCTTTTCATTGACATTGCATGTAATTTGCTAGCTGTTATTATTTTGTACAACTGTATGACCACATGCATAAAATATTAAGATATTTCAACAAATAACCTAGTACCATAATAAACCAAGAATAAACCACAACAACATAAACCAAGTACAAGAGAAGAGCTTGGACTTACTCTCTTAATAACTTTCCTTTTGCAAACGTTTTCATGTTTCGTTATTGTCTTAGGCAATTAAGAGATTGAAAAATTATTTAATTCAGAAAATGGTCTTTACTAGATATGTTTTACATTATATGCACTGGTCTCTAAATACTCAGAAGCTGAGGGCTAGGCTTTCAAGTATCAGAAGTTCACTTTCTGACACATAAGGCAGCTCCAAGTGAGAGTTCAACTTATTCAAAACCAGGCTTCATCTTAAACTTTTGATGAATTTTCCACCATATCGTTTCAGCTTGAGCATATGCCCTCTGTATTATTTTGAAAGCAGTGAGTTGGAAAACTTCTCTTTCATACACACAAACCCTATATTGCGTTTGGAGATTATTTGGGTCAGTAATTAGCTGGACCAGATATTACATATGTTGATTTGTAACAGAAAACATAAACCAAAAGAAATTTGAGGAGAGAGGAACAGGAGGTTTTGGAATTCATTTAAATACTTCCATCTAATAAGAGAAATTCTCTTCAATTTTTTCCACTACTGCCTGTGATGGGAATAAAATGGTAGATATGAACATCACAGAAAAACTCTTATAGCACCTGTACTCAAGAAAACCAAATGAAATTCTGTCTTCAGTTAAAAAACAGTCAGGGTTCAACATTCAAAGCATGTAGTATTTTCTAGAAAAAGAATGGAAGAAAGTCATCTTTTTTTATGCTAACCGAGGTAGAAATATTGCTTTTTTCCCTCTCCTCTTTCATAAATCTACAGTAGGATCATTGCTGGATCATCACTGGTCTCACTGTGGATTTAACCTACATTTTGATGGCTGGTCCAGTTCCATACTGACAAATAACTGCTGCTCTTAACCCAAAAAATCTGCACCATAGTTTTCTCCCTGCATAGCTCTTGGTGTGAGATGGTGATGGAAGGAAAGAGTACTACTTTGCTTCTTCCTGCAGCAACTCTTGACTATCCTATTTTACAAAGCTATTCAATATTTCTAAGCTACCTACCTTTTCTTCTTATACTATAGGAACCAAGGTTACGATAGAGAGCATTATTTTTATACGGTTTGCCTGATTTTTTCTCTTATTAGTTTGCAAAGAATAAAGCAGAGCAGTGTTAAAGAAAATCTATTCTTTTTCAAATATCTTCCCTCTTATACTTCACATACTTATGAGTTTGCAGTATTCTTAGTGCTTAGTTTTGAGCTGGAAAGCATTGGAGCAAACGTGGTCAAAGGTTTTCTCATGACCATAAAATCATAGAATGGCTTTGGCTGAAAGGGACCTCAAAGATCACCCCATGTGAAACCCTCTGCTGTGGGCAGGGTTGCCAGACACTAAATAAGATGCTAGATAAGGCTGCCCAGGGCCCCAGACAACCTGGTCTTGAACACCTCCAGGGACAGGACATCCACAACATCTCTGGCAACATGTTCCAGAACTTCACCACTGTCAGTGAAAATTTTACCCAAATCTCCCTTACTTTAGCTTAAAAAGATTTCCCTTTGTTCTATCACTATCTACCCATTTACAAAGTTGATTTTCCTCCAACTTATAAACTCCCATTATGCACTGAAAGGCCACAGTGAGGTTCTCCCCAGAGCCTTCTCTTCTACAGGCTGAACAAGCCCAGCCCCCTCAGCTTGTTATCATAAGAGAGATGCTCCAGCCCTCTGATCACCTTAGTGGCCCTCCTCCGAGCTACATTTCCTTCACCTTCTTCTATGAACTACTCCTATCCCCAGCACTGGTAATTTGAGCTAGCTCAAAGTTTGGAACAACACTGAATTATACCATCTACCTGTTACTTAAGAATATCAGCATTAAATACTGAATACATGGTAGACAGCTAGACGTTGTACATATTTTCTTTCCGTAGATGGATTATTAATATAAAATTTCAATCCATTTAAGATAGGAACAGCATTTTTTTCCCCTGAAATACAAGCATAATTGGTGAAACTCTTAATGTTCAACATCTCATGTTTGATATTCTGTAAATTGATTAGGCACATATATCATACACATACTCCAGGAATCAAGCTTAAGTAGCATCTCTGGCCATTTCTTACCATCAGCATAAAACGGTACAAGTTGCTTGTCAGTTGATGAAGTATTTAAAACATTCAGGAAACAACAAGCAAATTGTTACTAATGATACATGCAAAATAAAATTGCACTGTGAGACAGAAAAAAAATGACTTAAGCTGCCAAATGTTTAATGTGTAGATATGAACTTTCTTTTACCTTTACCAAAAATAACAGTTCATTTCGTGAAAAAAAAAAAATAAAATAGAACTTCACTTACAGTATAGCTGCTTTCATCCGTATTTGATCTAGATTCTCTAAAAGGTGAGGCAAATAATAGATCAAATTATGTGTCAGGTTGCTAGATAGGCAGATACTTCCCAAAGTCACATCCTTTGGTTTACGTTTTGGTTTATATTGCACCAAGGGATACAACGAAGACTTACAGTATTTAATCTCAATCTACAATTTTCTTTTAACGTTTTTCACCTGCTAATAACATTTACATTAAGAATTACTTCCAACAGTTCATAAAAGCTTTGATATATATTTTTTATTAAAAATCAGAATTAAAAGTAGCAGAACATTCAGTAGAGCTACTGGGCAAAATTGCTCTCTGATGTCAGTCCAGAAACATGGACTTACTGAAAACACAATGGCCCACAGTAGTGTTTTTCTTAGCCCTATTCATGCTTTGCTCTCAATTGTATCCACCTTTTTATGCAACGCTCCTGATAAAATTAGCAACTTTTTTTTCTGATTTAAAGGTATTTGAAGACCTTCTGGAAAGAAGGGGCAATTTCAATAAAAATTAATCTTCCCTTGCTACTAATAACCATACATGTATAAAAACATACAAGCACAACCAGGGAATGCATGCAGAGACAGGAAATATCACAAGACTAAGCAAATCATTGGCAAAGTACACAAATAAGCATAATGATGAGAAGATGCAATACGACACAACTCAGTATTTACATACGTACAGACGCATAAAAACAGATTCTCCATAGCAATTTCAGTTTGAAACTCTAGTTCTTGGGGAGAAAAAAAAACAAATCAAACCAAAACAAAAACAACAATACAGAGCAGACAAAGAGGAAGTTCATAGAGCATAGATACTGTGCTTAGGACACTGCATAGGGATACACCAGCTGCTCTTGCTACAGACTTTCTAGTGACCCTGGCAGCTTAAATAATGCCCCTGCACCTCATTTCATCACTTGTAAAAAGAGAGATGGGTCCAATTTCATTCTTTTTCTGACTTAACTGTTTATTTCAGGGCAGTAAAAAGATTTCAGCCAAAATTACTCTCTTAAGTCTATAAGGAGGATTACTCAAAATAAAACTATCTAGAGACAGAATGATATTTCTGTATACTAGAAAGTCTTCTCAGATGTATTTTGATCAAAAGAAGGATAAAACAACGCCCACAAAATTCTAATTAAGTAGAACAACTGTCTCTAAGAGGAATTTTCAGAGGAGCCTGAAGAAATCAACCTTCTCTATTAAAAAAAAAAATTAAATAGTGCTAGCAGGAAAATGGATTCATGCTGTCCCTCTCTTCCATGTAATTCTTATTTCTCTTTACAAACTATTGGCTACTGCCATCTGGCCTTATTTACACTGCATATTGAATATTAAAAGAGCATTCAAAAAAAGTTTGTATTCCAATTTCAACCAACAGTAATAGAAAGTGTAAGCTAAATTGCCTCACAAAGCTCTCTTACATCTGTAGGTAAATTAAACTAAACTTCTGAGAAACCTGTCTCCCGAAAGCTATTGTTCAGAACTTGAAGTAGATCTGAGGCAGGAGCAGGGATGAGATATATCACATTTGCATAAGGAAGATAGCTCCTTTGTAAACATTGATACAGAATGGCAAGTCTAGCAATGACTTTTTCCCCCCTAAACTCTCTCCCCTCTGACTTACACATCCTTGTAATATATACTGCTGTTTTGACTTGAGCTATGCACCCAAATAGACTATTTGTGGAGTATTTGTGATGCACAGATCTATTATGCACAGCTATCAGAGGTCAAACACAGAGCAATTCTATACCTCTGATGTCAGCCTGAACAGAAGCATTGTTCTTGGCAGTGACAGGAAAAAGGCACCACATCCAAATTACTGAAAGCCTTCTTATGGCAGAAGAAAAAGCTGTCAGTTTAACAGCTGAACACAGAAGGTTCAACCAGTATATATCCTTCTCATTCAAGTAACATGAAACCCTGGAAAAGAAAAAAATAAAGAGAGGAAGAAAGAAAGAAAAGGAAAAAAAAAAAAAAAAAGCTGAAACTGTGTCAGATTTTTTAAGTTCTAAAAGCTCTTGTCAGTGCTGAACAAAGAAAACCAGCCATTTCGGTTGCCCAGACAGTGCTACTGAATTACAAAATAAAAGAGAAAAAGGGAGCCTGAATATAAATATATAATGTGAGTGTCAATATATGCATGTACTGAAAGAGAAAGTGTACTGAATTTACTATATTTTTACAGTTACACTACATAATATACTATAAATTGTGTGAATATATATTGACATGCATACACACATAGGTATATGCTGATCTACCATAAATTTATAAGATTTGTCCCCAATGCACATTTCTGCCCTCTGTGTTTCATTACTCAGAACAAAAAAATCTTTCTAATTATCAGTCTCTCATGTGTTATTCATGCTCAGTATATGTTTCTTGAATAGCATCCCCAAACTAATACTGTACCTACAGACCAAAGGGATAACTTCCCTGTTTGGAGTGAATGACCCGTTAACACGCCTTTGACAGAGCAGACCTTAATACATTAACATCTACAGCTCTATGAGAAAAGAACCTTATGACTGTGGACCATATAAAATAACCACGCAGGCTGTGCCTGGCCCAGGGTCTTCTCCAGAGCATAAAGATAACGTGTTTAAATCTACAGCAATGATAAGTACCAAATCTTCACCTTTTGCTCTCTTAGTTATGCAGTGTACACTGACAAGCAGGGAGCACTGTAAAAGTTAAGTATGCCATCCTGCAAACAGGCTGTGTTTCATTTTCTAACGCATAAGTAAAAGAGATTTTTAAAATCCCAGTAAATTGTTCTAACCCTGCTACATCACACATGCGAAGCATCAGGCAGTGAACGTGCATGCATCTGTCATCTGACCCGTCACGTGGGTCTCTGAAGGAATACCAGCCCTGATGTGTGTTCTACCAGTTTTGTTTTCCACTACCACGGGACAGTTAGTTGAAAAAGTGATGCTAATTTTGAGCAGAATAACTACTCATAGTCCTTGAGAAGACAGGTATCCACAGTCAGAAGATGAATTTAGAATAGTAATATGTTACTCTCTGACAAAATTAAAGAAAGCAGTGGCTTCAATTTCATTGTCGCAGACTGCTGTTGCTTTTTTTGTTATTATAAAGAAAACGTAGATATTTTCTGCTGATTAGCAGTTCCCAAGCTCTTCTTATTTATCTCACAGTTGAAGTCATAATGCTCAGTTTGTGACAACATAATTGTCTCCATAGAAACTAATTGAGTTCTCACAAAATAGAACATTTGCACAATATTTGGACCTTGTTTACAGAAAACCAGTAAATACTGGTACTGCACAAACTGTCACTGCTGGCAAATTTCGTATAAGTCTACGAACAGTTCTAGTAAAAATTTATTAAAACAATACATTTTTCCACCTCCAACCAGTCAAAAATAAATCAATCGTTACATTAGGGCCAAGTAAGCTTTTCAGCTGTTTAGCACCAGGACAGACACAGTGATAATTTATGTTGAGGTGTAACTGTGTAGCACCTAAACAGTGCATTAGGTCATTACTGTGAGTTGCTGACACATGGCACTGACTCACAAACCAAAGAAAACACCGTGAATCCCTTTAACACTTCAAAATGGATTCTGAAGTTCAAGCTCCTGTCAACTGCTCTGCTGCTGCTCCTCATGCTGAGACCTTTCATCAATACATAGAGAACTTCATTTTCAACTTTGTCACCAAGTTTGATTCCTCCTCAAATAAAAAGTTCTACAAAGGGAACTTTTAGGAAATGTTGCAGTTTTATATGCAGATTATATCTGGAGTTGCTTGTTCATTTGTTTACGTGATAAGTGGGAAACACCTCATATAATCATATACTTGACCTCAGAATCACCTAGGTTGGGAAATATCTTCAAGATCAAATCCAGCCATCCAGCCATCAGCGCCAAGACCCTACATTAAGCCATGTCCCTTAGTGCCACAACTCAACTTCAGTCATATTTTAAGCTCCCTTTGCAGTCAGCAGAAACCAATAGGTACTATAGGTACTGCCACATAATTAGTCAACTCACATACCCAAAACATCTGTCTAAAAGTCAGGTGTGTCCTGGCAATAAGGTCACTGAAAACATTCCAGTTAGCCTCAGAACTACACCAGATGTACTTGCAACGCTGACCAGGCAGCCATGCACCCCACGCCATGTACTGAAGAGGGGAGAGCACTGATCTCTGGCATTTCCAGTGTTCTAGAAAGGTGAATGTGGAAAAATTTAGTCAAATTCTTCCTGAACACATTACCCAATTTTTTCATCATCTCTAACAGTAACTATTTACCACATGCAGGAAATGCACATTAAGTGCTTTTTTGTTGTTTCCAATTTTGTTGTGTCAGGCTATGCATTAGAAAAAAGACTAATAAAAAATAAAAGTCTGGAGCATCTGATAGTCAGTACAACTGAATACTTCAGGACAACATTTATACATACGACACTACTATTTGATGCTGTCTTAGATGCTTGCCAGAAAAGAAACAGATGGTGCCTATAAAAGGCAAAAATGAACTTCATTCTTCCATAACAAGGCAATAAAATCCTGCGTAATATAATTATTTTCCATTTGTTGTTAAGTCAGGTCTTAACACGTTGGGGAAAAAAGGATGAAGGAAAAAAGAAAAACAGCAAAATAACTCTTCTTCTTTTGTTCCAATACTTCTCAGAAAGGAGCTTGCTTAACTTCATAAATCCTTTTTAGCCTTTAGGTTTCTCTGCTTAGGAATTTAAACAGGATGTCAGAGTAAGGTTATGGACCAGATTACAATTCTCCTTGCTGCCAGGTGTATGTAGGCTGGAGGAATAAATAATACGTATGGAGATTAAGTTCATAGTTATCTCTCTTCCTATATATTGATAGAATACATTTCAGAAAGCATTGACTGAGCATTTTTTCTCACTCTCCATGCTTCCTTCCCCTTCTATCCCTAGAATCTCTCAGATCTGTGACTATTTTTCTTTTTCTCCTGTTTCTTCACTCCGGCTTGCAAGTTTATCCTTCACACCTGCAAAAGCAGGAGCTTTCAGTTTAAAAGGGCTGCCAAAGCTCTCATGTCAAGGAGGAGACATAATTTGGAGCATCTTTTTCAGCTTCATTAATAAAAAAACACCTGTGAGCCAGGGAGTTTAAGAGATTGTGTCTTCATCCTCTATGAATCTTCTCCCTGCTGTGGCACTTATCTCTTTGCCAGCTCAACCTGGCACAATTCCTCAGCATCCGAAACTAAAAAAAAACAAAAAACAAAAAAAAACAAAAAAAATCCTTTTGTCTCCAGTGATAACAGTGTGCTAGGAGAAAAAGCATGGTGCTGGGAAAAATGGCAACAAGAGCTGAAAGCCTAACCCAGCTAAAGCTGAAAAGAGTGACAAGCCTTGACAGTGCTTCATATTTACTTTGTTTGTTACATGTTTATTGGATTTCTTAAAGAAAAACAATGGCCAAGGAAAAATATAATCCTCAGGATACAAGTACAGGATGTTGAAGCTGATACTTTCCTTCACACTCCCACTGCAAACTTAGCGCAGCCCACTGAACTTTTATTGATAAGTAAAACAGCTGTGACAAAGGAAGGGAAGAGCTTCTAAGCCTGGCTTTCCATACTAAGTTGTTAAAAGGAAGAGCTTCCATTAACACATTCTCTCCATGAAAGGTTAAACCCTATCAAAAAGATTTATTTTTTTAAATCGTTGTCTTCATGGGGAAGCTCCAAGGAACGGTCTCACAAAATGTTTCATTTGGACAATCTACTAAATGAAGGGCATTTGATTTGCAACCAAACTAACAGCAGCTATACAACACGTTGCAGCTAATTTGACCTCTGAGGACACTGAAGCACTTTTCTGACTACCCAGACTCCCAGGCACAGAAATTGTCTTTTGATACAATCTGAATTATTGCCATCCCCTATGAGCCTTTTGAAATTCTCTCAGTACAAGTGTTAAGAAGTAGGAGCCTTTTGGTAGACTGTGTAAATGCAAGACAGCAGAGATCTTTGAATAAATCAGTTGTTACATCTCATGGTGTGGTTCAATAGGATGAAACATCCTGAAGGTCTGTTAGCAATCCCAATCTATCCATGGCAGTTGCAACAGTCATCAACAGACTGTCAATGGAGAATTTAAACTAATACAGTAGTATTGCATCAAATCTTGAAAAAGAGTAACTGCTTCTTTAAATGCCAAAGAGTTGAGACACTAAGCCACAGAAGCAAATGACCAAATATATCTTTCTCACTTTGGAAAGAACAAAATGAGGCTACTACTTTAACTTCTGCTTGTAGTTTGTGGGGAGAAGAGGAGGGTAAAAAGGGAACAGGGTTTTCCTCCCACCTTCATTGTAATATCAATGATCAGCTTCTTTGGGCTCCTTTTATGATAATTTGTAAAAAATTTAAAAAAAAAATTGAGGTGCTTACAACCTGAGAAGTACTTTGACTTTAGGATATAGAACTTTTATATGCAACATCTTCTTGGTTGCACTACATGCAGATATAGTGAAAACAATGGTTTGAAATGCAAAATCTGGTAAGAGCTGGTGTACCATTTTTCCCTCAAGCTCTGCCTATTAACCTCAGTACAATTTACAAGATCTTCCCCTCTTTAACAAGGCATTGCTACCTGTGCTTGAGTTGTGTTACGTCATGATAAAGCAACATTCTGCACCCCGCAAAATCCATTCATCTGCTTTTCATATCCTTGTGCTTCAACATATAATGACGACTTGGACATGCCCTCCAGAGCTGCCATGCTTGTTCATTAATGGATGAAACAATACATGTAGCCCTAAAGCGAGCAAGCGTTTCTATGGGTCGTTCCTGACTTCAAATTAAAATTCAAGGACAAAGAAATTCAAGTGAGACTTTTTTTTTTCCTTGCACGGCAGGCACTGAAAACCCCACTGGAAATTAAGAAGGTTATATTCATTTGCAGGTTTCTGTAAGGGTGGGTCTTAAGGTCTAGCAGCCATGGTTTGTGGAAGAACAGGTTTCAATAACCCCGCATGCAGATGAGCTAATAACTTGGCAAATGGGCATATCAGAATCTCACCTCAGTAAGAATACAATTTCTTTAGAAAAATACTATTCAGAAATTCACATAGATCTTTTACTCTTGAATACTTCCAAGTCCAGTTTCACAACATAACAGTAACTATTGCACACAAAATCTGAAGTACTTTCAATGATATGAAATTTCACTGCTATACTGGTGAACAAATATAATACAAACACAGATCAGTGCTCAGATCTGAGCCACTGTTTGAGTCTAGTTTGAAGAGTAAATTGAAAAGTTTCTTCAACAGAAACAGTAAGCCCTGGCCCAAAGGTTAAAATCAAGATATAACAATGAAGAAAGAGAACAAAATAAAATAAAAGATATCTGCAGTGTAAAAGAGTTAGAAGTAAAATAACTAAAAACTGTCAAATGTCTGCAACGTGAAATCATTTTCCGCTTATTACTTTGCTAATCCCTTATTGTCTTATGCAATAGAAGCCAATAAGACACAATAACCAGACCAGAGATGAACAAGAGCAGAATGATGCACTCACAGATTAAAAGCAGGTGGCAGAATTACTGAATGACCTGACTGAGGGAGGACTCCTGATCTGCCGGAGGAAGCCACGATGGCCGCAGCTTGCTCCCCACCAAGGCCAGAGCCAGCAATCTAACAGCAGCACTGCCCAGGGCATCGTTCTCACTTAAGTAATGTGAAACCACAGCAAGAATTCTCGTAGATGGTTTAAGTTACAAAAGCTTTTGTCAGCACGGAACAAAGCACATAACTGAAGTAATGCCACTGAATGAAGAAAAATTCAACACATGTTTATGAGCACATAAAGCTTCCTACATACACTGTGCATAAAACACTGCTTACAAAAAGATGCAACACACCCTCTAATATTACCTATGACTGTATTATCTATGACTTTATTTAAAGTGTGCCTAAGTATTATGCAGAAAGTATAAATCACATGCACACAATATCAAACATATATGTAAAAAAAAATGTCCTATGAAGAACTTATTTACAATACAGCTTTCTGCAGCCTTTCCCACACACCCAAATAACAGTTTTAGAGGGTTTGTTCTTCTTCCCTTTAAATAGAGTCTGCATATTTCATAAAACAATAAAGAAGAAAATACACACAGCACAAGTAGGAGAAGCGGATTTGGTCTGGAGGGTGAGATTTGGTTGTCTAAGCATCAGCGTTCAGTGTCAGTTTGTGAACTGTGAGCCATGCCACTTGACTTCTGGATGATGGTTTGGAGCACGTGGGTCTCCCTAAACCCAGCTCTCCCGCATGTAAGAAGATCTGGCACTGAGTGTCTGTATTCAGGCAACCAATTTTTCTGTTTAGAACAAAAACGCATCTTTTCTGTGTGTGTTGTGGTGTTGAGTGGATTCTAAATTTAAAAAGCAGAACAAATTTTCCACTGAAAGGAAATATTTCTTCTTGTTCTGATGTTTGATGTGATATACAAGGCCAACAAATAGGCAGCACAATCAAGAGTTAAAGTTAACCAATCCATTACAAATGGTCTTACAAATAGCAAGCATGCTTCAATTCACCTGCAGTTCACTTTTAGTATACCTAAATGCTTCCATTCAGGCAATAATCAGACTCTTTCTCAGTGTTGTCATAGACCAATAATTAAAAAAAATTGAGAGCAACTTCAAGCAAGAGATTCATGGATGAGAAATGCAAAAATCTAAGAAATATAACAGGCTCATCTCTGGAATAACTGTTCCTCATCACAGAAGAAAAAATAGTTCAGAATGGTGCCTGAAATGACCTTAGCAAAAAGTCGGCAGGAGCTCTCAGCAGCCCCAGCAAGTAAGAGGTTGGGAAATTGGTAAGGCAGAAGTTTGACCCAACAAGTGTCTTGAATAACTTGGGAGGCTGACAGGACCATCTAGTTATAGTGGGGGGAAAAAAAATCCATCAGGTGCCTTTCTCCTGTTATGTTATTGACCCAATTGCTTGACATGGTAGAGGAACAATGTGAAGTCAAATTCTCAAATGGTTTATCTCAGCACAGCTTAATTCAGTTCTAATTTAACACGGTTTCATTGACTTTGGTCCAGCTGAGCTGATTTATTCCAGCTAAGGAGTTGGCCTAATTCTACTGTAACTGGTGAAAACTATTATCCACCGAAAGCACTATCATAAAGAAAAAGGTACTGAGAGGCATAGTATAAAATAGAGGGTGTTGATATACGGAGCACTAACAATGTTTACAGCAGACAGCTCACTCTTTCAGCACTGTGATTACTGTTGCCTTTTGTTACTACTAAGTAAAAGAAGAACATCTTTGTTGCTTGGAAGTCCCCGTGCTCCTCCTATTTGTTTTGCACGTGAAGTCTTTACCCTTAGTTTGTGACAACATAATTATCTCCATGGAAACTGACTAAATTGTCATGAAATAGAACACTTACATAAAATTTAGCCTGCTACTTAAAGCATCTACACTGTACAAACAGCCACTGTGACAGAATTCATCCAGGTTTCCTATTTCCTTCATTCATTGTTCAATACATTAAGTTTTGAGAAATGTCTTAATTGATCAGTGTAATGAAGAGCTACTCTGGTCTCAGGTATATATATTTCTACCTAAACTAGGCTTATGGTGATCTGTAGGACAGTACAGTTCATGGACGCTATCAACAAACACAAGAGTGCTTTACAAATCTGAATTTCCAGCAGCGCAATCCAAAAGCAAACGTCTAACAGTGAGGGTCCTTTCCTAACCTGAGTTACAAGAGAAATTCATGTCATGGAAGCTTAACAATTAGCTAATTTCTAGAAGTTCTAGGGAGGCTTTATTAAAGCGTTTTCTCATTTGGTGCTTTTGAAAATCCCACTGCAAACTTATCAGTTGCGAATTCGCTGGGCCAATCCTATTAGGCATTTCCATTAAGAAGGAGTTCACAGTTTCACTGAATTATGTGTTCTTCCATTTCAGGAGAAATTTCATGAATTAATTACAGGCTTTTTGCAGTAGACTTGCATTCAGTTTTCGGGGGCTGTAGTTTTCACTTGCTTAATTCAGCACTCATTTCTGCTTTTGATATTATATGGAAACCCTTAAATACTTTGCAGTAAGAAGAACAAAATGCTGAAAAAACAAATCATAAATATTTTCAGGAATAATAGAGAAGAAAAGAAGTTTAATGGAGATCAGTAACAAATGGTGTCCCTCAGGGATCAGTACTGGAGCTGGTACCTTTTCATATCTTCATCAGTGACAACAGTGTGATCGAGTGCACTCTCAGCAAGTTTGCAGGTGACACCAAGCAGTGTGGTGCAACTGACATGCCCAAGGGGCAGGTTGCCATTCCGAGAGATCAGAACAGGCTGAGCTCTGGGCCCAAGTTCAATCTCCCGAGATTCAACAAATCCAAGTGCAAGGTCTTGCACCTGGGTCATGGCAACTGCCACTAGCAATACAAGCTGGAGGATGTAAAGATGGAGCATAGCCCTGCCAAAAAGGACTAGAGGGTACCGGTAGACATCAAGGTAGACATGAGCTAGCACTGTTCCCAATGCAGCCCAGAAATCAAACAGTATCCTGGGCTGCATCAAGAGAGACGTGGCCATGAGGTCAAGGAAGGTAATCCTACCCCTCTGCTCTGCACTGATGAGCCCTCCCTGGAATACTGCATCCAGATGCAGAGTCTTCCATAGGAGATATGTGGACCTGCTGGAGCATGTCCAGAGGAGTACCACAAAAATTATCCAAAAGGATAGAACTATTTCCCTCCGAGGACAGGCTGGGGGTGCTCAGCTGGGGCTGTTCAGCCTGGAGAAGGGAGATCTGATTGCAGTCTTGCAATATCTAAAAGTGGACTATAAAAAGAAAGAGGACAAGCTCTTTAGCATGGTCTGTTGTAATAGGACAAGGGGAAATGGTTTCAAACTAAAAGAGGGAAGATTTGGATTGGTCATAAGGAAGAAGTCTTTTTTTACAATAAGGGCAGTAAGGGCACTGGAAAAGGTTGCCCAGAGAGATGGTGGATGTTCTGTCTTGGAGACATTTAGGGTCAGGCTGGATGGGTCCCTGAGCACCTGATTTAGCTGTGGGTCATTGCAGGTGATTTTTAAAGGTATTTTTCCACTCAAAAGATTCTATGATTTTGTGGAATTGTGTGGTGATGTACTGCATATGTAGAATATACTGAAGCTATCTAAATTATTTTCGGCACACTCTTCTAAAGAAATGAGCCTCCAGTGATTGTACCTCTTTCAGTCTCTTTTTGAATCTGTTGTCCAGTTACTCTCAAAAGACAAGCAGAGCTACCAGAAAGACTGTCAAAGATTTCCTTAAAGTCAGAGCCAGAGTCAAGTACTGTCCTCCCCATTAAGGGGATGCACAGAAAACTTTGTCCATGTTCTTTCAGTATTGGTGCTAGCTGCATGTGGCGAGGACAGGCACTGACCTTTCTTTTGTCCATTTAAATACATAACAAGAGCTACTGAAGGAAAAATAGGAAATAAGCAATTAAACACCTTCAGTAGAATGCAAGGCTTGAATACAGGTACAATAATAAAAATACAGAAAAGGTTGGAGAAGAGAGCACTCAAGAGTGTGCTTATTGTCCTCTCCAACTTCCTAAAAGGAGGTTGTGGTGAGCTGGGGGTCAGCCTCTTCTGCATGATTATCAATAGGACAACAGGGAGCAGCCTCAAGTTCAGCCAGGGAAGGTTCATGTTGGATATGAAGGAAAATTTCTCTGAAATAATGGTCAGGAGCTGGAACAGGCTGTCCAGGGAAGTGGTTGAGTCACTGTCCCTGGAGGTGCTCAAGAAACACTAAGTGTTGTACTAAGGGACGTGGTTTAGTGGAGAAATATTGGTCATAGATGAACAGTTGGCCTGGATGATCTTGGAGGTCTTATACAACTTCAATGATTCTACGATTCGGTGATTCTATCACTGAGGTAGCGCCACAGAAAAGACACAACGAGAGGAAAAAGTCACTGCGAGGACAGAAGATGTGAGGAAACTGGACAGGAGTCTGTAAGAAAGGGAAGGTTCATAGAGAACTTGTTCCTGGAAAAACAAGTGCTCTTTTATGATAAAGCAATTAACTCAAATTCACTGTAGAAGATATAGCAATTTTGTAAATTATTTCAGGAGAATCATCATCTAAATATACGAATGCTTTCTGCTCCACGTGAATACGTCAGGCTTTTTTCCCCCCTAAGCCACTAATTTCTAAAGCTGTCCTGTGCTCCAACAACAGCAATTTCATCCCACATTGTATTTAGTAAATTGCACTGAAGTGCATGAAGTCTTCCCATAATCTCTGTAAACACAGACATATATCTAAAGGCAACTGTTACATGTGGGTCATTATATATTCTATTGCTCAATATCTCCTATTCATGATCATGTCATCTCAGTAAAAATGAAGTTATTTTGCATTTAGATGCCAAGTAAGATGCTCTTATATAAAATACAAATATTTCCATAAACATAGTTTTCTATTCACGTACTGGATTATATCATTCATGCAATGCCTCTAAACCAAACAAAATATACATCCTGACATTTAAATAGATCCACAGGCTCCAGGAAATTTCCTTCAAATGCATTATTACCTGTATGCATATTATTTTCTCCTGGGCAGTGGTAATGGATGAACCTGAAGACTCTTAGAGGTTTTGTCATCCATCTGAAGTTTAGTCTAAAGTGATTCAGAAAGGCAAGAGACAGGCATAACAATTTTCCTGAAACTCTGAAACAAGAGTAACACAGCTTATACATATGGTGCAGCACCTGGTGCTTATTATGTACAAATCAAACAAGCTCATCATTCTTATAAAACATTTCTTCAATCCAAGCCTGTTCAACCCTGTTTTCTTCTATTTCTCTCTAATTTTCCGACACATGGTCAAAAGGCGACCACACTCAATAGAAACATACCAGTTTGCCATCAGGGAATAGACTGCAACTAACCTCCCTATTTCAAAAGACTTTCATTTTGTGATTCTTTAAGATTAGGGCACACAGTCCACCCATAACAGCTGACAGCTATTAGAAATATCCCTCCTGGCTCATTTTATCCTTGAAGGATACACTTCAAAGGATCTAGATTGGACATAGAGAACACAGAACTCTAACGGATCTAACAGGACTAGTAGAAAGTCTGTGAAATCACTGCAAAAAGATAACATGCAAAATCAAATTGTTGACACCTGGCATTTAACTTTGATAGAAGTCTTGCTGTAACATCTGAACAGCCACAGTGGTTACCTCACTGAAACGCAGCCAGTACAGCTTAAAGCGTAGGCCTGTAGTGTTTGCATAAGACTGGATATGTGGAGTTCAGTCTCTGAAGGACCCATCTGAGGTTGAGTCCTCTCTACAAACTCTCCCATGGACTTTTTCCTTAGGTAAGGAGCAGAACAGTTAGTAGCCTAATACTTTGAGAAAATAAATAAACAAAGCTTTAGTCCAATAGCTGGATTAGGATGGGTTTGCATTATAAAACTAGATGTCCTACAGGAGCAGCCTATACATGTGAAACACGTGTCAATAGGAATCCATTTTATTTCTATATTTACATTTTGGTTCAGATTATCCAGAGTACCCTGCAAAAAGAATTGCTTGATGCTATGGCAGCCCTGTGACTGCACCAAACACTATAAGGAAAAGAGACTATTTCACTTCTCTGAGCAGCTGCATAAACTGAGTAAGCAGCTCTATGGAATGACATATCAGCCACTCAGTAATCACCGCCTCAGATCCCACTTACTTTAACAAAAAAAAATTCCTTTCATCTAGTTGACACATAGAAAAGGAGATGCTGGAGGAAAAGGCCTGTACTTTCATGTGTTTGGGTGTTGATTTTTTGTTTGTTTGTTTCACAAATAAAAGAGGAGATTCTGTAATTCTTAACTTTACTGTATGAGTTAGGATTCACTAAATCTTCCTGAATACAAAATAAAAAGTTGTAGAGACAGGCACAGAAGAGAAAAAAAAAAGTATAATTCAGAATAAAGAAAATCAGAGTTAAAACATATCTCTACAGGAAGATATTGTCCAGCATTTTAATAAAACAGTGCTACTTTGTGGTTTTAAAAATATAATTATTTTCCTTCATAAAGTTTAATTTTTCGTTTTCATCCCTATAGTATGCAGCTCATAATATTCAACTGTAGTGTGAAGGAAAGTAGTCATATATGAGCAATACATCATCAAGAGCAGATAAAGAGACTATCGGTGGTATCTAGCATTATAAAAAGATTTTGTGGGTAAGTGAACGTATATTTAATCTCTGTTAACATTTTTTCCCTGCAATTTAGAGTAAGAGCTTCACTGTCATCACAATACTAAAGCATCATCTATCATGAGAGGAACAAAAGACCAAAGCTCTTTTCAAAGATGATAACATGAAAGGCTTTGGGGGCCTTTTATGCTTTCAGTCACATGGCTCCGAATCCTCCTTTTCTCAATTATTTCTGTATAATACTATATAAAATTCTGCATCTATCTAATGACAGATCTAATCTGGAGATTTAAAGTAATGCTTACAGTAAAACGCAAGTTGTTTGGATGCTTTCTCAATTGCAACTGCAGTTTAACTTGTCTTCTAGGTTTCATAGCAGCTATGCTACACAGGTGAAGGTATCCATCAGAAAACAATTCATCCCTAGTGTCAGTGTATCTAAATCCCATGGCTATTTATTTAATAAATCTTTATTAAATAAAACTTGTTTTCATGTCCACAGTGCTTTTCTCTGAGGATCTCAAAGCATTTCATAAATGATAATTAACAACATTCTAATCATATTTTTCTTTTCGATCTATTAATTTATTTACCAATAAAGAATCAGGAACATGGGTGTGTTTTTTTGCAAGATTGTTTTGAAATCTGGCAATAAGCCTGTGGCAGAATTAAGAACACAACCCATAATTGCAGGTATTCAAATACTGTTCTTTGAACACAAAAGCATTATTTCAGAGCGCGTCTTGTTTGGAACAATTTTCTAAGCTAGCAATTTTATAGACAAAATGCAGCAGAGCATTGAAGTCTCAGTGTTTTGTGTCTAGCCACAGGTACATGAAGTATTTATTCACATGTTGACATGAGTTGTGTCTATGTAGCCTATGAGAATTCTTTCTTATTCTGTTTTCTTTCTACTATGTCTTCAATTTTTCCACCTCTCATCAATCCTCCAGAAGTACAGCACATGCATTTTAATGGGGAATACATCAAAGGTCCACAATGATGCCTGACTACTCAACAGAATGCCAAACTGGTGAATCACATCTCACAGACAAAACAAAGACCAGCCTAAACACTTCCTGTATGCTCGATTTTTAATCTCTGTATACAGGAATATACTTGATGTATTTTTCTAGGCTCAACGGCATTCAGCTCTGCTTCCACTCTTCACTCACAGGTTTTGCCACATTCTAGAAATATCAGCAAAATCCCTGATTCCTAGATCTGTTAGAACCTGGTCTCTGCTAACCATGCTGAATATGTCCTTTATAACATATTAAAATTCTAGCTGAAGATCTAATGTTAAGTCAAAAAAAAAAAAAAAGTAGAAGCTGTTTAGTAGAACAGTGCATGGGAGACTTGGATTCTCGTGCTTTCAAAAGGGAAAAATAATTTATTAAGAAGAAATAAACTATATCTATAATGGCAACAGATCTATAAAGTATTGTTTATCTGCCAGAATTGGAGGCAAGGATGAAAGAGGGAGATGGCATGTAAGACAGTTCAATAATTTCATCCACATCCAATATGTTCCATCCATGCCATAGTGGTGCTGTTGCTCAGTCTCTCTCCCCTCCGTAGAATCATTTCATTTTTAATGGAATAAATACATAAATTTAAAATCTGAAAGCTTGCCTGCAGCTTTAGCTGACTATTGACAATTTTCCATGAAATATCTTTCTTTATATCCCTTAACACTAGAAAGTCAGAGGGCAAAATAAAATGAGCAAAATGTAACCAAAAGTTGAAAACTAAATCCCTAATCCATGGAAAATGTATTACTCTTACTTTGTGCTGATTATCGTCCCCTTTCACACAGTGTCAACTGCCAGAGTCTCATATACTGAAGACAACAGCTAACAGCAAGTAAGATGATCTGTCCCTGTAGGATGCAGCTCCAGCCGTGCACATTGTGAAAGCAGCCAGTAGGGTGAAGCTGTTGTGGTGCAGCAACACCTCAAGCACCAAGATCTACCATTATGTCTGACCAGCGATGTCAGAACAGGCTCACCAGGGAGCTGGTGGAGTCACTGTCTCTGGAGATGTCCAAGAAAAGTGTAGATGTGGCATTGAGGTAGTGGACATGATGATGATGGCTGGACATGATGACCTTAGTGATCTTTTCCAATTTCAACAAATGATGATTCTGTGAAGTTTGATGGCAGAAGCCATTCTAGAGCTGCTACGCTTAAACTCAGATGTTCTTCACCAGGGGTAAATACATGAGCACTCACTCTAGATCATCAGCAATTCAAATCCCGACCCTTCCCTCCAGAGCTTTGCAGGAAGACTTGAAGAGGAGCCCCAACACCCAGGACAGATTGTAGGAAGAAGGAAACACAGCTGAGTGACTAAGTCCTCCTTTCATATCTCTCCGCAGTGCTACCTACTTATCCTTACCACTGGGCAGACCACCAGAAGAGGCTAGTGAACACTGATGGTGTTCACTCTGATAGTGAACAAGCAAAGTGTCCTACCTGGGCATGTCTGTGAGACGTTCCTTAAAGGATGCTGAGACCTCTCATTAGAGAAGATCTAATACATTTGAATGATCTGACTTTACTGCAGACATTTTCCTTAGCCAGAAATCCAATTTTATCTACAAGCCCAGCAAAGTGCTGATGTTGTTTATGCATCACACACCACAGATTTTGCTTTGCAACAGAAGCTAAAAGATATTTTGCTCTAAGGCACAGAGCTTGTTATTTATTTTATATTATTTGAACCTTGAGGCATGAGACTTCTAAAGAAAAACTGAACCATACACGTTTTAAAGCATTTAGAGTCCAGGCAGACCCAGATCCACAGAGCAAAGCAGGCTTACATTCACTCCAAGTTTTGCACTAGTACATGCCTAATTTAACTGAGAAATGAGAGGTGTAATCATGGCAGACTGAGGGCTCCAAAACCCAAGCACCAGAGTGTAGAAGTTGGTAAGAACCCATCCCATTCTCCTGAGAAGATACATTTGAGTATGATATTGTCATGGACACAGCGTCCAAGCAAACTGAAAGTAAATAATACATTAGAAACAAGACAGCAGAAAAAAATGGATTTTTTTTTTTTAATTAAACACTCTTGCCTAGTTTTCCTTAGCTAATTAGCATCCTTTCTTAGTGGTTTAAGTAACTGCTCATTTAGATCAGTGAATGATTGCTCTGAGATTAGGGTGTGGGAAATATCTTTCTGTTGGGAATAATCTACTTATGCTACTGTTTATTTGAAGCAGCGATAAACATAGAGATTTTCCTTCCATATGTGCCAAATATAAGAGAAAGCAGAATGATTAATGAACCCTTGCATTTTGCCGATAAATTACTAACTTCAGACACAAATTTATAGTTTTCATTAGCACAAGACATCACAAAAAAATCATAACTAATTTAAATCTGTTTCATTGCAAGCTATTCTTGGGCTTTTAAGAATGTTTATATTATTTCCATTTGATCTGCTGGGAATGACATTTTGCACACCATTATTTATAATCTACAAAAATTAATTATGCTTCTAATTAACAGCATGCAAATAAATTATTGCTCAAGCAGTTATTTAATCAGTTGTAAAGTAGGGACTTTAAGACTGCATACATACACATTTTAATCATGCTTCCAAGGTTTTCTGGTTTGCTTTGTTGTTGTTTTGGCATTTGTTATTTCCCCCATTTACTTTTTTACTTATTCATCTTAACATATACATTTTATTTATTCATTCCTTCCCAGATTCTAAGGCCCATTTGTCGTTTGTGAAAGTTTTCAGATGCTCCGAGTTGTTCGCTCTTCAAAAACCAAGTACTGGATAAACTTTATATGCACTCCCTTTCCTATATGAAGGATAAGTAGTCAAAAAATTCATAAAGAAAAAGTGAAACTATATCGACCAGCTAATACATTCCCTTCTCAGAGCCATTTAAGAAAATTAGAAGCTGTAGGCTATGTCAAAGCTAGCTGCAGAGCCAAACGGCTAATTCTCAACCGAGCACATAAACAGAATAACCACAGTACAGACTGCGCTGTTCTGCCCAATGTCTTATGCAGGTGTGATGAGAAGGGGTCACCTTGTGACTGCCCCATTCCACACCACCCCCACCCTTTGGTTATATTCTCCCAGAAATACAATCCATGGCTTGTTCTCACTGGAACTTCACAGTGGACCTTGGGGGCTTCATTCCAATCCGTCTCTCTCTATTCCAACCCACAGCTCCACTCATCTCTTTGCAGTCCCCCACCAGCTATTTAGTTGGCAGAAACTCACATTTACAAGAAGGGGCTCAGAGCAGCCAAACTATTACTCTGTTTGTGCCTGCTTTCCATATATTTACAAGTTAATGGTAGAAACAGTCATAACAAATATTTTAAAGTGATGTTGTAGAATATTCAGAGAAAATGCACTTCACATCATAAATATTCATGCTCTTGTATTTAAGAAGTAACTACTCCAGGCAGAGAAATTGTAGGTGTGTTATGTCCAGGCAGAAAACTTCCACTTTAGAGATGCATACCACCAGGAAAGAATAGGAAAACATTTCATGAACAGCCATATGAGCACAAAAAATGATTTCAAACAAACAACTAAATAAAAACCCATGCTATTTTGTGCTCACAGACAAACATGGGTAGGGAAAGAAAATCATTCTATCAAATTCTTAATTGTTAAGCTCTGAGATTGACCTGAACTTTTTTTTAAATTAAATTAATAATTAACTACTAAAATAACTTGTCTGAGCTTCAATGTGTACTTCACCATACCTTGCTTTTACACATCCCATGGAACTCTCATACATGGAACTCTCTCACGGAGATGCAAGGGCCCTGTTGGGTCCATCCTGCCTATCCCAGCCATATCC
The DNA here is from genome assembly GCF_023343835.1 of Lagopus muta. Lineage (NCBI taxonomy): Eukaryota > Metazoa > Chordata > Aves > Galliformes > Phasianidae > Lagopus > Lagopus muta. The sequence continues at coordinate 14,426,717 of NC_064444.1, forward strand.
AAGGGGATGATGCATGGAACAGCTGAGAGTAAATCAGAATCTGAGATCCAGGTTCTGGTTAAATCACAGAATACCATGGAGCTAAACCCCAGTGCCTTGAAAACTTACAATAGCATCACAGCTGTTCTGCTCAAAGTACAGATCAAATGTGAAAAGGGAAGCCGTTCTTCTCACCATTGATTCTCATAGAATCATAGCAGTTGGAATGGACTTCTGGACGTTGTCTTGTCCAACTCTGTTGCAGATTCCCAATAGTGGGTGGCAAAGAAAACTGTCTAGGTGAGTCTTGGATATCTCCAGAGAAGACTACGCAACCTCTCAGTCATCTCTTTTTCTCAGTAGTTGCCTCAGGGGTCATGGCAAAAACATTGAATGTATCAAAAGATATGTTGGACAGTTTAATAGAGAGGTCTAATAAACAGATGGCAGTAATGAACAGCTACCAAATATATTAAAATATCTTCATTCTAATAAAACTTAACATAAAGTAGATGGATTGTGATACTCAACAACCTTAGTAGTGGAGTTAAAATTGAATTACATGGGAGAAAAAACAGCTCTGTTCTGATTTCAAAATTATGATGATGTACTATTATGATCCATCACCAGCAGAGCAGTAGGTGAAACAACAATAAATCACTATTATTTATAATGCAGCAAATCATAAGTATCATGAGGAGCTGTAACTCATTTTCACTTCAGGTCATAATTAGACATATATTGCATTATGTTTTTGCATAGGTATATCAGTAACATGGTAATTCATAATCCATCACACAGAATCAAAACAAGTGCAAACTGAGTAAAAAGCTATTTCTCTCCCCAGTGTATTTACGTTTTAAGTAACCAGAGCAAGAATGGAGCATAAGTGAAATGCAGGATATTTTATCGATTGTACAATACTCTTTAACACTTTGTGCATAATTCACTAATGGCTTTTGAATTGAAGGACTCGAAGAAAAAATAAATTAAAAAAGTAAAAATCTACTTTGCCCCAACCACGTATTTACCAAAATTCTCCCTGCTTTTCCTGCCAATGTGGGCCATGACTTTCCAGCCATATAGAGCTGCTGGTTTCCTTCTTGGTTTCTGAATGCACAAATGTTCAGGGGAGCTTACCATCAAACAGATACTGCTTTGCATTTGAGGGAAGAATTCAGTTCTCTCCTTTTTTCTTATTTTTTCTCCTTAATGCGAGCATTTCTTTTCCACTGATGGTGCAGGAAGAGCTGTGTTGCTGAAAACTAGCAACTGTGCCATACACCTGTTCAGTGGAGTTTATTGTAATGGTAGTTAGATCAGCTGAGTTGTCTTTGCAAAGACCTCTCCAAAGCAGAGTGAAGCCTATGCAGTTTATTCCTCCTAAATAAATACCTTTTTCAGAAAGCAGCACAACATTCCTTTGGATGTAGAGACACTGCATTTTTTAAGCTACTATAAGAGAAGCTCAGCTTGCTTTAGATCAGGAGTTATGTCTCTAGATGGCAGAGCCAAACATTTAAGGTGTCTGGGAACAGAGTACGTTTTGTTGGGGGAATTTTTTGGTGTATAACCAGATTTCTACAGGTAGGGGTTTCTGGTGCACAAGAACTACTCACTGAAGATTAGAACAAGGCACTGTGCTGTGTGTGTCTTGATAACCCAGCCTGACAGCCACAGTCCTTAGGCAGATGCCTCAAAGGCAAATAGAGACCATGCAAAACCCCCTGCAAATGCAAACCCAGAGATATCTGGGAGAAGTTACAGCAAACTGCTTAAGCTTCACATGGGAGTGGTGCTGTGACTGCTCTGGGTTACCAACATGTCAATCTCCATACTGTCCTGCTCTGACCTTTCTCTCCACCTCTGCCCCTTTGCACAGGCTCGTGATGCCCCACACCAGCAGTGCCAAACAGCCATTTCTCCTGTGATTTACTGCTGGATGAGATCAGATCTCAACAACTCAAACTACTGTCCTACTATGCTGTTGATTACAGATTTATTTTCTGATAATATCTGTCTTCCACTTAACACGTACTCTGACTTTTTTTTCCCCACTCCTAATACCATAACTAGAGAAAGAAGCCACACTTTGTCCAAGCAAAGTGACTTTCGAAGAACACTACAGGAAACTTTGAGTGTGGAATAGGGACATGGTTTACTGAGCAGCATTGGTGGCAAATGTACAGTTGAACTAGATGACCTTAGAGTTCTTTTCCAACCTCAATAATTCTGATTCCACAATATCTCCTTATAATCTCTCAGAGCCAACAGGGTTAACAGCATCCCCCCCAGGCTGCACATCCACAACTCTACACACTGCAGTTGAGCAGAGACATCTGTCTGATAAATAGCTCATTTTGCAATCACTATCATATAATTTAGTATTTTGACAGGTGCATAAACTTAACATGAGCTTTATATAAATATTAAACAGCCTTTCTAAAAATGAAAGCTCTGAAACGAACACGGTTCCCTAGGCCTGCCTTAATAATTATACCTAGGAAAGGTTTTTCTGAAGAAGAAAAGGAAAAAGATTTATCCAGTGAGAGAACATAGGAGTGATTTGGCTATATTATATTCAGTGTTTTGTGATTATCAGTTTCAGGTGCTGTCAGGATGTACCAGTGACTATAGCTCTGAACAAGCTTTGCCTTTGGTTTTTGTTTTTGTCTTTTTTTTTTTCCTTGTACAGTCCAGACTTATCTCTTCTATGCCACCCTGAGGGGAGATGTTTACTATAAATCTGCACAGGTATCACAGAACGGGATCAAGGCTGAGTGAACAGACAAGAAGATTTAGAAAGTAAATACATGATAAAATTAATGAAGATGTTCCCCCTCAGTGCTCTTCCTGGAGCTCTCTGCTCTCACCCTGCATAGCCCCACTGTTGTCCTCTGCATCCTCCAGCCGTGCTCCTGCCCTCCCCGGGCACCACTTTGTTCCCAGAGAGGCACTGAAAAGATAAATCCTGAAGTTTTTGTGCCGCTCTTTCCTTTTATTTTTTCCCCTCAACAGACATTGATTTCACACAGAACGCACTCTGCTCTCAGCACTTACTACAATCAACATGAAAATAGCATGATACCACTTCTGAAGATACCTTTCTCTTTTTGTCTCCTATTATAAAAGATCATTTAAAGAGAACGATGCAGCCAAAACCCGCTGTTTAACTTTTCAGAAATGTTCTCTCCATTTTTTGTTCTTAAATACAGTATTAAAAATAACATTTTAGAAAGCTTTTCTTCTTTTCATAATGAACCTACTGAAAACTGAATGTCTAAATATTCTCCACTTGTCCTAACAATACCAAGTGAACCAAATGCAAGCTTCTTTTTTGAGATTCTAGACTTTGGCATTTAAACCACACCACCCAACCTCTGTAAAGGTTATTACCTAGTTCCCTAGGTAATTACCTACTTGGTAATAGTTCCCTATTACCAACTGCACATAATAAGGAGGAATGCACCTGAGCAGTTATGAATTGTCCAGCACAATGGGAGGTGCTAGTACAAGAACTGGAAATGAAGAACCAGGAGCTCCTGGACCCAGTTCTCGATGCTTCAAGGTAATGCTTTTTGCTGACCAAACATGACATGCATTCCTTGCAACCCTGGCAGAAGTACACCACACAAGACTTCAACATCTCCGTGAGCTCCACAGTGTGAATCACATCATCTCTGGACTCTTCTATTACCCCACCATTTTCTTGCACATTAGTTTTTTTAAAACATCACATTTATCTGCCTAAAACCTATTTACTTACTGATGACAGCTCTGTGAAAACATGTATGTATTATGTATATAGTGCAATGGAGTCTTTGTGCTATAAGGGAATGCTGTTAGAGTAAATTTAGCTAGCTTTGTTCTAAGGCTTTTGGTGTGGGGTTTTTTTTGTTTTGCTGTTTTTGTTTTTAAAAACACATCAGCAGTATTTCAGCCTTTTGTGCCCCTGTTGTCCCCCTTGGCAATATGCAGACACAATAAGAATATTCCTGCATCGTTCCTATCAAGGACTAAGTTCTGCTGGGGATGTCATTGAAAGTGAAGCTTTCAAAAGGCAAACTTTCTCAAAGTAGAGAATGACAATTCTCAAACTGCCTTCTTAAAGCAGCACTTTAATAATAGCCTTATGCACACATAATTACCACTCTCTTCTGAGACGTATCAGAAGTAAAACAAGCCAATAAAATCAAATTATCCAGAATGCTCATTTAATTTATTCTTCAGCATTCAGACTCAGAATATGTTTCACTGTCTTTTTTTATTTATTTTAGACCAATGAGTGATCAGATAAGCTCTGATTCCCAGTACTGGGCCAGCAGTCATCCTCCTTGACTATGCTCACCACTGCTGTCTGTGCAAGCTGGATATCCAGCTCTGCAGCACTGGGGATGGGAAGAGCCAGCTTGAACTGTGCTCAAAAGGCTAGTCAAATCAACTTCATATCTCATCAATTTCATTTATTGTTTAAAAGGTTCTTGTAGCTCCCCACCTCAAATTCAGGTCTCGTGCGTATTAGTCATATGCACATGAGTGGTCTCATCTATGGAAAAGCATGAATTACCTGTAAATACATTTCACTGAAATAAGATAATGAGCAAAACTGCTTTTGGCAACGTAGGTAATATTCCCACACCAGAAATACAGCCACAGGCGCATAAGCTGGAACTCCAGACCAACTATAAATATAAAATACTTCTACTTCAAAATCCATTTGATTAAGTGCAAATTCCATGAACGTTTACCAGAATTTTCAAGAAAATTAAATCCATTTCCTATGGCCACTATATCAAAATGATTCTAATACCTACAAACCTTTATTTGATTGTTTCTATACCACATTACTTTGCCTTCTTCCCTACATGAATAAATCCCCTGCAGACTCTCATTATTATTTTACTAGAATGACTCAAACCAAATAAAGTATTTGGAGAGCTGACTCTTCGGACAGATTTTCCCAGCAAAGGACGGGAAAGTAAGAGAGCTCCCAAAATATTTAGCAGCAGTTATTCTTAAGACCTATCTGAATTTCACTGACAGGTTTTATCATGTGTGATTTCCATTCCATTTTCTTCATCTCTGTTATATCATAAAATTTCATCAAGTGTAAATGTCAGATCTTTTCTTTATTATTTGCTAATGTCATAAAAAGTCGAATTGTTTGCTTTGTTAAAGGGCTTACTGAGCATTGACTTTTCTTTATTTGTATTTTACTACCAAAATGCTTTAAAAAATAAAATTATAAGAAAAAAATCCCATCTGAAATGGGATTTAAATACCAGAGTAAGGTTTGCCATTATCATAAATGTATAAAGTGCTTTGTGAGTAATAAAATGGATCATGGATTCTGGATAATTCAAACTGAAATGTTATGTTCAGTATCAAGATTAGATTACATTAATGTAGTTCATTCTAAATGGTTTAAAGGCCATCAGATGCATGTGAAAAGAATCTGTATCATAACTTAGAATAAATAGACTGAGACATTTGTTTATAATGTCAGTGCTAAACAAATCTATTACTACATTTCTGCATGTAACATTATGTTACCACTGTTATTAAACAAGCAGAGCATGAAGATAAATTATAGCTTTAATTATAAACATTACCTTTGCATATTTATTAATTTAAAATGAAACAATGTTCACTAACCTTGGATTATTTATATTTGCTAACATTTTAATTAACTTTGTTTTATTTATGTTACCTCTTTGCTGCTACCAGTCATACGTAGTTACTTGTGCAGGCTAATTTATCACATTACACGTTATCCAGGAATCAGACACTGTTGTTTCGGCTAGCTTTGCTACAAGATACATGCAAGAAACTAAGCAATGATTTATGAGAAAACCCCTCTCAGCTTATTCTCACATACAAACTCCATCCTTCCTTTATTCAAATTGCACACATCTACCCAAGATGTCACCCATTATGCAAAGAAAACTCTCTGCTTACCTTGAAATGATTCCATTAGACAATACATCCTCAATTTGAAGTCTCAAGCTTTCATTCTTAAAGTGATTTGGGAAGAAAAAAAATACTTCAAGGACTCTATGTTTATTGAGCTACAATAACGAGCAGATAATGGGCTGCATGGAAGAATTAAGGCATAAAACAGCCTGAAAATTCCTTTGCCCGGTTGAAGCATACCAGAAAAGAAGCTACTGAAGTTCCAAATCCCTGGATGAGTTTCAAATCCCTCCAACTTCGAGACAGAAAATATGAAAACAAACTTCACGCTGAACTCCTTACTGCTGCTTCGCAGTGAACCTCTTTTTAACTTTCCATCAGCCAAAGCCAGCTGAAGCCAAAATAAGACAAAGCTGACTCTACTGCTTTGAGCAGTATCACCTTGGGGCCCACCTGCAAGCCCTAATGTTGTTCTGAGGGGACAGCCCCACACTCAGCACTGAGGGCTCTATTCAGCCTGGAGGTGCTGAGCTTTGCATACAGATTGAGATGTAGAGGAGCCACAGAGGCATTCCCACATACCTGCTTCAAAAATTTATATCAAATTCTGCTATGAAATGCTCACGCTTACATAGAGTTTCTTTGTCCCACACATCTGGGAGAAAATTTGCTTAATTCTATCGGGTTTAAATACTAAAAGAGTATTAGTATCTTCAGTGTGTTTTGCATAATTGAAGTTTTACTTTATGCATTTTGTAATTCCAGTGCAATAAGTACCTTTGATATCAATAGCTATCCTTAAAAATAAATGCCTTAAGTTTAAATAAATAACAGATACTTTTATTGTGCCATTCGCTCCAATGCCAGAGTTGCCTTAGTAACCGTGAGTCAGTGGCACTAAAAGGAACCAAAAGCACAGGCCTTAGAGAGGAATGCAGGACTAATAAATTTTTAATATTAAATTGAAAGCTTAAATTAAGTTTTATAATGGATTTCTGCTCTGTGATCCTTATCTATATTATGCTACAGCATCATATATTCTGAAAATACAGGAAGCTCGATGTGCCCCGTCTTCCCTGCTTACCATAGAAGGACACAATCCTGCAAAATTCTACTCATGAACTGAAGGCCCACAAACACCAAAAACCACCTGTATTAATTGTAGACTGCCTGTTTTTAAATTCTTGTCAGTAATTCTAAAAGCAGCTGAAACCCTTTAGTGACATCACCTGTTAATTTTTGATAATCATCACTAAAACTGTCTAATTATTCCAACTCATTATTCATTATGACTACTGAAACCTCCTTTCCAGCTCTTTTGACCTCTGCAGTTTTATTATTCTTTATATCACTTACAGCACATCTCTTGCCAAAGCTGAAGCTGTAATTAAGCTTAACAACAGCATCAAATGTTTTATCAAGTTCTTCACCCAAAATTTTGGGAAAAGGTCAAGAACAGTAAGCAGAACTAAAAAGACAGTTTGTCCAAACAATAAGTAAAAACTAAATAAACCAACAAGCCTTGGTGGTGGACATTGTTCATTCAGGATTCATTGTGGAAAAAAACATGGAAAATTAAGGTTGTACGCAAGTGATTAAATCAGAATGACCATTCTTCCTTTAAAAGTATATTGTCTTAGTTCCTGCATAAGGCAGTATTTTTAATGATACCCAATTAAACTCAATAAACCAGTTAACATTAACTCTCAGGGTAATTACATCTCTGGGCTTGACAACAATCATACTTCAACCTACATGCTGGCAGAGCCTGGAGATGAAATAAATGTGTGGCACACCTTGCAAGGTCATCTCCCTGATGTTATCAACACCAACAAAGGAGTCAGCACTGCAAGAACAGAGCAAGGCAGCAAATGTACACTCTAGTCTGATCATTTTTTTTTGCCCAATTTTCCGGATAGGCAGGAAACATCTCCTGGCAAAGCTTAGTGAAACTCTGCACCACTCTTAACAAAAAGAGAGGAGAAAAGCAATCTAGCCATGCAGAAATTAAGATAGGAAGTGCCAAGATAATGCAATTTTACTTTGTATATGCTGGGAAGGCTGGCAGAGCAGAAAGAAAGCCATCCATGCATGGTGTACCTGGGGAGATGCTGTAAGTCTGAGGCTCTTGTTTCTGTGTTAGAAACGGTGAATTACAGAAATCTTGGGCTGTACTTCCCTGTATTCCAGCAATTCTATTCCTGTGCAAATGTAGCAGGAAGAGGCAAAAGACCAATTAAAATCTTCAGAGTTAATTCCCAAAAATATTCTGTACAGGCTATAATACCAACTTCAAACATCTCAAAAAATACTTGAAGACTAAGCAGCTATTGATTTCACTCAGTCTAGTTAAAATTTCTAACAAAACCTCTCTCTTTCGATTTGATTTAGCTGAATTGGTCTCCTACTAATCCAAATAAGCATAATTTTATTGGAAAAAGAAAAAAATATCATTTTAATCCTCTTTTTTTTTTTATAAGCAGATGGAAACCCCATAAGAACAATTAATTGCACTGAATTATAAATTTCTGCCACTTTTAACAGAAATCTCCAAATGCAAGACTGAAACCAGGTGCTATATATTTATTATTGCAATATGTAAAATATATTTCTGACTTAAATAGAAACAGATCTAGTTACATTTTCTTAACTAGTTCACTTTTCCTTCATTTGTTCACATCAAGAGAACCTTAGGAGAAGAATATAAGATGATCCTAATCCTGCTGTGACACATTTAATATTGCTCCAGATTTGACAGTTTGGAAAAAAATAATCCATGATTTCCAGCATGAGTCTTCCCAATTGCATCATAAGTACTGAACTTGATTAAGGATGTATAAAGTTACTTTTGAACTGCAGTGGTAAGACCTTCCTATTTGGGAAAACAGAGAAAAGAAAATAGAGAAGTACAAGTGCTACTTGTCAGTCCCTGAATATTCAGGGCTAAATCCTACTCTGAAATACAGCAACAGTGAGTTTTTCAAAGGTTGCTGCCTTTTCTCTGAGTTCAGTGTTTCCATAAGGGCACAGCTGGTTGCTTTTAATAAGGAGAGGGGAATAATTGCACCAAATCTGCTTCCACTTGGTTCTCCTGCCCTTTCCCTTGGTGGCAGCTGGTACAAATAAATACAAGATACTGATTGCCTTTACTGCTAGATGGGAAAACTTATAGGCCACCTTCAGATCTATCTGTGAGTGCAGAATCCTTATTCACAGCTCAGGACCCACATCTGGGCAGCTGGAATCCCAGCAAACTCCCTCTTCTCTTTCACAGCAGATACTCATGTTGTTCCACAGGTGTTGTGTATATCATCTCAACAACACTGATCCAACCTGGTCCACCACACCACTTTAGGTATCATCTAATTGGCTGTGGTTTATATCTCGCACATTTTAATAGTTGTGTGGTTTATCCACTTAACCAAAAGATGACGCGTTAGCATATTTCATAAAGTCCAATTAAATAAGATGCGTTTATTTCTCTGGATATTTTTATTGTACTAAATAAGGCTCACAAGCTGAATTTGCAGAGAAAAAAGAACCTTCTTAATTATATATTTCCAGTCTCCTAGAAGGAAATTGAAGCATCATTGCTGATCTGGCTAAAAAAGATCTCATTATGCCTCTAGCACCAGGTCTTATTCTAGTAGCAGTCTTTTGATCTTGCCCTTTTTCCTCCAGGTTGACTTGTCCGAAAGGCTGCATCGTGTCTCATGACATTTCATAAGCTTTATAAATTCTGTTTTTCCCTTTAGCTGTTTCCTCTGGTAGTTTTAAATCAGTTTATCTCTCCCACAGAGCAGAGGTCCTGACCTGACATGGACCTTTGACCGTCACAGCGCTAACACAAGAGCTCGCTTATCAGATCCGAGTGCCTTGGAAACCCAAAGACAGCTGGCACTTACTGAGAATGGGAGGTTAGGAAAATTAATGATGTTGTACTGCAATGCACAAGGTAAATATTTTGATATGTTAGAAGAGCATATATACCCATAGAAACTCATCCATACGGACACCACACACAATGAGGGTCAGAGAGAGAGAGCCTAAAAGTTACCGCTCCCTCTCTGAAAAAGGTTTTATTTTTTTTCTTCCCATGTTTCTAATTCCTATAACTGAGTTTTAAAGTGAAAGGGAGGTCACCCTGCTTGTCCTTAGGCATCCTGACAAATTGCTGAAAGTTGGAGATAAGTGATCTCTTTCAGACATCCTATGAAGGGGCAGCCAGGTGCAATTCTTTACTCAGTTTTTCAACCCTTATGACAAAGAATTTGGGGATAATGCTTCTGTAATGAAATTTTGATATCAAATGCTCAGCAGAAGTAGATACTATTTTACCAGCTATACCCATTTACTCAATTTTAGGAACATTAGCAGCATTTCTCTGCAGAGGAAAAAAAAACACTTCAGTAATTTGGAGTTTACTTGAGGTCTTAAAAAAACAAGATATACATACTCCGAATATTTTCCTCTGAAATTTACTCAGTTTCTCTTCACTGGAGAAAAAAAGAACCAAAGTATGTTTGGAACAATTCCTATTTAAATTATAGCTCTGTATGGGTTCAAGATCTCTACTGTTGCCACAGCATCTGTGTTTGCTCAAATGCTGTAGTGTGGTTTGTTGGCCTGTACAAAGGAAATCCCTGGATATTATGTAATCTATGCTACAAAGAATTTAAGAGGAAGAAGTCTCAGCTATTAAAATTAGATTGTTCTCAGGAAATACATCTGAAATGACAAGAGCTAATTAATCTGTATCTTAATGGGGTAAATTTAAAGGTATAAGTTAGGTAATCTGTCTTCTTCACTGCACTGGTTTGATTTGGTATTTCAATTCCTGACATCTTCCACCCTTTCTGGCTCTGTGCTGAGGCCAAGATGAGGAAGTCAGGTTTAGGTCTGGATTTAGAGCAGAGGAATCACACCCCAGTAACACTGCTCAGCCCTAGCATGGATGCACTGAAAATCAGAACATCCATTATTAACACGGAAAGGGAACTTGGGCATAAGGATCGCATTCCTTCATGTCCTTGTGGCTCCCACATACACATATATGAAGACTGACACAGTCTTGATAGCAAGCAAACTGCCTCTTAAAAGCTGTAATACAGCTGTAGATAATATTTCCAAACTGGTCCTCCAGTTGTGAACAGAGCAGAGGCCACCAAATCCCACTTAGTAAAACACAGTTTGTACATAAACCTGGAGATACACTGTGCTTTTAGGACATTAAAGAACAGGCAGATTATAGCACCTTGGTAATCATTTCTATTCTTTAATTATCCTTATTATACTTCTGAGAAGTGGCACCTCAGCTGGGTTTAAATCCTACTCCACGAAGAAAAACGGGCCTCTGGAGGCAAAGGAAATACAGTGGCTCTCACTGCCATCTTTATGGCCAGACTCAAAAACATCCGTAAAACAAACAGAAAAACAAAAAACATACACCTCCCTCCTTGCAGGCCTGCCCTTAGGAACTAGGCCAGATGACCACTTGAGTGATCATTCCATTAATTCAATGCAATAGCCTGCAATTTGCAAACAAGTTGTTCACGTGCTTCAGTGGGAACGTTCCTTTTCCCTAAGCACAGCAAAAAAGAAAAGCTGGCCTGGATGTTAATAACTAACACCATGACTTTATTAATGACAGCTGCTGTTTTACTAATAAAAATAATCATAATTTTAGTGCAGTCTCTTCATGCCCATTCCGATTTCCCTTCTTACTTTTGTAATTCAGCAACTTATAGCTTGCTCGGTAAAGCTCCAATTATTTTACAAAGCAGTCTTTCAGTGGTGCTATTCTACAGAAATGGGCAAGTCTCAATTTAGAACATAAATTATAGGAGCGTAAATACAAGAGCTTCTCTTTTCCCCCCCGTTCTATTTTCAAGCTTCAATTTGATTGGAGTGGGATTGCCAGTGATGCTGGATAGTTTACAAGCTGTCCCCAAAATCCTGAGTGATGTGTTTCTTGCTGAGTCTATGCCCCACAGGATCCGCCAAGCAGGCATCACACTAATCCAGTATTGAACTAGTCAAGCATGTGGGAGTTCAAGCTGTCAAGAACTGTAAGAATCATATGCAAGAATCTCTGCTATTCTCTCTTTCTTACCCAGTTCATATATGTAACTACATTTATCAATATGTTATATGTTCATCTCATCACAAGCCTATTCTGATTTCTTCCCTTGCAGAAGCCTCTACAATCTAAGCCAACCTAAAAAAAGTCACAGAATCTCATACTTTCCATTCAGAAGGAGTTTCTGTGGAGTAATTGTTTTTAAAATTCCACAAAACGTGAATGAAAGGATAGGCAGCTGAAACCAGGCCAGTCTCTAAGTGGTTATAGATCTTGAATGGCTCTTCAGAATAACCACCAGAGCCACTCTTTTTCCCTTCATCCAAAAAATTTCCAACATGATCCCAGAACGCAGGGGATAGTTTGAAAATAATGAATTTTTGAAAGGTACCTTAACATAGATTTGTTCCTGGTTTACTCAGACTGACTGCATTTCCAGTAAAGGTCTTAAAGGAGGAAGAAAACAACCCCTAAGTTTTGATCCAGAGTGGAACTCCACAGTTGCGTACAATCCAAAAAAAAAAAAGTTAAGAAAAGCAGACAAAGAGAAGAAGCGTCCTCAAAGTTATTCTGATCCTACAAATGGAAAAGATCCCGACTTGAGCTCTCTGAAGCAAAGTGGGCAATATCTATTTCAGGAAGATGTTTTTACCATTTATTATGTCATAAGCAAAAGAGTAAAATAAACTGTTTATTATCATGTATAAAATGCTTTTGACCAGCCAACTGAAAAACTAATTTCATTTTCTCATTATGCTGCCTCAGGCATCCTTTAACGTCAATTTTTATTACAGACAAAGAAGTGAAATTAAAATGATCTCTTACAGTGGAAGAAAAAACCCAAATGCTCCAGAATTTTAAAAAGTAAGACTAATAAGCAATGAACCTGCTAATCATTCTTGGTAATTACCATTAATTTTGCAAGAAATGCAAGGCAGGTCCTAGGGATCTGTATTTCCACGCCCCAGAAGGAACTCTCTTGAGTAGAAGCATTAGGGTTTCTAAAAACCTCGGAACTGCAAAACCAAGCGTCTCCACAGAGACTGCTGGGTCTCCTTGCGCTGAGATAGCAAAGTTAGTTATAGAGATGCTCCCTAAAGGAGAATTAGAAGAGGTTTCCTCACTTCTAGGTGGAATTGTCTGTATTCCTCTGGGCATGATTAAATCATCTTTGCCAGTACAGTCATATGTCTTTACAGATTTTATGTGTCTAAAATGCATCAGATTGCCACAGCTTTATGGACTTAACAAACAAAAGAGGAAGCCCATGAGAGAGGTCCTTCAGACACCCCGGGGCAGTCTCAGCCCTTTGGCTAAACAAAGGAGCTGTGCAACAGCTCCATCAGACTGGAAGGGTGGTGATCTCTGAAAGAAACTGGGGGGGGGGGGGGGAAGGAGAGAAGTCTTACTAGAGGCCCAGTAATACACTGCATAGTGTAGCTTTTCTCTAAGTGTAGAGTCCTAGATACATGTGATCAGAACATCAACCAGATATTAAAAGGCTGACAAGGTAAGCATCTATTATTTTATAGTTTCTTGGCGTTTTTTTTTCCCCCCTTGAAAGATTCCAAGAGAGCTATTCAGCACATCACCATCTAGAGGCTGACAGATATAATGTAATTATTTTGACTCCTACAAGACTTTCCATGCGCCCTAGCTGCTGGCAAGGAGGACCCTGGCGAGTGTGACATCAGCTGCCTGCATAATGGCAGCCAAGCTGCCGTACTCCCATCTTCTTTCATGACCTACAACAAAGCAGTATGTTCCAGCCACACAACAACTTCCCTTCATAGGAAAAGAGAATTACACATCTTGTCTACAAAATAGTCATATGACATTTCCAATCCTATTCCCAAGTTTCCTACAGATGTACAAATTCAGGCTACCAATTTTCCTGGGACAGCTGGAGGAACCATCCTGTTTCCTCTTCTCCTTTTTTACTCTTCCTTTCTCATCATTTCTTTCTTGTCACAGAACACGCTAGACTTCAATGAGGAGGATATGTTTCAAATGACAACAGTTCCTACAAGATGAACTGCATTCAGTTCACTATCTTAAACAGACTGTCTTCCAAAGACAAGATTCCTTATATATGTCAGTATATGAAGTTTTATTTCATCTACATATCTTTACATCTTTCATCTACATATTAGATAAAGGAGTCAGTGACAAATGAAGGAAGAAAGGCTGTGTTAGGAACATAATCAGCTTCATCAATTTCGGGAGCCAAACCTGGAATCAATCTCTCCTTATATATGAACAAGTTATAATTTCTTTAAACTGCTACCACTTTAAGTCGTAGGTCAAGTTTACTTTTTGTGCATCCCCCAGGACAGCCCTGCATGGAGCCCAGGTGAGGATTGCTATGGCCTGTTCAGGCCTGATGGTTTGGTATTGTGTTTTGGTGAAGTTGTGCTAATTTCTGCAGTAATCTGGCCAGTTGATATCAGTTTAGAATATAGATTGCACGCATCTGTTTGCAATGATAGACACTTTCAGAAGTGAGACAAATTTATACATTTGGATGTGAAACCCAGACAGGTGTTTGTTTCTTTTGTATCCCCAAAACTGTTTAAATATTTCTGGCAGGTGTTTGAATGACTGCCATTAAAAGCTAATTTACCATCTACCTCTTTTCTAAGTGACATGTTGATTTAGTACTATTATAACATGACTGAGCCTGCCTTAATTATTCTTTTATTTAAGAGTCTACACATTATCATTAGGTGTTTCTCTGCCAGACCCAGTCTAACATTGAGATTGTGGCAAGTACCCTTCACTTAAAAATTATTCTGACATTATTTTCTGGCAAAAATAATGACATTACTGAGTTGATACTAATACAGCTGATCCTAAAGAGAGGCAGCAGCAAACCATTAATGCATAGGGATGATGAGCAGTGCTTGCTCTTAAGCTCCCAGGAACCTACCAGCAGCTAACAGCATGCAACGTGTTTGCTTGGCTCTGTAAAACAATCCACTCTTTCAGGGCATAAATGTAATAAAGTATTGGATTAAGGATGCAAGAAGTGCTAGAATAATATTACTAGAAAGCAGGAGAGACAGAACAGAAAGCAATCATTATACAGCAGTAAATACAGTATTTTGAGAATACCTTCTATTATTCTTGTGAATATTCTCAGGGGGACAAGGAGGCTTTATATCACAGATAATTAAATGCAGCCTCTTTACTATTATATCTGTTGTATTCGAGAGAGCAGCAGGTTATAGGGCAATAGACTGAAATTAGATTTTAGCAGAACATGTGTCCTGACCTTTCTTTAAAGCAGATCTATTTACTTTATAATGCAGTTCATCTTGTAGGAACTGATGTACTCATAGCCAATGTAAAGGTTAAGACATATATGACACTTAAACCTTCCTGCTTCTGACTCTAACACAATTCTCTTTGTTTATATTGTGAAAAGAGATATTTTAAACAGCCAGCGTTGAAAATAATCTTTTTCGTGGTGATGTTAATTTCAGCTATCCTAACATTTATACATGCAGCGAAGCAAATGCTTTTCTAAATTGCAAATCTAATGGGCCTGATCCTCTCAGGGTAAATCAGAATAGCTCTACTGAATCAAATACTGAAGCCAATGGAATTTCACTGATTTATGTCTAGGTACCTAACTCTGAGCTTAAATAGATTAAAGCCAGATTTACATGATTGCAAGTGATAAGATCTTGGCCTTGTGTATTTTGATACATTACAGGCCAGATTGTGAAACCCTTACGACAGTGGCAGAAGTTGCATGACTAACTGCTCACTGGTGTGGCTGTGGGCTGTACAATCTGGCTCCATATTACACAGATGTAAACAAGTAACCAAGAAAAAGTTATTAAGTGGCTCTGATGATATCATAAATAAACATGTCATGACACTTAAGTAGCTTTAATAGTATCAGAACCACATGAAATATGCACGGTCTTATATTACAGATGCCCTGTGTTGAGGTCTTTAAACATAATGCATGACAGCTGATTCAACTATATCATGACACGACTCTGAATGCCATTTGATTTGCAGAGAAAAAGATAGCATAAAATAGGACAGTGTTACGCTATGCAATGCAAATAAGAGGTTTTGCACATTCCTTAGTTCTACTGTTGTTGCTGACTATTGATCACCAAGACCTTTTTTCCTTGGCTTATGATCTGTTTACTTTTTTTTTGTCCTTATCTCTTGTTTTCATTTTCTCCTACTTCAGGTAATCTACCAACACTTCCACATTCTTGGATATAACAAAGAAGTTTCCTACAGTAAGGCATGATGAGGCACTGACACACATGGACACATTCCTATAGCATATCATTCAGATTACCAAATCAACTCACAAACACCAACCATTACACAAATTATCACATCCAAATGGGCAGATTTTTTCAGTTGAAAATCAAATATAGAAGTGTAATACAATAGAAAGTGCAGCAAAGACAGCAGGGCAGCACGTTCCCAGGCTGCAACAAGTGAGGATGTACTCAAACACAACAGCCCTGGGCACAGAAACAAAGGAAAGAAACTGCTTACTTTCAGAAGGTCTCATGTAGGCAGGGATCTCCAGCAAGATACTCTCACCTCCACCGCCATCCCTTAAACGAGGTCTGGGAAGGGGTGGATTCTGACTCTGCCCCTTTAAGTCTCTCGGGTCCATTGCACGCACCTGAGCTCCCCTGGGTGGGCCCTGCCTTCCCACCTGGTGCTCAATCACTGCTTCAAGCTGTGACTCAGCATTTCTGCTACAAGAAGTAAGGGAAGAAAATAACATTTGCCTTCAGACAAATGGAAGTTTTCTTTAAAACATATTCTGTTTGACTACTTGGAGAATTTTGCAACACTGAGATACTGTTTGAACTTGCAGTTGAGGAAAATGAAAAGGAAAAAAAAAGCCACAGAGCAACCCCTCAGCAGCTTCTAAAACACTGCAAAGGCAAAGCAATAGAAGAAGCTTCTAGAAACAGAAGAACAAAAGAGCAAGTAGTGTGTAGTGATTAGAGCCACCTGGAGAAGCTTCAGGTTCATCTTACCCTCTTGCTTACTCTACTGTTTCTTTTGCCACGAAGCAGAGGGCAAGTCGTTATGAGGAACCTTACCACACCAGTGCTATACTGATTTCTAGCACTTAGACGGAAAAGTTATGCTTATTTTTAGTTTGAAGGACTTTCCAAAAAAGTTAAATAAACTGAACAGATATATTTAGAGGAAGGTATTGGTATTCCAGAGCTACAGAGTGCAGGAATAGAAAAGGGAAAAGGTGGAACATGAGAAACAGCAAATAATGCTAAAATGCCATATGCATCTCTTTTGTTGTTTTTTTCCAATACGTTGCATGAGATCAGTGTTTTATAAAGATCGTTGCTTTCAAACAAGCACCGAGATCTTTCTTACAACTGAAATAAACAGCAAACTGCAGCAGCACAAAAACACAAGCTCAGTGACCATCCTCAGAAGTGCGATTCTGAGTCCCACAGAAACGCACTAACACTGGCCTAAATCTCAAAGTCAGAGGAACAATTACTTCCAGAAGAATAAGGGATATCAGCACTAATTTTAATGTGAACAAAATGGCTTTTGCAGTGTTCTTAGAGGAGAAGGAGAAATATTATGGGAAAGGCCTTTACATAATAACCTTTTTGTAAAGCTTGGATGGCAAGATGATTCTGTAAGACACTGAAGTCACATGTCATTAATCAGAAATGACAGTCTTTATTCATGTATATTTGACTGAAACTGCATAATTTTAGCCTCCAATAGCCCTGGATAAATGACCCTAAGTATAGTACTTTTTCAAATTGACAGTGATTGATGATGAAGAAGAAATTATGAACAGAGAAGAAGTAAATATAGAAAACAGACAAAAACCGTTCGTATCAAACGGTTTTCACTTTTCCAGCTCCTTCCATCTCATTTTTTATCTCTATAACCTCACTCAAAATGTTTTAATCATTTTTCTGCTACTGCATCTTTTACATTTTGCCTGCAGTACCCCACACAAAATCCCGAGCCCGCTGAAAGATTCATTCAGATAAATGGAATTGATTTCCTATTTTTCCATTCACAAAAAGAGTCTTTAAAGTTGGAAGCTCTTTATGTGGTACAAAATTAAGGAAACTGATTACTTCTAGAAGGAATTTATCTACATCTCTTGAAAAAACTGTGGAACACATCCTCACATGAACAGCATTACCTACACAGCACACAGCTAAACACCAACACCACTTCCAACTCCCTTTTGCCAACAGAAACCTCCTGACTGGCTGTGGGATAGGAAATTTAAATAATATTTGTAAGTGGTTAAGGCCCCACCCTATTGATCATTTTGTGCTAATTGATGAAAGAGTAAAGAGAAAGCAGTACCTGATTACATTTGTTGGGTATTCATTACTCTTCTTCCACAGCAGTACCTATTCCTGGAATTAGTATATGCTTTGGTTGGATTAAAAATAAAAAGATATTGCATGAGTTTTAATTGATTCTGTAAGACTGAAATTTTGTATTGTGCCACTGAGGAAACACTAGTGCATATGCTGCTGGCCTGCACAAAATTAAGAACGTTTATAATTGCTTTTGTCTGTAATGAGAGTGGCTCTTGTGTTGGCTTAATAAGACTGCTATTGCCCTGTGTTATCACTTTATGAGAATTTGCCAGTGAGATTTTGCTGAATGAAGATTCCCTTGTTCTCCCAAGCACTACAAGCAGCTCACCCACCAACAGCTGGCCTGCTGCAAGACAGCGAGCAGCCAATGCCAGGAGAGACCGAGCCTGATTTTCTCACACACTGCATCACACAATGCCATTCCACATCAGGGTCCCCTGAGTTACACCATGTCAGGCCAGCTTAGGGCTCTGTGCAGCATAACAAAAGGTGACATGGTATAATCCAAAGCAACAAGCTCTAAGGAGCCCACCGCCTCATTAAGGCTCTTGTATAGCAGGGCTGGGTGCTACCAAGATTGATGCTCCCAGTCTGCTTCAGACAGGGCTAGCATGGGGCTTGGCTCCACTCTCGAAAGCTGGATCTTTAGAGTGCACAGCAATCACCTGCCAAGAAGTCATTGTAGAATCATAGAATTGAGTTGCTTGAGTTGCAAGGGACATCGAAGATCATTCAGTTCCATAGCCCTGTTGTGAACAGGGTTGCCACCGACCAGATCAGGTGGGTGCCCAAGCCCAAAGCACCATTAAATCTGGCCTTGAATACTTCTAGGGACAGAGCATCTACAACCTCTCTGGGAAACTTATGTTAGTGCCTCACCACCCTCTCAGTGAAAAACTTCTCCCTGACATCTAATCTAAATCTCCCTTCTTTTAATTTAAAAATGCTTTCCCTAGTCCTATCATTATTTTCCCAAGTAAAAGGTTGATTTTCCTCCAGCTTATAATATCCTTTTAAAATATTGGAAGGTCCCAATGAGGTCTCCCCGCAGCCTTCTCTTCTCCAAACTGAACAAGCCCAGGTCTTTCAGCCTGTCTTCATAGGAGAGGTGCTCCAGACCTCTGATCATCTTCATGGTCCTTCTCTGGGCCCTCTCCAAAAGGTCCACATCTTTCCTGAATTAGGGGCCCCAGATCTGGATGCAGTATTCCAGATGGGCAGAGGGACCCATGTGAGCACCATGGGCAGTTTCCGTATTTCAAAATAATATTAATAATAATAATAATAGTATTTTTAAATAAGCAATGACACAATAAAAACAACAAATTGTTTTCCCTCTTTACTTTGAACTTCTGCCTCTTGGCTTGAAAAGGGATGGCACTCTACCAGATGTGTAGTTTTAGGTTTAGCTTGTCCCATTTATTTTCACCCGCACTGACAAAGCATAACGATGGCCTGGATGTTTGCAGGAAGGAGCTGTTGATTTGCAAGTGGAAGATGCTGGAGGCATCTGCCATTCAGAGAGCCCTGGCAGCACTCTGTGACTAGGAGGATAATCACAATGAATAGACAGACCAAGTCCATAGGTTTGAGACAGAGCCAGTAAGAGGAACACTTCTCTTTTCTTATAACAATTGCAGAAGGCCATCTGACTGGTCTGAAAAGCAATAAAACTCAGGTTTTTTTCCTCACTTCCAGCTGTCACAATTTTCTACTGGGCCATGAAGACAGCAAGAGGGAAAGCAGGAAAAGTCTTGATCATAATTCTGCATTCCCTGGCACATTTCTCAGCCTTGCAATTATGCAACAGATGAATCTGTCCTCGGGTGCCTGATTTTCTCTTGACATAAGTCACAGCTTGTAATGCTGCATTTGGTACCCAAGGAAACAAAAAGAGCCCTTCTCTGTAGGAGGCATTAGAGCTGACTTTAACTGTGGAGGGAAAGGTGTGCTGTCCTGTAGGAAGTGATGAATGGCAGTGTTTATCCAGTAGGAATTTGGAACATTTGAAATTCTCCTTTTCTTTCCTTTTACTATCTTTTCACCCAAGTGAAAAGCTTCAGGGGAAGAGCCACTGTGCAGTTTAAAAAGAGATTACTGAGCAGATGTTTCTCTAATCCAAGCATCCACCATGAATTTTTGTTTATTATTAGACCTTGTTTACACCACAAGAATAATGAGGCTGTGACTAGAGTGCGCACGTGTGCTCTTCATCAGAGCCATCCTGCTGCATGGTTTAATGCAAAATACCCAACACTGAAGGCACAGCCACAATTACATTAATAGGTGGTCATCGGGCCAAGATGTTCTAGTTTCACAGTAAGCTCCTGGTGCACCAGGTGAGAGTCTCCAACACTATGGGATCATCTATGTCACTATAGTCACTATGAAGTGCTACTATCACACAAGACTCACTAAATACTACAGCTTTTATTGGACTAAACAGATTTTTCTAGGCACTGGGAACAAGAGTTCCGAATAGGAACCAGTACATTTCACCTGATTGCAGATGAAGTCCAGCTGTGGGCCATTAGGACTCATTTCCAAGCTTATAGCACAGACAATTTTAGATTTACTGTTTGGCTTCTTTTCATTTTTTTCAGGCTGATATTATTTCATATGACATCTGGGAAATGCATACACCTTGGTTTAACACAATGCCAAAGGCAGGTGGATCAGGTTATGTCACTAGTTAGTCAATCCCCAGCACAAAAGGCATAAGCAAAGAGATTCAATGCTAATAAAATATTAAAACTAGGCCTCCCAAACAATCCACACCTATTGATCAGGTGAGGAAAACCACAGAAACGAGCAAAACCCCAGACCTTGAGCCACCTTCCAACAGGGCATTCCAGGCACTTGGAGCTCCTTGCTCTCATTCACACAAAGGTTACTAAGGCATCACTCTGGCAATGTGAAAATACCTCTAAGAGGATATAAATATTCAAACCTTAAGGTCCATTTATATAGCTAGAGGGGGGTAAAATAGCCTTAGGGTAAATGAGAATTAAGATAATAGATTTTAAGGCCAGAAGGGATCACTGTGATTATCTAGTCTGACCATAGAGTTTTACTCAATAATTCATTTATCAAGTTGATGCCTTCTGGTAGCAGGAGTGCATCTCAGTACTAGAGGTATTTACTGCACAGTGAGCCAGACGAATGCTTCACAATAAATACATGGAGGTGTCTGATGCCAGGAAGTTCTTGTGGTGTTCAGGTCTCCTGCTGTAAGAGCTGGGTTCCTTATGCTTGTGCCGGGAGCCCACAGGCTCAAAGCTCAGTTTTAGCATTTTAGTTGGGGTACAGCCACAGTGAGAGCAGTGAGGTCAGTCAACCAGGGAAACAGCTGTTAAGGGGAACTCTTTCTGTTCTTGACAAGGCAACTGACTTTAACATGTGCAGAAGTCACACCCAGAAACCAGAGACAGTACTTCTGTTAATCCCATGTCCCATCATGGTCATGACTACAGCTCTTAAGGGGGTGCAATTGTTCCAGACTGAAACGTAAGAGGATACTGCCACTGACCTCAGGGCCTGTGTCCCATCCTTCTGAGGATGCAAGCTCAGACGCTGTGCTGGATCAAACTCTAGATGACCTACATGCAAAAAACTGGGTTCAAAAGTAGATCCATGCAGAAAAACAGATGCTGAAAGTGAGTTGAGCAATCTCGTGTAATTAAATGTAATTAAAATATTGCTTCATTCATTAACTATGGTAATTGACCAGAAAGCAATAGGACACCTGCTATTTTCATTATAACAGCTCTGAAATAATTTAGGGTACAATCTTCATGTGGAACAGGTCATTTAGGTTTAACATGGCTTCAGATTATTGTATTAAACAGCTCATAAATGCCCTCACCTTTTATTTCCAATGACTGCTTTCAACAGAGTTTGACCAAAGATGAATCCTTACCCCAGTGTGTATAACAATGTTTCACCGGATTACTGAGAGTGTTCTCATCTGCTTTTGTATTTGTTTCATTGCTTCCAATTCCTCTAGGCCCTGTCTAGCATGAAATGTAATTTTTACAGTTCTCTCAAAGTTCAGTGGATATTTCCTTCTATTTTCTTTATTTATTATTTAAATGTGATACTATCCCATCGTATTTTCAGTGTTATGCATTTTCTACACTGTGCCCACTGTATGGAAGTGTCTCCCCTGGGGAGTATTATCTGACAGATGGATGTGACTGACTGGAGGTGTAAAAGAAGACTTTTGTTTTTCAGTAAAGGGATTTATTTTTCTTTCTTCCTTTCTTTCTTTATTAACATCATACACAACAAGAATTTATTGTGTAACTGTAGAGATGTCAATACTGGGCCAATTCCACATTCCACTCAGACAGAGTTCTTACTTCAGTAATGTACTTACCAAGATTACAACTGTTGTGACAATTGGTTGCAAGCATCCAGAAAACCCAATACTCAGTTTTAATTTAAGTAGTAGAAAGTAACAAGAAAAAGGAAGAAAATGAACTCATATCAAGTAGCAATTTTGGATTGTTTCTGTACTGTCAAAGCTACCCCAAAGCTTCTAACTTATGTCTAGAAAAATTTAGCCAAACTTCATCTTGGCTGTGTTTTGTAAGGGCTCTGCTTATTTTCAGCTTCAGCTGTACAAGTTGTACAGCACATTGAATGATTTAACCAAGCAGATTTAGAGTTCAGTAGACAGTGTTCTTTGTTAGATTTTAGTCACATACCAAATTCAATAGACTCTCTGCTGCAGGCGTACGTCAAAATGCCAGGAAGGCATGAGACATTGTTGAATATGTTGGAGTTTATTGTTTAGAAAAAATTAAACTTGGTCTCTCATTCAATCTTTAATTAAATAGTCATACTCTACAGCTCCAGGGACAAAGGAAAAGAGAGAATAAAGACAGTTGTTCTGTAAAACACGACAGAGATTTCTTTATATCTGTATTGAACAAGTCAGTATATGTCATCTTCTCTGAAAATAAATACAAGTATGTTGGGTAAATATGTTCCAAGCAAAAAATTACCATTACTATCGTTAGCTATTACCTACACAAGATCACTAAGAGACAACTTTTCTGCATAAATAGAGCTGTGTTTGTTTCCTAATAAGAGCTGCCACCATATCCTCAGTCCATGAGTTTTGGAAAACAAAGATTTCTGTGCAAAGACCTTACAAAAAGCTGAACAGCCATATGGGATAGCTAGCTAAAAAAACAAGCCATTTCCATGCTCCCTGTCAGCATATTTGTCCTTAAAACCTGAACAGAGAGCAGACTGGGCATTAGGCTTGCATTTCTTAATAGGGAAGAGCAGCCAGCAGCTTGCTAAACTCCTAGTTTCAAGGAACCCCTTCAAAGGCCACAGTTAGCAATCCAACCACAAACCCACCCAAACTGCTTTAGAGTGAGAACACTCGAGTGCTCCAGGTGTGGGGAAACACCACAGAAATGCAGGAGCCACTGGCTACCAGCCCTGCCACGCTGCTAGCATTGCCTTCTCCAGGGGTGCAGTGGGAAGCATTTAGCAGATTTTTTCCTTAATTTTGTTACGTCATTTCATCAAGGTTTTGATTTCATACCATCCATGGGATGTGGCTCTTACCACTCTTTGCTGTGTTCATCTGAAGAATAAATCCTGCCTTCAAACTGCACTGAAAAACAGATGTTTGGTTGCTCTCTGGCACTGACTGTGTGGTTGTCAAAATGCCATCATCTGAGAAGATAAACATGTTTTACCCAGTAACTGTTATGAGATGTGTGATACAACTCCTTTATTTCTACTGGTGCAACAAGAATGGGAAACAGTATAAATTCTGACCTATTTAATTACAGTGTTTAAATTGTAATCTTGTTTTGCTCCTTGCAGAGCATACTCACAGTAACTTGCAGCAAATCAATCAGTAGCACAGTAAACGGGGCTCTTTAATATTCATATTCTTAATTATCTATTTAATGTGGATAGCAGAAGTAAGTTAATTATTCCCCTTCTTCACTTCAAATATTTTAAAATATGAAGTGATATTTACAAGGTTATGACCAAATGGTGTACACTGAATTGTAAAGGGCTCTAAAACCATTCAAGCTGAGGTGATCAACTGGCAGTCACACTCCTATGAGTGTGTTTTTTTTTTTTTTAATAAGAAATGAATTCCAATTTATTTACAGAGAGAAGAAGAGAAAAGAGGAGAGGAGAGGAGAGGAGAGGAGAGGAGAGGAGAGGAGAGGAGAGGAGAGGAGAGGAGAGGAGAGGAGAGGGGAGGGGAGGGGAGGGGAGGGGAGGGGAGGGGAGGGGAGGGGAGGGGAGGGGAAGGGAAGGGAAGGGAAGGGAAGGGAAGGGAAGGGAAGGGAAGGGAAGGGAAGGGAAGGGAAGGGAAGGGAAGGGAAGGGAAGGGAAGGGAAGGGAAGGGAAGGGAAGGGAAGGGAAGGGAAGGGAAGGGAAGGGAAGGGAAGGGAAGGGAAGGGAAGGGAAGGGAAGGGAAGGGAAGGGAAGGGAAGGGAAGGGAAGGGAAGGGAAGGGAAGGGAAGGGAAGGGAAGGGAAGGGAAGGGAAGGGAAGGGAAGGGAAGGGAAGAGAAGAGAAGAGAAGAGAAGAGAAGAGAAGAGAAGAGAAGAGAAGAGAAGAGAAGAGAAGAGAAGAGAAGAGAAGAGAAGAGAAGAGAAGAGAAGAGAAGAGAAGAGAAGAGAAGAGAAGAGAAGAGAAGAGAAGAGTCCAGTGCTGTGTGTAGACAGCAAAGGCACCAGGATAGCAGGCAACGGGGCTCTATAAACCAGTAGAGCAGGATCTGATCTTTGTTATAAGCAAATCAAAGCACGTCTTTAGCTGAAAGTACAGCAGCTATTTGGTGATTTTGTTCTTTCTTTTTAAGCAGAAGTTAACCTTTTTATCTAGTTGAACAGGCTTGAGGTAAATTCTGCCAGCTTCCATCTCCAAACGACAATGGCCAATAATCATCTACAATCCAGGTGCTGGGGAGGTGTACAAGAACCTTTTAAAATGTAAAATAACAGGATTCTGTGACGAATAGAAGGGAAATCATTTTCAGTCTAAAAGCAGTTGGAAAATTCATGATGTGTACTCATTAAAAGTGCCTTCAAGATATCAAGACAGGCTTTCTCTATAGATGCAAGATGAATAAAAATGGTAAGTAGCAGCTATGATGTACAAAACACTTCAGTGAACACACTTGTTTTTGTTCTATGCTGCTGGTGGTGGGTTGTTTTTTTTTTTTGTTTGTTTGTTTTTTTAAAAGCAAATCTGTACTGCTTTAGGGAGCTGTATATGTACTCAAAGTGAGATGAGGAGTAGGGCAGATGTGAACCCCACAACAATGGGCAGAGGTGCAGGGAGAGCCTGACATCACTGGGTGTGCAGAGTAGTGTCACCAGGAGGAAAGGACTGGGATCCACTGGTCAAAAGCCAGTACAGTCAGAATGGCTTTGTGACCAAGTTCCAAGGCAGAAGCAAGTGTCCTTTTTGTAGTGAGGAGCTACCTAACTGCCTCAGAAAGTGACACACAGCATCTGGATCCACAGGATCTGAATCCACAGAATCATTAAGGTTGGAAAAGATCAACAAGATCATGAAGTCCAACTCCAGACCATCACCACCATGCCCACTAAACTACATCTACGTGTTTCTTGAAAACCTCCAAGGATGGTGACTCCAGCAGCTCTTAGGGAAGTGTGCTCAAACTGTGCTCCAAGGGAAACAATGTTAAGGCACCAGCTCTTTTGTCACCAACCACATCCCCGTGTCCTTTGAGTGCATTCCCAGCCAGTACACAGCTCCAAGTTAGGATCATTCTTTTACTGAATAAAAATATCAGACCTGCTCTATCAAGATGTTGTCCACCAGAGCCACTGAGATCTTCACAATGGCTTTACCCTAGTGAGACCCAGGAGGGTGCTTTAAGGAACAAGCACTGTCAACAGTATGTGAATATCCTGGACTTTAATTAATTACCAAGAACAATAATTACTCTGTTCAGCTTTCCACAAAGTCACTTATTTATCCTGCTGCTCATTTTAACAAAATCCTCCTTAACAAATTTGCCTTCTCGCTTTACTTTCATGGAGTGAAATCTCTACAGAATCAAAAACCTAAGTAAGACATAAATCCTGTGGGAATTCTCATTATTTCTCTTTCCAAGTCCTGAAGGAAGATGTAACTGCTCATAATTCATCACAGGCTTCTCTACTGTTCCTAAATCTTAATTATTTTTCCTACTCAGGAACATACTTCAAGAGGATCTTTTAAGCACGTGCTTGAAAGTCATTGAAGCCAGGAAGAAGAAGGCAGAGTCAGAATGCTGCTCTGAGAAGCTACAAAAATCATTTGCTTTTCCCCAGGCTGAAAAAGCACCAAGGCCACAGGTGCGCCTGCAGGACACTTATATAGCTTTGATTAGGTCTGGGCATTTATTAATGTCTATAATTTTTCTTTAAAACTGTGTAACTCAAGCAGATTTTTACCTCTAAGGGCTCAAATAAAATCACACAGGAGATTGGCATCCCATCCTTGATCCCAATCCCAACATCCATCGTCATATCATCTGACAGAACATGCATTTTAGTTATGCCCTTCTCACCAATCCCAGTACACTGGTGGGTGGGGTGGTAGAGATCCACCTGGGACTGCTGCCTTTTTCTAGGAATTTCCAATCAGTTACACTCAGTACCTATTTTTTTCTATGTTTCTTTGTTGCCTCTTCTTTTTCAGTAGTGCACAGAGGGCCTATGACAGAGCAGTGCCACATTCCAGCATCTATCACCCTCAAACAGGCTGTCCTTGACCCTCAGACATCCTTTCAGTAGCTAAAGGGAACCTACAAACAGGAGGAGAATCAACTATTTGCAATGGTTGACAACAGCAGGACAAGAGGAAATGGTTTTAAGTTGAGGGAGGGAAGATTTAGGTTGGATGTCAGGGGGAAGTTCTTTACTGTGAGAGTGGTGAGGTGCTGGAACGGGCTGCCCGGGGATGTTGTGGATGCCCCATCCCTGGAGGTGTTCAAGGCCAGATAGCATGGGGCCCTGCACAGCCTGGTGTAGTATTAAATGGGGAGGTTGGTCCTGCATGTGGCAGGGGGGTTGGAGATTCGTGATCCTTGAGGTCTCTTCCAACCCTGGCCATTCTGTGATTCTGCGATTCTGTGACATACTAATTTAAACAGATAATCCTTTGCAACAGAGAAAAAAACATCAAACACTCAAATGTTCAGGACTGTAGGAGTGCAGCTACAAATCACCTCTCTTCTGACGTCCCTTTTCCTCCCACAACTTTTAAACCTACAGAAAACACATAGCTTTTTTGCACATGCACTAATCTGGTCTTCTCCAAGAAATTCTTATTGGCTGGAGATCTGGATCTTCAGTTGAGAGGCAAAAAATTGTTACCTCCTGGTTCTTTCTGCTTACCCATGAATATATTGCTCACAGTTTTCAGTGCTCTGCAGTTTTGGGCTGAGCTCACAACCTGAGAAACCTCTAAATTAGCTCCAAGTAAGGAGATGCTCTAATCTCAGGGACATCATGGGCTAGGTTTGCAAGATACTTTACCACTGACACTGCCTGGGGGGACTATCTGAGAACAGGCACTGAAAAATGATGGTCCAGCCTCAAGTCCAGATGAAAATGAGAGTTCTGAACCAATGAGAATAACCAGAAAGTAACATCTGCCCCCAAGAACATAGCCCAGATGGTTCCTGCATGCACTGCATCCTGCAGGAACTTCACAAGGTGGTCATGTTCATTCTGAGTTGAATTTTATGAGCAACAAATACAATTCTGGAGAAATTTTTGCTGTACATAAAAGCTCCTCCAGTCCATAATATGAGAGGAAGGAAACCTTTTTTTTTTTTTTTTCCCCCTGGTACGTCCAAAGAACCTCAAATCTATTTCTTCTTTGTATGGTTGCTCAGCCCATTCAGCTTCTCCTTGCCTATGTTCTCAATAAAGACACAATTGCATGAAACGTGTCTGGTTTGCCAAAACATGACACTGATGCAGAGTGCTCTGGTACCCTTACATTTCTTCTGCTTCCAAATCCTAGCTGGAGATTTGTGCAGGTAAAATCATGCTTCCCCATACAAATGCTAAGTCTCTGCTCCACATTGGGCACAAATTGTTCCTTTTTAGGGTTTGTTAACAAATTATCCCCAGATAGTGCATGTAGCCTATCCCAAGGCATATAGATGAGATGTGTGCTCTCCCCTTGTCTCCCCCTGTCCAGCAGCAAAGGCCACCTGCAGGTCATATGCCAACTGGGGAAGGTGACCTTCCTTGCTGTCAGCTACATGCCACTGCATCCTGTGTTTGTGCCATCCCCTTGTGCACCCTGAAACATCCCTGGAGAGCTGGAGCTACCACAGAGATAAACTAGACAAGGCCAGTGTCATGCCAGCAGGGTAGACTCATAATTCACCTTTTCTGTTGTATGCTAGATGAAACTCACATTCAGTAGGAAATACTCCATGTATTTTGCACATTTTACAAATAGGGCACCTTCTATAGTTACCAAAGATAACTGCATCGAAGTCCTATAAAATAAAACATAATACAGTGCTCACATTTTCCAATTACATGACAGCAATTGTGAATAATTAAGCAAAATTTCAGGCTTTTTTATGGCTATTTCTAACACTGAGTTTTTGTGCACTACATAAACACCATCTGCAGAAAATACAAGGCACAACTACTGTGTTCACACAGATATACAGAACTACCTCAGCAGCTACCAGTGAGCATCCAATTTGACTTACTGGCTGCATCTTCCTCTAAACTCTTTTAGCTCAACCTGACCTTTCTGTATTTGCAGACGTGCTTTGCTGCACCCAGCTCAGCCCCCAGCATGCCCACAACCCCGTGCACGCATCCCATGTCCCTGACCTCCCAAACCCAATCCAATTGGCTCTGCCCCCTCTGCTGGGATCTTACACCCCAGGTCTGGACTGAGCAGAGGTTTCCAAAGTCTCACAATGAAAAGCTTTTGAGGTGTTCCAGCAGAAGGCTGCTGGCAGTGAATACTAAAGCAGGGGCTTTTCCCTCTGCAGAGGCCCCTTCTTAAGTATAAAGTACAAACAATGAAAATGAAAAGCAATAAAAAAGAGAGATCTGGGCTTTGAATGCTTCTTAGGGTCAAGCACTAAAACCTCTTTTGACAGCTACACAACCCACACTTGTTCTCCTCAAGAGAATTTGACCTCGAGTAAGGCATTGAACAAAGCGCATATTTTGTCTACACTGGACGAACGCGTTGTTCTAAAGCAACAAACAAACCTCAGATAAAACACACAGATAACACAGAAAAAAATATACAGACCCTCCCAGCAATTAAATCCCACTATAATTTATGCAAATTTAAATAAAGAACAAGGTATCTCTGGTTTCACTGACTTTGTGTTGTATGGCAGAAGGTTAATCAAACTAAAGTGTTACATTTCTCTTTGTTATTGATTAACCAAAGCCAAATAACATTATCATTTTCCTTAATGCATTTAAATCATGACTGTTTCCCCAGATGCTCAGCACAGCCTCACTGCAGATTTAGGGGAAGCTGTTTGCATGCTGGAGCACTGAGCCCGGACAGAAAAACTTTGCTGTGATAGCAACACATACCCAACAGTTTTCATTTTCTCAATTCAAGAGGAAAATTGCAGTCCCTCCCTCTCCTTAGAATTAGCTCTTTTTTGTACAAGACTCATTCCAACATCATTTGAGGAAATGATAAGCCTGCTTCCAATGGCTGCATTGCTGTGCTCATCTTCAGCTCAGCTGTGACTCAACATCTCAAATCACTGGATTATTTCTTCTGACCTCTTATTCAGCCCTGCTACAAATCTGGTTTTAATTTTTAGTAGGCCCAGTGCTCAGAGGAGTTTCTTGTGCAGAGATTTTGGCCTAATGGCATAGAAGTGAATCTTGCCCTGTTGAAGTGACTGCGGCCAACAGTGATGGGGCTGAGGAGATGCAGCAGTATGAGGTGGGTGAGGTGGGCTGATCTCGCCTCCCTCAAAATCTCAAAATCATCATCTTGGTTGGATTTTTGACACTTGAAGTTGAGCAGAGAAGAGCCCATGCTGATGGCATGGCGCCAGCATTCCTCCGTGCATCCGATCCTACCAGCAGGCACAGCTGGATGGGCACTGATCCACTCAGTTTTGCTGGTCAGCAGCTTTGAAGATGGAAAGACAGTATCAGAACCAATTCAGCCTGGGTTTGAAGCCAAGGACTGCTCCAGCAGACTTCAACAGAACGGAACATGAAAATACTACATTTTTATTACTGTTTTAGTTCAGAGATGCTTAATTTCTGCAATCTGCTAGAAAGGTTTGGCTATTTTCCTGAAGTGAATAAAGATTCTATTTGCATTAGGATAAAACAAAACAAAACAAATCCCAGCTGGTTATGCCTTATAGAAACAGAAGTGTCTGCAAGTTTATACTCAGAATTATACGTATTCCACCAGGGGCCTATGGTCTGCCTCAATATACTACTTGCAGTAAGTGGCCAAAACACTTTTAGACTTATCTGATGCAATGTAGCAAGGGATAAAGACTTCATAAAAGCATGATACTTATTATTAGCATCATCTATATTCTGTCACTGCCACACCATGGAAAGCAGTAACCAAACCTGACAGCTTTCGCTACCAAGCGAGAATATTAGAACCAAAATCCATACCTCATTTTTACACTTATATATTATCCATATAAAATTATGTGTACACATCTGGACATCTCTTAATTTAAACACCTATCACATGTTTGGGCTGCCTATTTTTTATTCCTTTCCCCATGACCACGAGGAATAGGAGAGAGAAGGGCTGAGGAAGAGGAGCAGCTCCTCAGGAGGAGCTGCCCATGGCCAGCGAGAGGTGGGAGCAGGGGCAGAAACTAGCGTGGGCAGAAAGCACAGGCTGCTCCAGAGATTGGAAGAGCAGAGGGACAAGAAAGGGCCAACAGGGGAGATTGCTTTGAGAATGTTTGAGAGTACCCCACAATGGTGAAACTGAGTCTGGAATACATTCACGAATTGCTTTGACCAATTTACACATATATGCACACATTCATAAAATGGTGCAGCAGAGAATCCCCTGATAAACAGCTGGCAAGGCAGAATTTTCAAAAGTAACCTTTGATTTTCAGACATTGAATATTCAGGAGGAGCAAGAAAGAAATTAAGCAATGAAACAACTACTTATCAATTTTTAAACATCCATGCCATGTGGTCGAGTCTCATGATTCATAGAAAAGCAATTCCAAAATTAAACACCTATAAGCACCAGCAAGAGAGATACAGCACAAGGGATTTTATTATTTCTTTACTTTGTGTTAATGCAATGTATATGTTGGTCATCAGTACACTGTGGGAGCTAGCATTGAAAATGAAGTAGTTTCAAGTAACTACAGCCTTTCAGTTTCACAAATATTGCCAATAGGTTTAATGATGCTCTGTTTGCCTGCATTTAATTGTTTTGTAATGCAAACATTTGGTCAAGGTATCCACTTAAGAACTGTGCTTGCTGATCCAGGTGTAGATTTTTAGACTTGTGCACAATAGAAACACCTCCAAAAGACTGAGTATGCAAATTCCCAATCAGATGGTTAATTCTTTACACATCTATACTGATGCAGGGTTTCTGATTATTACTAGGTTCAAATTATTACTACTTGGAATTGTTTGGAAAACAAATGCAATATTTTTGTGATTAGACCTTTGCTCTATGAAAGTACTTGAGAAACTGTACAACTGTGAGCATCAGAGCAGTCGTGTTAATGAAATTACTACCTATATACTAGAATTATCCACTCATTTTAAGTGATTTGCTGGATCAAACCCTTTCTTTTTCAATTAGAGCAGCAGAGCTAAATTAATGTAACAACTTCACTTTGGAAAAAATAACAGACCAAAGATATCTGTATCACTGCAGATATTAGAGAAGGGAAAGAAAATAAAAGGTATCTGTAGGAACTGCCCTTCTTAGTACCACACTACATCAAATACTCTTCAGTTCAACATATACACTTTTTTTTTTACCTAAAAGATTAAAATGCATTTCATTTCAAACCTCATAACAAAACTCTGCACTACTTCAGTTTGTGTAGGAGTGGAAGATGTTAACGCTGAGAGAACTCGGACAAAAATGAGATTTAAAATGCTACCTCTACTTTTTAGCAGAGGTAAACAGCACATTATAAATCTCCAGCGTAGCCTATTGAAGTGTCAGAACAGCTCATTCAAAGCCACACATTCTCTTCTGAAAGATTTTAGTATTATAATTGAAAATACTCTCCCTTCAAATGCACCTGAGAAGCATTAGCTTCTTGGTGACTTTAAGAACCAAATCCTTTAATACAAACCTAGCTTTTCCCACAGGCACTTGAAAATATTTAGCATTTTTTCAGCTGAATGCAATTTTCATAATAAAGTAGCTCACTTGGCTACCTGACACCGCAGACAAAGGCAGCGCGCAAGCAGCTCCTGCCAACGTGGGCAGAGGTCGGCCTGAACACCCAATGGCTGTAACAGTTCCAGCGAGTTATTTGTACAAGCACATATGTATTTTATTCCCTAGCATTCAGCTACAGCTCTTGCACACTGGACGCCTTTCAGTCAGCCTTCATGGAGGATAAAACACACCCTAAATTTCTGCAGCATTTCAGCTCCACTTTGATGGCCGATTTTGGGCACTAAGGAAGCCCTTTGCTGCTCCAAAACAAATCGGAATGCCACATTTTAATGTCTGTATTTAGGGCTGGTAATCAGAATTTGCTTAATCTAATATTCCTCCTGCTCTGGAATAGATTCCTGCACACACACACAGTCCTTTCGGAGCTGCACTGACTCATCTCTAATGAGGCTCAATTTCTTAGGGAACTGCTCACTCACATTTCACTGGCAAACCTCTGAGAAAAGTATGGGAATGAGGTGTTTTGTTTGCTGTTTGCTTTTTCTGTGCCAAAATACCCAGTCCACCCTATCAAATCAGAAACGTTTGTATTTCACTCTATCGCTGGCAGTTTTAAGGGCATGGCTTTAGAACTCCAGGCCGTTTTGTTAAATCAAGCTGCACGACGATCCCGTTTTACCTTCATCCACTTAGCCTACTAATGCAGGCTAATACTGCATGTTCTGTGGCAGCAAAACCTAAAGCGTACCAAGAGACTACAGTGATAGATTACATGTACATGCTGTGTCATATCCAATTAACTCAAATTGACTGTGTACTGCATTATGCTGTTAGTGCATGGAAGATCAATAAATATGGAGAAAATCCAACAAGGCTCTCTCCATTCCCATCCAATTCTAGTAGGTCTGAGACAGATCATGCTCCTATGATGTGTGTGCTGCTGCTGAAGAGGGCAGGTGGTGCATAGACACCATTCAAACTTGGCCTATTCAATCTAAACTCCTCTAACTCTCCATTCATGCATAGCAAAACACCATCTGGTCCTATTTTGCCTCCAGCAATCACAGCTGACCAAAAACGATAATAACAGCTGTTGCAAAACAAAAGCCAAACAAAGGGGGGAGGGAAAGGTTAGAATGAAGTCCAGTGCTGAAAAATACTCCATGAAGTAAGAAATGGAAAAGGAGCCATTCAAAAGTCCAATCCCCATTGAAAAGAGACAGTGCAAGACTACTGGTTAAACTTGAGATATTTAATCCATCTGTCCCGCAAACCACAATGGTCAGGTGATAAAATAAAATTGAGATTATGTTGCATAGAGGTATTTAAAGCCTTTGTTCTTCAAGTTAGAAACCAATGACCCTGTGTCAGCTAAAAATTAAACCTCCTTATGTTCTTTCATCATGTGTCAACCTGGGTTAATGTGAAAGTAGAGTGTGGTTAACTGGGGTGATAAAGCATCTGAAACCTTGGGAAAAGAAGGGAGCAGTTAAGTACTTGTAAACGATACGAAGAAAACAGTCTTTAAAACATGTATGACACTGAAATCATGGCTAAGGCATTTTTTCCTGTATAAATTTCATAGTAAGTGATTTAAATTAACAGTTTTATTTGTGACCTACGATAGCGAAGTTATTCACTTAGACGTAGAGAATATGAACTCCAACTTGCACAGTTTGAAACACAAGATGTTCTGCAATATGCTATTGCGGGTAATGGAAAATATAATTCTGTAGCAAGCAGGGGGATGCTCCAGTTTTCCATGATTGAAATTTTGATATTTAAACTCTTCAGCCCTGCTTGATGATTAATTTTTTTAGCTGCGGCAATTAAAACTTTTTTTTTTTCCCCTGGAATTGACCATCAGTAGTTCAGCAGCTCTTAATCAAATGTGATAAAACCCAGGATTTATGAAATCATTTAATGAGTATAATAACACCTGCTTCTTACCACAAATAGTTGAAAACAGACTTCAGTTGTAATTAACTCTTATCACTAGTGACATTTTTCCCAACGATACTTCATAGGTCTTCAAAATGACAATTACAGAACTAATACACAATTACTGTCACATGCAGTTTGGCAATTATTTCTGAAGACAGTTGTCTAAAGGTTTCAAAAAGACTATAAAATGGTCCTCTTTGTTATGTAACACTGGTTAAAACTGACACAAAACCATCTTTCACAACCAGCCTCTGCTGTGCCATTTCCAATGCACACAGGCTTCCTTGTGCCTGAAATAAGCCCCCTCCCTCCCAGACACGATTAGATATCACACGAAGGCTATTACGAGCATGGGTAGCCGTCAACTAACACCTATTACAAAAAGCTTCAATTTATACATGATTTTTTCTGCTCCAAGAAATCTATAAATTTCTAATTGGAATCTCTTGCTGTTCAATATTTGTAGATAATAAACAGAGTACCTGAGGACTGTGAAATATTGAAAGCTGAATTCATTATTAATAAACTCGCACAGCACAGTACCTTTTCCCTCAAGTCTGGCTGCAACTTTTGGGGGATCTATATCCCATTATTTTTGTTTTGGGGCCTGGTTGGTAACCATGGACACGGCCCGAGACAGGATTAGGATTCTGCTCGGGTTTGACACTTGCTGTTTTTAATTTTCATTTTATCATAAGCAGTTTAAGATTGTTGCCAGTGGTAATTTGCAATTTTTATCAAGACCTCTTCATTATAGCTCCTGACAGGACAGATGCTGTAATTAATCATGCAAGACAACTGGGGATAGTGGTCAGGCTGCACCCAGCACACAGCAATAGCAGGCAGGGATGGGAAAGAAGAAAGGAAGGGTTTTTCTCCTCCATCAAGAGCAGAGATGTAGAAAGAGCGTTAATATCTTGCCAACGTGTTGGATGCAAATGTTTCCAAATATTTCCAGCGAAACAGCTTTCTCTACACCCACTGCTCCCTGCTTGCACCATTCAGCACCAGCCAGAGTCTGGGACAAGCCAGGGGCTCGTGGGCTCAGGACACCGGTTGGGCTTACAGCAAAAACACAAGGACACGAGGAAAACCCCAAACTGTACTTATTTGCATCCCTGAGTGGCTAAGACAGGCTCCTTACCCTGTTCCCACCGATGGACGTAACATGGGGTGGATGAGCGCTCTGCACCATCATCGCTGCACCACCTGCTCTCGCACCTCGAAGCCACAGCCTGCTCAGAGGAGCTACATGCCCCCCTCCAGCCATGGACTTACAGACACCAGAGCTGGCTGCACAGACCAGTACCTATTTACACAGCATGGCTGAGACACTCAAATCCAGAAAGTGGAATAAAGTGCCAGAGAAAGCAGTTCTGCAAGGAAACATTTCTCTTGGTTATTTTTCTTATCAAAGACTTGTGGCCCATCGGTTTTACTGAAATGTGTTTATTCTATAGCAAGATAAAAGCATTTATTTTAGATAAGCAAAATACAAACAACTTAATTGCTGCTATCGTAACTCATAAAAAAGTATAAAACAGCATAAAAACACAATAAGCAATGTAGCAATTAATAATTCATGTTACCAGTGTTTACATTAAAGCCTCATTTATGAAAACTTTACAACACATGATATGAAAAGTTACAACTTTTAAAGAAAATATTTACATTGATTATTCGGTCGTGGAGTTTCTTTTAAATATTCTACTGGTTTTACAGCGTATTAAAAACTCTTGCATTTTTCATCTTAGCTTTTTGTAATAACAGCCTTAGTTAAGTGCATTTCCCTTTTAAAAATACAGTGTATTAAATCTGAAACTCATCACTTCCACACAGAATATAATATTCACATTTGTTCTGTAATTGGAATTAATGTAATAGGGTAACTGTCAATATATATTTTGTTACAAACTATGGTAAGTTTATCGGGAGGAATGAAGTGAAAGGATGGATCAAACATTGAAGTTCAGTTACTTGCATTTGCTTTTCTGAAGATATTTAGGACAGAAATTTAAGAGCTTTGGCAAAAATCTGTGACATACTCTATTTTTTTTTTTCATGAGAAAAAATGCCATCAACGAACTCATGTCATAAAAGTATGACTGTATGAAATCCAATCATCATTTTACAGGTAGTTACAACTGTGCTTTAAGGGCTTCATGAGTTCATACTGCCTTGAAGTGCATTATTCACTTTTAGAGAAATCTGTAACTCTGAAAGGCCATGTTGCAGTCATAAGGTTCAGGTATTTATTAGGCCATTTGATTCACATATTGTAGGTAAAGCTTAAATAAATTAAAAAGGCATCACATGAAAGAGAGCACAGCTTTTTTTTTTTTTTAAACAAAATGATTTATAGTCAGCTAAAAGATGATACACAGCTACATTGTAGTTCTTTATTGCCTATCTAATAGACACTTTAGAGGATCATTTGATCTGTTATGCATCCCTGCATAACTACCATCAACAATTTACAGTTTTCAGCCAAATATGGTTTACCCCTACCCCCTCCATCAACACAAAGCGATGCTGTGAGATCATTTATCTTCAGAAAATACTGACCTGTGATAATACTTGAGTCTGTGTCTGAGATTGTATTTGTGACTGGTGCTGCTGAGGTGCTGGCTGAGGGCTCCCAATGGCAGGGATGGGAGAAGTGATCTGAGAGGCTACTGGCGAGTGCTGCTGAGGAGAAGGCTGTGACTGGTGTTGCATATGCTGCATCTGCTGCTGCTGCATCTGCTGAAGCTGTATGTGCTGAAGCTGCTGTTGCATTTGCTGTTGATTAATTTGCTGCTGAAGATGCTGCTGCTGCTGCTGCTGCAAATGTTGTTGCATGTGGTGCTGAAAATGCTGTTGTTGCATTTGTTGTTGTATCTGCTGATGCATTTGATGCTGATGTAGCTGCTGTTGTTGCATCTGCTGCATCTGTTGCTGCTGCAGCTGCTGTATCTGGTGCTGCTGGCTTTGCATGGAGGGACTTACTTGAGATGAAGACGGCGTTGCCACCATGTTTGTTCCCATAGAACTTATCAATGGAGCTGCAATGTTTGTCGGCATGTTTGATGCAATGGTAACAGAAGCTACAATCTGATTCATTGGCAGTCTCATGGTCAGAGGTTTGGGAGCAATTGCTCTGGGAAGGGACTGTTGAAGAGTTTGAGGAGATGCCGATACTGTGGCATGTTGAGAGAGAGAAGTATTCAGAATAAGGGAGGAAGACAAATTTGTGGATGCCAATGTTTGCTGCACAGAACGAATTGTCTGGGCCTCAGCAGACTCAGCAGCAGCCTATGTTTGGAAAAGAAATTGAAGAACAGGTATTGCTAAAAGTAGACATAATCCTGTATTGAGCTTAAAAAAATCACCAAACCTGTTCCTTCCCCCTCAAATCTCATGAGCTGCTCAGTGGAAAGTCTGCCCTAGAGAATTTGTCCAATTATTATAATAGTCTATTTAGGAAATGCAGTTCAAAATCTTGCTTGAGTTGCCTGTTTTCTTCATCCAATCTGAACTTTTACTATCTCAGTTCTTATCTATCCTCTCTCAGTACCTAAATCTAGCTGTTTGATATATATTTAGAAATGTTATGAACCTTGGCTCAGTTTGACCTGATCAATTGAAGTTACCTTGTGTTCTTAATAAAAAAAAAAACTTTGTTACTGTTTAAATGGAAAGAAAAGTCACAAATACTCTGAGAGACTTTTTCATCCTCTGTTTTCCATGGGGAAACATCAATCAGCAGTCTGAGAAAGGTCGCTGGTCCATTGCATTACACCTCTGTCTCTCTCTGTACAAGGTACCTCCAAGCTCCTACTTAGATTCCAATTCTTAGACAACAAATTAACTTGTGCCCTGGTTCAACATCAGAAATCTGTAGTACTTCATCTGGCTGAAAGAGCTAAAACAGTCTCTATGTGTTAAAAAAACAAAACAAAACAAAAAAACCAACCCTGTTCTGAGGAGGAGCATATCCCACTACATCACTTCTGATGGCATAGAGGTATTGTACAAGCACCAAAACTTATCAAACAACTTTTTATATTAGCTCACTGTAGTTCTTCACTTCTAAGGCATTAAGTCCAAAATATTCTCAGCAGAAAGAAGTCTAAGGGAGCATTGTGAAGACAGAAGCCCAGAATCACTGGAAGCAGCATGGCTACATCAGCAGGTGCCCTGCTTAGAACAACCTGCCTAATTCCACTGTCATGGAGCTTTCTGATGAGAGATACCTGCAGGAAAACTTTGTTCTGAGGCTTTCTAGTGCCTTTGAAGACATGGCTATGTTTGAATATACTGAGTATGTTTAAATTAGATATGATTAAGCATCAGAAGTAGGATCATCTTGCATAGTTTTACACATCTGCATTGTATAAGACATGTAATATAGTTGCCTAGAATTCTGTTAAGGTGATGGAGAGAAAAATTCTCATCCCATACAATAAATAGATATTTTTTAGACATTTACCTTAGAATGCATCAAATCTTGCCTCAGGAGTGCTTATTCTGTATCTACTCTCAACAACAACCTTTGACAGAAAAGCAACAGCAAAGATATCTTAAGGTTGGTGGAGATGAATTCTGGACATGGAGTGTAATTTCCACTCACAGTCTTCTCAGAAGTCACTCAGCAGCACAAGTCCCACCGATTAGGGCAGAAAATATGATCTCTGTTGTTTTTGAAAAGGGAATTTAGGACTGACAAGACACATTCCCTCAAAGCAACAATTTAGAATTGCTGCTGCCATTGAACTTAGCATCATGATATTAAAGACTGAGAATATTATCTAAGTCCTAGAGACAACAGAAAAACACAGTTTCGTAACACAAGGAAATCTTCCAGCTTTCAAGAATGCATGTGTCTAATTTCTGTTGTTGTATTTCTAAGCACTAATTAAAATATGCAGCACCTTTCTGTGCTACTTCCTAATGCTCTGTAGTTGTATATTTAAATAAGCATTCTCAGGAACTAGATATCATCAGTTGCTGTTGCTTTCCTGTGATCAAGGGCATTTTTGTATTTGGTCTTTAAGAAATGTTATTAGAGAAATGACTGCCTTGATTTTCACACAGGTATTAGAATCCTGTTTCCATTTGTAGTGTCCAGAGGCAGCAGATATACAATC
Source organism: Lagopus muta (assembly GCF_023343835.1). NCBI lineage: Eukaryota > Metazoa > Chordata > Aves > Galliformes > Phasianidae > Lagopus > Lagopus muta. The sequence continues at coordinate 14,466,534 of NC_064444.1, forward strand.
AGCCTCATGCTATCAGTTAAAAAGGTAAATTCTCAAATCTGAGACCAAAGCTTTGTTTTCTTCACATGCGTTTCATACTAAGTAGGGATCTGCTCTGATACTCAACATGACTCACTGCCAGCCAGTCCATTTGTAAGTATTCTCCAAATTCAGAGCCACCACACAAATTTTTTCCCCCTCACCTGCAAGAAATACTTAAGCTTTGCCACACAATTACAGCTCTTCAAGCCCATGCAAAACAAGTCTGTCTTTTGGGAAGAATCACTTGAGGAAAAGGGAAAAAAAACAAAAACCCAACAGCAAAAAACCAAAAAACAATTCTGCAAATAGCTTGTAAATGTTAATGTCAAAAGGTCGGCATATTTTTCATGACTGAATTTTACTTCTGTAGTGAAGTGCATTATTTTGCTTCCCAGGATAATGGAAGATGTACGTGCTTACAAAGTTCTTGTTTGGTAATCATTACAGTGCCATTAAAGAGATGAAATTTCTTTGCAGAGGCCACACAGGGTTCAAGCAGCAGCACATCTTTTAGAATTGCATTACAGAAATCTTAGGATTCTACTTTTGTTTTGCATTACACCGCACTCCTACCCCCATTATTAAGGAAAACATTGCCAAAAACTAACTTGCATTATGCAGAAAGCATTATCAGGCTTACCTTGGAAACAAGGCTTGCTCTATAGGCTGCAAGTGCCTTTAGGTATTCTTTTTTGGCAGCTTCTGTTTTTCTTTTATATACCTATTAAAAGAGACCACAATTTCACCAACTTCAATTATTAAGAAGTTTTAGACAGAATGCTCTCAGAATCCCTTGCAACAAAACCAAAAGCTCAGATCAACAATCCAAAAACACTTTTACTTCATGAGGGCTTTGTCTTCCCTGGAAGTTTTAAATATTCCTGCAGGTGGCCACAGACTTTCAGGTCCACTTGCTGGAATGTCACCACAACGTAAGTCCATTTATCACATAGAAAAAAAACAACTGCTAGAGAAGCCAACTGTTTGACAAGACCAGTTATGCACACTGCATCTTCCTAGAAAATGATATTTTACTGACACTGAGTATTTCACGTGCTGAAAAGTATCTGAAGTAGTACAAAGCAGCCAAAAAAAAAAAAAAAGGAAAATGTGGTTCTCAGAGTTTTGACAATTCACTTTCCCCAAAGTCAGTATTAGAGAATCCCACAGAGCTTCAGTAGAACTGTTAAACAAAAAGTGAATCAATCTGTATTTCTAATCAGCACTACATATAAAGATCATCCTTCAATCATGATCATCGTCTGTGAGATATCATTATCTGTCAGACTGCTAAGTGTGACTGGGAGCTGCACGGTGCATCAACAGGCAAAGAGCCCCAGAGGATTTTTTTTCCAATCTATGCGTAGGAGTTACATGTGTATAGCAAGAAGAATAACCCTCAAGGAAGAACAAAACTCATCATTCTGTACCAATTTTGAGTTGGAGATAACATTTCACACACAACATTGTAATGAGGCACAGAGGATTGGCTTCAAAGGTTTAAAATCAACACACTTTGTAACAAATTCATAAGGCAGATCAAAGGAAATGGCAAATGTGTTGTACCTTCCCCTTTTCTATTCTAACTTCCGATTAATAGGAAATAAGAGCTTTGAAATGAGAATCATCAAAAGGTGGTCTTAAGCAAGACTCCAGGACAGTATCACTTGAGCTTTTTACAAAGTGCCCTTTAAAATTTAAAGACAGTTACTGAATACGATCTACTGACTCTTATAACAAAATGCTTTTTAGATGCCAGATTTTCAGCAAGTTCAAAAATCAATGGAGCTCTGCAGAGCAAGAGGTCTACATCAGCAAGCAGTGAGCTTCAGCTCCGAGATAGGAGGATTTTTTACAAGCAACAACTATTTTACTTCTTGTGAGACAACCCTCCATCCATTTTTTACCTGTTTTTGTTCTTCTCCTAAACTGTCCCACATAGATGCCACTATTTTTGAAACCTCTCCAAACGTAGCATTTGGGTTCTGCCCTTTAATTGCAGCTTGTGTATCCCTGAAGAAAAGGGCATATGCTGACACTGGCTTTTGTGGCTCGTTGGGATCTTTCTTTTTCTTCTTCTTTGGAGTTTTCGGCTTCTTGCCAGAATCTGGGGCAGCTCTTTTTTCTCCAGTAGCCTAAGAAACAGCAGTAACAGGAACAGTCCACATACACATGAAATGGAAGTCAGAGGAATTCTGAATAATTATTGTCAGTCTGGCTTATTAATAAATGGATAAAAATTCCTATGTAGGCAACATTTTGTATACTCCTGTTATGTGGGTCTTTCTCCCACCAAATAGCATTTATTCTCAGTCATTCTCATCAGAACCACTGGAACTAAACACCAAAATTATTACCACTCACTGTAAGCATGGCTCAGAATCATTCCCAGAAGCCTGACCTCAAAATCTGCACCATAACTAATTTCAATTTAATATATACGTATACATGTGTTCAATCTATAGTGTACTTTGAGCAGGTGATCTATTTTTCTCTATTAAAACGCAATTTCAGCAGTAGAGACTCAAAAGAGAAGAGCTTGGAGGCATTCCCTGATTCCCAGACTTAGGCTGCCAGCTTAGACATGGGTCAGAGCAGCAGCAGTTCTGCAGTATCTATTCAAGTACAATGGACCACCCTGTGCCCAACACCCTCTTCCAAGGCTTCTCACGTGGGGTCAGGTGCCCACACAGCAGCATCCTACACCTACATCTCCTACCACCTTAAAGGGGAAACCTTTAGATCAGCACTTCAAGGACTGCCAGTATTTCCAATCCTCATATACTCCTCATGCCCCATACCTTCCTCTGGACTACACACAGATTGTGGCAACAAGGGCTGCCACGTTGAGTGGCTCTAACTACATTTCTATTGTCATTGTTTAACTTTGATATTTTAAGAATGCTGAATAGAATCGTCTTTCCATATATACAATTTCCATTAAGCTAATGAGAAAATCTTTCATCAAGCAGTCTGAATTAGCACTGTATGTGTAGTGCTATAACATTTTCCTTTTGTAACAGGTTAATTTAAAGCAAACTGTAAATTAAGTAAGCTTTCAGACAGAAGGAAGTTTATTAAATGCATCTATATTTTAAATGACTCCAGAGAATATCAAAATGAAAAAATTCCCAAAGTTGAGGAGTAAAGAGATTCACCAGATCTATAAAATCTAAAATGAACCATGAATGTATTCAACTGAAAATATATGAACGGATATGTATATTTTAGCATCTATTATGGAGGTATCATGAAAGCCTCCTAAATCAGAAGCTAAACAGTAAATAAATGACATAGCTGACCGTATGTTAAAGCATACATATTTTGTATGATCACTTGGCAGCTGAGACAGTACTGCCACATTAATGAAAACACAGTACATAGCCACGTAAAGCTTACTCACTGCAACGCATGGATTAACTTACTCTATTTGATTCATCTGCATCTTCTTCATTTATCGAGCTGGAGGGAGAAGGAGTGGCTGATTTACTGGCAGGAGGGGAGGGAGAAGTGTGTGGCATGTTGGTGCCTCCCAGATTTAGCCCCAGCTGTGCACTTAGCTGGGACTGGTTAATGGTGGTGAGCTGAGAGGGAGTCATAATTCCCGAGTGAGCAGCATCCGTCATGTGGACAATGGATCTCATAATCAAAGAGTGGTCTTGGCGGTACTGCGAAACTTGGGTGTGACTCTGATCCTAAAAGAGAGTGAAACAGTTATTAGCAGTGATCATACAGCATTAGCAAATCATTTTCACTGGCTCACAGAACTGACACTGTCAACTTTCATTTTGTTTGGTTTCTTTTCAACAGATCAATAAACCGAACACAGCAACAGTTACAGTACTTGTCTCAGACTTTGCTTCCCCCCTTTGCTGGATTTTCTTGGGTAATAAAATTTTTTATTTCCTTATTTTAAAGTAATTTTTTTTTTCTCTTGATGCTGTGCAAATATCCACATAAACAACCGCCTGTCTGATGATGCAGGGAAAACATTGCAGCAGAGTAGAGACAAACTGCTGTCAAATGCAGAAAGCAAACAAAATGGGGAGGGAGAAGAGAGAGAAAAAGCATCTTCCTCTGACATTCAATTATTCATAGCTGTTACCAGTAACAGTAGTAGGTATAAAACAACTCTCTTTAAAGTAACTTCCAAATCCCCTTCAGACAAAGAACGTTGCCCTGCCACATCTCAAGTGCAGACACAGCAGCACACTGGAGAACCGTTCGAGTAATCCTAATCACTCCTAAAAACCCCTTTTTGCCAGCACCACACAGAAGTATACATTTTTATCTTTAATCCAACAATCAAACACACGTGGAAGTAGCACACCCACTTTATTTTCTTGCACTTCATGCCTCAGAAACTTAAGTGCTTCCATGTTTTTGTCTCTGCTGTTTCTTGAGGGCTAAAACTAAGTCATCTTCTCCATCTACACAACACTTATCACAATTGTAAACAAAATGAAGTCAGACCCCAAAGGTAGAAGTCGACTGGAATCTGACTACGAACAACTTGGTTTTGTTATTTTTAACCACACAAAGATCAATAGACACTTAAAGAACATTTAAACAGAAAGGAAGATTTTTAAACCAGTCAGAAAGTGGGGAGAATAATTAGCTCACAAATTGATTGAGCAACTTGGCCAATCTATACCCGTTGTTCAAACAGTCAGAAGCATAGGAAATGCAATAGATTTTGAAAACTTTTGTTATTAATAACCCACATTGCAATCAGCATCAGGTACAATGATCCTTAGTGAAATACCATAGAAGAGAATTGCAATGCTGGAAGTCCAGCACAGGGGCCCTTCTGAGCTCCATGAAGCACTGTGACTTTTCCAGGGCACTCAGATTTTATCTGAAGTGCTCAAAAACCTGCATCAGCATTGAGGATTGTCCTGAGTGACTTTCTTCTTGCTCATGCCCCAGCAGAGGCAGTAGGCTCAGTGCTCCTGAACACCTCCTAGCCCAGCCCCATGCAGCACAGAGATGCAGTGCACTTGTAAAGGAAGATGCATGCCCTGCCTCATCCACATATTGTCGCCCTTGGGTCCTGTACAGATGAAGTTAACTGTGCATGTTCATGCTCAAGGTGCTATACTGGGCCTCATCCTCATTTTCTCCTGCCTACCAAGAAGATGCCAGCATAGTTCATCATCCATACTGCAACACATCACTATTCCTACTTCAGAAGCTTTTAATATTTTCAGCAAAGGAGCATAGTTCCTCAGAGATGAATGCCTGTGCCAACAGTGGAGCACTGATATAGAAAGATCAAAACATCAGACTTACTGGCTGAAATACCCACTTGCTTCAGGGCACCTTTCTGTGAAAATTTACTACCGTTAACTAGAGGGTCATTTTGATTCAAAATTGTATTGACAGCAGCATCTGGAAGTCATTCAAAGTCTTTTTAAAAGGATATCACTTTCTGCATATTAGCCCGTTCCTTTCTAGTTTACAGACATTGCTTTATTGCATTAAGAAAAAAGTGTTGTTAAAGCAAAAGTCGAGATCATCACAATTACTTTCTCTCATAAAAATCAACTTCAACATTTTGCGTGCAGCTCTTTTATAGTGGTGCTCTATGCCTAAAAGGCCTTTGCTCTCTATTGTTATACAAAACAGGCCTTTTTGGCCTTTACACCAAGGCAACAAAATATGACGACACGGGTTACAAGCGGTTTACTCCAAGTCTTGTCATTTTGGTTGCATCTATGATTTTACTGAGACTAAATTCTCTTGACTTGTACTGACCCAGAATCTAATTTTATACACAAGCCCATGAATTCTTAAATGCCCCTTCTGAGACAATTTGATGCTTCTGTGTTTGTTTTGTTTAATTCCCGTTTTTCTTTTTCTATCTCTTTTCCTAATTTGTAAGCTACTTCTTAAATCTTTAAAAACTTCACCAGAGGTTAGAAATAGAAACAATATTTTGTAAATGACTACCTAGCACAGGTAAAACCTATTATATGTATATGAAAAAAAAATAATAATATCATTTCCGATCTCTTCTCATTTACATCTATGTGCATACTATAAATATTAACAATCTTTTTTCTGCATTTTGAATTAAAGTTCTTTGGTTAATCACATCTCAAAAAAAGAAAATCACAATGAAAAGAATAGGAATTTTGTTTTTATTTTGTGGCTGTGGTGGGCCCCTATAGCCCCCTGGAACATACAGAAGAGCTTTCAGACAAGGAAGCACAAGTCTTCTTGTACAGAGTTTGGTGCCTAGCAAGAAGCCAGGGGAGATAGTCAGTAGTAACACTGAGGTTCGTAGCATTTGTATAGAAACTCTGAGTAAGCAAAATCTATCTGAAGAGGAATATATAATCAAGTCCACAAGTTTTCCATCAATTTTCTCAACCCTTGTTTTTTCCTTCTATTACAACGACCAGTATTGAACCAAAAAGATCAGCATTTCATTATTCATGAAATGTTTAGCAAATAAATGTTTAACACCAAAAACATACCAAGGGTACAAATGGAAGTACAATTGTACTAAAGCATCTGCAAGACACCCTAATTACATTACCATGTGAAAATTGAAAACTGAAAAGGCAAAGCTTGTGCATTCAAAATAATCCACCAAGAATGTTGTGAACATTTTAGAGAATGTTGCGTGCTCTTTTCTTACATAAGCTTAACTAGAAGTAGAAGGGATATGTAAGTATTATATGCATTTAGGATTTTCATAGTATAATGCAGAAATGACAGATCAGTGCTTAAAAAAATTCATGAGCTTCTTGAGAGAACAGAATCAAGTGTTGAGTGAGCTTAATCTGCTTTATTGTTTTAAACTGAAGTTAGGCAAAGCCTGGTGGTTTTCACATAAAGCCAGACAATACTCAACCTCTTGTTTACTCAGCTTAACAAGCAAACAAGGACATAATGGGTGAAAAGGAACACAAAGGAGAAATTACATTTGTGATTCCAATGACAATTTCAGATTTCTGCTGTAATCCTACATGAGTGAGACTATGCATAGGTATATCAATCTTTTCTATCACAGCTGCATACATCCAATAGTAGCCGTTGTGAAGACTTGCAGCATTTGATGTGCAAAAAATATCATCAAAGGCATGAGGATATCCATCTACCCTACTCTCAACTTCTCTCATTTATTTGGTCATTCCAAAAGAAGTCCTATTTAGTCATTTTTAGAAGTCATACCAAAGAACATGGCACATGGCACATGCCAAGTACATAGCCTATTTTATTTTGATTCATAGAAGTATTAAGTTTTCAAAGTTTGATAGAAATCAGTAGCTCAGCAGCCAATGGAAAGCAAACAGAATACTGGGATTAAAAAAAAAACAAAAAACGTATAAACTCCAACACTTTAATTTATACTGTGTATACTAGTAAAGGTGTTTTGCAACAATCCAGCCAAAGAGATGCATACCATTGAGTACTAGGGTAAATTATGGCAATAAAAGATTATTCTTCTGATATGAAGTCATTAGGCACTCAGTAAGTAATATAGTTAGTGCTTATTTTGATAAACAAACAGTAGCCAGCCATGACCTCTAGAGATATCCTAACTTCCACCTGGCAATTTGAGCATCATTTGCAGACAATATTAGAATATTTTGAGTAATACTGACGATTAAAATCAAAGCCAACAATATTCAATCATGTAAACAAGCAACACCAAGATTCTTCCTAGCTGCATCAAGATTGAGTCCAGGGAAGTGCCTACAAGGAGACATAAGCCTAGGATCTGACCCTATACTACTGCTTGAACCATTTTTTTAAGGGACATGGCTAAGACTGTGGTAAATCTGCCAACAAAAAGAACTATGCAAAAGCTAACATTTATGTTTATGCTCACCGTGCCCTGGTTTTGGAAGTTGACTTAAAACATTATGTATTCTTTTGCCTCAGGAATTTGTCACTGTCAGTGTAACATAAGCTGATGTAATATTTTAAAGGATAAATTCAAGTTGAAGCAAATGCACTGCAATATGAAGAGTGGAATCCTCAGTTGTCCCTGTCTCTAAATTACTCCTGTTACTTATGGGCAAGTAAGCATATCTCTATAAGAAATCCTCAATACTCTTTTCCTCCACAAGTAAAATAGAGATAAAAGAATCCATTAATCTAAATTTTTAGAAGTTTGGAATTCACTGCCAATCAAAACAAATCAAACTAACAGGATGATTTTCTCTGTCAGAGATTAAATCCTTACTTAATAGAATATAAAATAGTTGCACTCGGTACTGCCACCGCTGAAGAAGCATCCTACCTCTCCTCTCTTCAGCTGCTGCAATCGGTAATGATCTGTCAAACCACAGTTATCAGGAGATCCTCTACAAGCAGCAGCTTCTTTTCTCTAGCACTGACAAAACCCCCATGTTTTCCTCCATGCCTCTGTAGTAAAGTAAACCTTACCTAATTTAATTCCCAAATAAAGGCTACAACAACAATCAGTACGTGTCAGTTCAGAAAAAAATGTCTGCAGATGGATCTAAAAGATTGGTTGGTGACAGAAGGCTTATGCACATTCTGCTGCCTGAAAGACATGAAGAGTAAGCAATCTCCCAGCCTGTGTGCTTCCCTAGTCCCAGTACATCAGAAGTTTCTGTTTTCCATTTACACAGAAAAAACACAAAGCCAAGAGAAGGGATACGAAGAAAGAAAAGGGAATAACACAAAGGTCCACTGATTTATTCCTCAAAACTGAGCAACTATCTCCTTTTCTTTTGACAGTCTCAGATGTCTGTAGAAATTCATCTTTCTGGAAATTCAACTCTCACTATAGGACAAAATCGGCTACCACCTCCAAATTAACTTATCATGTGTTCTCTGAATCCTTCTGACCTACCATCCCCTAATTTTGCACCCCTCCCAAGCTTCTCTTTCAGGTCTGACCTGTGACCAGGTTTGCCAAGACTATCTCATGGCCACCATTTGTTCCAGCTGTGAGAGAGATCTGAATCACAAGTTCAAGTTATTTCTTCCATGGACAACACCTGGGGAGCAGCAGTAGGAGCACACTTTGGCCAGCACCACAGAGATGTGGTAGGTGCCCAGGGATCCACCATGCTAACCCTGCCTCTGGGCCTCTGCAGGCACCAGCAGCCAAACCAAGTGATAGAAGAGCTTTCTCTGAAATGCTCCAGCAGGTCATCCAACCAGCCTAGCATGAAGCCTTTACGGCTTGGGAACCTTGCTCTTAATCATCTCTTTTCCTGTCAAACTGCAGTTGTCTGAAAGGCTTGGCACATTCCTCTTGCCATCCCAAGGTGGGTGAAGGTGCCAGACTTCCTGTTGGCCTCAACTGCACATTAAGTCTTCTGCTCTGTAACTGCCTCAGCTCATGCAGATGGACACAATCATGGGTTTCCTGTAGCCCAGACCATCCACAATGTCCACTACTGATGCTTTAGCATCTTCTACTTCACAACTTGTTTACCATTTAGGTTTTACACCATCTTGCAGATGCTTTTAAAAACAGATATGCCACTCATTTTTTTCCCCTAAATACCTACCATGCTTTAAACCATACTAGAACACACTTCTTTTGGACAAGGAATCCAACAGCATGCTCTCAATACGTGTAACTCAGATCACAGATCACTGATCAGTATGTTGGCATGAGAAGCTTCTATCCAAATTAGCAGTACAAGCTTAGATCTGCTCTGTTTGCAAACAGAGAAGGCAATTGCAAACAAACACCAGATAGTTCAAATGAAGCAGCACAGTGTCAGATAAGTGCTGTTAGCAGTTTTGTTACAACCTCTGCAGCTCCAGGTGCTTCAGCTTCCAAATCAAAGGCAGACTTCAAAGGTCCTTATTATGCACCATGCAACATGGAAAGAGACTGCAAGAAAGCATGACAACCGACAGACATTACCAGAGGTAACACAAATTGTGTGGGGAACTTGGCAGGGGGGGAACAGAATTGGGTGTAACATGGCATTTGTTTGTCAAACAATTGCTGCAAGCAGTGGTAGCTATGCACTGGGGTGTTTTGCTTTTGTCTCCGTAATTTTGTTGATATCTGTTTAGTTTGTTGGGTTTTGTTTTTGTTTTTCTTTTAAAGCGCATCATAAAAGTAGGTCTCATTATCATTCATATTACCAGAATCAAACTTTTTTTTCAGCTACCTAGTAACACAAAATTCTACAGACACTTTGTATTTCCCTATAGCTTGAGAATTTGAGGCGGAAGCTGAGCATTGATTCAGCTGCCCAAGAGAAAACACAGGTGGTAAGGGCTGAGAACAGGAGGAATTTTAAAGGAAGTTTTCCTTTAAAGGGAGCATGAGAGCAAGCATGAGAGTGGCTGGTCCCAACAAAGCTTCTGGCCATGTAAAACATACGCATACCAGCTTCAATATCTGCCTCATCTGGCTGACATCACAATGCAGAGATAAGTGTTTGCTCACACTGGATTTTAAATGCAGGAGGCAGAATAGATCAAAGCCATGGTCTAGGCTTAACATTCAGCTGATGTCCATAGTCATTTGTGTCTGCAGACCTTCTGAATACACTTCTTATCACACGCTCAGCTTCTGTTCCAGTTCCTGACAGCATATGGGGAAGCATAGCACCTTCCATGTACTCATATGGTACCTCCCAATACCTTCTGCAGTTGATGGCATTATTAATATATAACAGTCACAGTCTTTCTTTCCCTGTATTCACATTTTTTTTTTCTTTCTCCATGTGGAAGTCCTTTGTGCATCTATGTAGATAACAATCTATTTGCAAGATTATTGTTTTCTCCTAGCCCCAGCAATACAAGCTATTCAGATAGGTGTCTTCATCAACAGCTGCCACTGTTTCCTACAGGCAGGTTCCTCTCTTGTGGTTACCAGGACATGGAAATAGTTCATGCTGACCAATAGACTATGAATAAAGATTCAGCTAAAGATTCTGTTCTGCTCTGAATTACCAACTTCTGAAAAGAGTGCCAGAATACGTTTCCTTCTCCAACCATAACAGCTCATTAACAGATGGCCTATTGTCTCCCTATCAATGAGAAAGGAGAGAAGAGCACGTCTCACAGAGCAGTGACTATATTATCTGCTCTGAGCATTACAATGTCATTGAGGACATAAGAATCTACACACTATTAAAAACTCTATTATTCAGTATACCATCAGGCTACGCTGTCTTCGTATCACATTGAAGTAATAGTTTCTGTACAGAAGCCACTGCTGCCTGTGGCCTCTAGGGTTGCCAGCCCACTGTCCATTCTACCCTGGCATAAAGTGGACACACACACTCTCTGAAACTAAAAATGTACAATTACACTATTAGATACAAAATATTTAACTATACACTAAATAAATAAATAAATACAGACTTGAAAGCCCAACAGCAATGCCCACAGCTCAGATCTGCAGCAGAAACAAGCCTGTCCCAGTGCCTGCCTGACAACAGGCACCAAGCTGCAAAATCCTAAATGAGTACTAAAGATCCAATTTCACACAGCATCAGCCACCACTAGAAAGGTTCTGTATTTGACCAAATGTCACCAATTAGAACCATAAGAACATTCCTTCATTTGTGTTTACTTAGTTTTGAGATTATTTTTTCCCTGTTACCACAAATTATTAACAACAGCAATGGTAACAGCTGCCATTTATGATGGAAATGTCCAACATGAACCAGATTAACACTGTTGATATGAAACCTGAGTTTA